>NC_138369.1:95167468-95183015 GCF_054177405.1 Leptonychotes weddellii | reverse complement strand
ATCTTCCCCTAAATGTGAAGCATTGTGATCCTCAGCTACCAAGAAGAGTTCATGAGAGCACAATGGCTACACTTCATTGATCAGTAATAGGCCTTAAGTGTCACTTCCCTCCTGGGCAAGGCACAGACCCAGGGCATTGGACACAGCTGGTTTTCCAGGTACTAAGATGAAATATGGGAATGGAGTGGGTTTGGCTGAGCCCAGAAGGGCAGGTAGCAAGCAGGTTGCTAAGAGTAAAAAGAGGGTCTGGAACCAAAAGCATCTGGATGAAGCCACAAATCCCACAGGATGTGGGCCCATCTGTTCCTTCCCACCCCCTGCCTCCATGCCTTTTTTAGCACCAGAGGGCCTGGTTGGAGTTGTGCCACAATGGAGAGCGGGCTCCTGTCACTTCAGCTCTTTGTGGTGAGTAAGCAGGGGGCTGTCACAGAGGAGAGTAGGGCCCCTGCTGGAGGAATTATATTTTTAGGGAAAAAAGGCCTCCAAATTTTTCCTGAAAACAAAATAAAACAAACAAAAACTAAAAAAGCAACTCTTATGATTGCTTCTTGTATTTCAGTGCCAAAGAAGACCTACCCCAGAAAAAATGCCAATTCCACAGTTTGATAATGAAGTTACTACTTGCCTTATGATACTTCTAAGGATCACTTCGGCTGAACCCCAAACAAATCTAAACATGCCAATGATATATTTTACAAATAAGTGTTATTCTTCACTTTGGATGAAAAATACCTCTTAATCCACCAAAATTTTTCAAAGAGAGCAAGGAAGCAATTCAAAATTAAAGGAATACAACAGTCGTTAACTACTGTATGACTTTTCAATATTCCTCACAAAACTCATGCTTAAGAAATTCTTCCAAAAGCTCAGCTAGGTGGGAGAGAAACTACTTCCAATGTGCTGGTTCAAGAATGTTCTTCAGATTTTTGTGTTAGGTTCCAGTTGAAGAAATGCTAATGGAATAGATTATAGTTGGAAGATGTTAATTGTAGGTTCACATCAATAAACATCCAAAAAGAAGCAGTGGGCAAAAGCACTGCTATACATGCAGAGCTCTTAGAATCTAAAGATGAAATATTTATTGGTATATTTTATATTTAAGAATATGGAGAAAAAGACTATGATGCAACCCTGGGTTTACCTGGTCCCAACTGTGTTTCACTAAAAGGTATGCATTCTCATTTGTAAAGAAGGCTTCAAATGAAAGCTAGCGGTAAAAATGATGACCTTGGCAAACCATGTACTAAAGGCAAGCAAACAAACAAATAAATAAACAGTAAACCCCAAAGAACGAGAGGGTTGTGATTTGAGTGAAATTAGTAAAGTGGAAGCATTCCAAACTGAAAATAATTATATTTATAGATAGCACTGGAACAAAACAATTAAAATGTTTACCAGTGAGCGACTTGAAAGATTGATAGGTTGAGCCAAAAATAAGAAAACTTGCCTTTGGCCCTATCAAAATGCTAAGCCAGATCCCTTCCTTTCTATGATCGAAGCCATTCACTACTTTCCTTCTGGTTTATTAATATAGAAATACAAAGGACAATATGAGAAACCTTTTTCTATTCTTCTATTCTTTTATGTACTAGTATATACTAGTTGATAAAGAATGTCAAATGTTCGGGAAAAAGGGAAACAAGGGAATGTATGCATTAATTTATAACAAGACACTTGTGTCCTTTTGTTTTACCAAGATGAATATATTTATAATTGTTCTTTTTTATTCTTGACTGATTAAACAAACTCAGAAAATAATCATGTATGATATATGCTGATCTATTCACTTCAGTTTTTTTTTTAACAAGGTAATTATGTAAGGTACAATATCTAATGGAATTTTTCAAAGGTAAAGTTGATTGAGAAAACTCATTTCAAACATATTGTGAATTTTGCCAGATTCTAATTTCCACACTACATTTTAATATAATGTATTCTCCAAAAACAAACTGAAGGGTCTGGGACATTGAACATGTGGTTCCTGATCAGATGGCAATATAATACAATCTTGGCTCTGAGGATGACATGGAACTAAGAGGGGCAAGGTCAAATATCAGAATAAAGATTGTGAGAACCACCTGAGGAGGTGGAAGATGATTGAGTCTCTGTGTTATGGAGGTGGGGGTGGGAATAATGGGGATTGGGTGAAAGAGCATCCTGGAACAGAGAAGATATAGGTACCATAACTAGAAGTAGCTGGAGGAGTGTTTTGTTGAGCCCCACATCTCCCTGAGTGGAATATTACTTTCCTAAAGTCACACAAGGAGGGACAATGGTAGGGCCAGCCCTTTGGCTGGAGGCTGCAGGACAATATCAAGCATCATGGTCAGGCTGTCCATAGATGTTGATGAAAGCAGGTGCAGCCTTGAGCTGGGGACCCTGCAGGTTCCCTCCTTTCCCTGGTCTCCACTTCAAGAGCTGGATTATCACTGAGGCAACTACTGAAAAAGAGCAGTGCCTGGGGAGGAAGAACAGGTGTTCCTTGAGAAACAGCGTTGCTTGATGAGTGTGTTGGGAGGAGATGGATGAAGTGGGTAATAATGGAGCCTAGACTGACAAAAAGGAGGGCACAATTTAAAAAAAAAAAAATTCAAAGACAAAGAAAACTGGCCTAATGACTCCAGAAAAGCAACATTTTAATAGCAACATTGGACACAAAATAATGAAGGGAGAGAACTTTGAAAAATTAAACATGAGTATAAAAGATATTCTTGATCATGCAAGATATTCTCAAAAGTATCCACTCTGACAACACTGTTGAAATAATTATATATCCTAGAAGAAGAAAAGTAAACCCAGTACTCTAGGAAATGCATAAATATGTAAAATGGATTGCCTAAAAAAGCAATATAATGTACATATATTTATTTACATGGAGAACAATCAACTACACATTCAGAACTAAAGCAGATGATATTGCATTGCATACACATAAAATATTGTGCGTGTGCACGCACACACACACACACACATATGTACATGCATACAAATGTCTAGTCTTCTCTTCATGCAGATCCTTTCTCTACCGAACCTGGGCTGGCCTGTGTAACCAGGTGGTAGAAGAGACACCGTGTGACTGTTGGGGCTAGCTCAGAAAAAGCATGGCAGCTTCTGCTTTGATCTCTTGGAATGCTTACTCCGGTGAAAATGAGCAGCCACGTGAGAAATTTGAATACCTTGAAAATGCTATGCTGAGACTGTCCAAGCTAGCAACATAGAGAGGCCATGTGGAGGCAAGTTCCCAGCTATTTCAATATCTCAGCTGAGGCACCAGATCTGTGACTAAAGAACCATCTTGGATGTTTGGCCCAGACGAGCCTACAGTGCAGTTGTCATTTGATTGTAACTGCATTAGAGACCCTTGTAAGAACTGTTAATATAAATCTGTCATTGTATAGAACCATAAGAGGTAATAATGAATTGTTGTTATAAGCCACAACATTTTGGGGTTCTTTGTTATAAAGCATTGAGTGGTAGTTTGATTGCAAAAATTACCCTGATTATGCCTCCTTCCCTGTGTCTTTGCCCTTTGCAATGTGACTGGGTAGCTTATTTAATCAAGAAGGGGAGTCTGTTTCCCCAACTTCTGAGTCTGCATTGGTTTGTGACTTGCTTTGGCCATTAGAATGGGGTAAAAAATGATAGTGTGCCAGTTTTGAGGCAAAGCTTCAGGAAGCTTTGCATCCTTCTGTGTTCTCTCTCTTGCAACTCTGCTACCACTATGAAAACCAGTCCAGGCACTATAGTGTGTTGGAAGATTATAGAACATGTCAAGCAGAGATGTCAGCTCAGTCATCCCAGACAAGGCCACAGACATACAAACCAGCCAAGAGATTTAAAGACATCTAACTGACCTGCAGTTGACCTCAAATGCCTGAGTGAACCCTACCAAGCCCAGCTAACTCATAGACTTGTGAGCAAAACTAAATGTTTATTATTGTATGCCATTGAGATTTTGTGTTTATTACATAGCATTATTGTGATAACAGATAACTAACACATTTGGAAAGAAAAAAAAATCCATTATAAATTTAGAACTAAAGCTATGATGATACTAATATACTTCCAAGGTAGTAATAAAGTTATCACATGGATGTAAAAACATGTTAAGATACTTGTTCAGGATCTTGGTCAGACAAGTCTGACAAGATTCATCAGAGATACAACAGAATGTACAAATAAACAAAATATGCTGTGAAAAGAGGAAATAATTCTAAACAAAAGAGATTTTAAGACAATAAAATTATAAACAACTATCACTTTTAATTTAAACATAGAAATCTCACACGAACCAATAATCATTAAAGGAGTTAAAATAAAAATTATCTTCCTAACCAAGAAAAAGTCTTGGTTGCAGATGACAGAATCTACTCAGGGAAGTTTAGGTAAAAAAAGGACTTTAAAATGGTATAGATTTCTCAGATTATTTTTGGAAAGGCTGATGAAACAGTCTCTAGGCTGAACTTCAGGAAACACTCCCCAAAACTTCACTGCAGAATTGAGTCAGCTAGGGACCTGCTTCTCCTACTGTAGTCAGAAGAAGGCTGAATTAAGGAGCCACCAGTAAGACTGTTAGCTCCTGAATCATGCTGCATTTGCATAATCTAAGCCAGAATTGTCTACTTCTCTTACCATGTGACTTGGTTCTGAATCAAAATTTAGTATGCATGCATTGGATTGAAGGAACCCAAGTCATATCTGGCACTCTAGCAGCAAAGAAATCTTAAAAATGTGGTTTTGAGCTTTCTAGTCTCTGAATGCTGGTATAAGGCTCAAGCATCTGTTGAGTGTGTAAATCTATAGTGTCTCTCACCCTTGACTTCCTTGAGCAGAATATAAAAATATTAATATTAAGAAATTAATAGGAAAAAAAACCCTGGAGTACAGATCTTAAAAGTTAGCAATAATCAACCAAAATCCAAACTATCAGAAAAATATATTGATTTATCCAGTGGACGTTTGGAATGAAAGGGAAATAAAGCCCAAATACATGATAAATTAAAAACACGATGATAATGGAAAATAAATAAAATTACAAAAACAAATTCTGATGTAACAGTAATTACAATAAATGTAAATAGACTAAGCCAACCAACCACACATGCACACAAAAGACACTGACTTTGGAAGAAATGTGTTTTCTACAAGAGAAATATTTAAAACAAAACTCTGCAGGCAGAAAATGGAAAATAAATTAAAACTTGACAATAAGATCAAGATTTGTTGGATGAGCTCTATCAATTTGTGTAGGAAAAGTTGTAACTTTGATCTATGATAGAAAATAAAATATTTTATTTAAGAAGATAGAAGTACACCAAACAAAAATCAAAGAAAAAAGAAGAGAAATAATAAATATTCGAGCAAAAATATCAGAGAGCAATGAAAAATAGAGAATAACAAATTGAAAACTTCCAGAATAATAGTTTTAAAATAACTAAGGAGTTAGACAAATCTTTGATTAATGGAGGATAAAAGAGAATATGCAAATAAAACCTTCAATGAAAAGGGGAAACAATTACAAGTAAATGAGATTTTTAAATAATAAAATTCTAAGCTACCATCACTCAGATTTTTTTTTTTGAAGATTTTATTTATTTATTTGACAGAGAGAGACACAGCGAGATCAGGAACATAAGCAGGGGGAGTGGAAGAGGGAGAAGCAGGCTTTCCGCGGAGCAGGAAGCCTAGTGCGGGACTCGATCCCAGGACTCTGGGATCATGACCTGAACCGAAGGCAGACGCTTAACGACTGAGCCACCCAGGCACCGCAGCCATCACTCTCAGATTTAGACTTAGAAATTCCAAATGGACCAAAGGCTACTAACAGAATTGAAATGGAAAGTATCGTACCTTCAAAGAAAAAGTCTCAACCTAGTTATTTCAATGGATGGGTTCTAATAGAATTTCAAGGAGCTAATAATTCTCATCTAAATAAATTGCTCCAGAAAATTGAAAAGATTAAAAGCATACTAGTCATTTTTGAGGGTAGCATAACCTTGATTCTTAAAACAGTCAATAAAGCAAAAGAAAATTTTAAGACCATTTCATTTTTGACAGAGACAGAAAATTCCAGTGTAAAATCTTAGATAATGAGAGCCAATCATGTATTATAGCAAGATAACATGATCTAGTAGAATTTATTCCAAGAATACAAAAGATTAACTTAAAATCAGAAAATCTGTCATTAAAATAAAGCACAATAATAGAAAGAACTTGATAAATTTTAATATCTCTTGATGAAAAAAAAGTACTTCATAGTAAATTAAGACATGAAGGAAACTCCTTTGACTTGATAAATATTATGTACAAAAACTCTACAGAAAATATTTAATAGAGGGGCTCCTGGGTGACTCAGTTAAATGCCTGCCTTTAGCTCGTCACGATTCCAGGGTCCTGGGATTGAGCCCCCAATCGCATCTGGCTCCCTGCTCAGGGGGGAGCCTGCTTCTCCCTCTCCTATTCCCCCTGCATGTGCTCTTTCTCTGTCAAATAAGTAAGTAAAATCTTAAAAAAAGAGAAAATATTTAGTAGGGAAACTTAATTGTTTTTTAACGGAGAAACTTCAAATTCACTCCCTTTTAGATCAGGAACAACAGAAGGACATGCATATCAGCACTGCTTACTGACCTACAAATAATTAGAAGTCCTGGCTAATGCAGAAAGACAAGAAATAGAAATGAGAGAGACAAGGATTGGAAAGAGCAAACTTGTTATTATTTGCATACAATGTAATCATCTACATAAAAAACACAGCACAATAAACAGACAAACTCAGTATAAAAAGAGAGTTCAGAAGTTCGCTATTTAAAGATAAACTTAGGAAAGTCCGCCACAGCAATAATTTACTTGAAAATGCTATAGAAAAACAGGCACTATAAGTAGTTAGGAATCATCTACAAAGAATGCAGAAAATTGTTATAATAAAAAAATATTGAAACCCCAAAGGAGATATAAAATAAGTCCTGAATGATTAGAGAGCTATAGCGTGTTAATGACAGGGTGAAAATATTGAAAGATATAAATTGTTGTAAAGATATAAATTGTCCTCAAGTTAATCCACAAATTTAACACAATTCTAATAAAAAGTCCTTGTGGTGTCAGAATGGTGGATATTTTCTTATAAACAGGATGGGAAAATTGCAAATGAGGTAAAAAATAGATTTAATTATATCTAAATTAAGGATTTCTCTTTAATAAAAAGGACTATGGGCAAATTTAACAGAATGTGAATGAGCTTGGGGAAGATATATACTGTATATTAACAAGGGATTAATATCTAAGATATTAAAAAACAATAAACAAAAATGCTCAAAAGAAATAAATAAGCAATCCATAGGAGACATCTATACGGGTAACAAGTATGTGAAGAGACATCCGATGTCAGTAGTAATCAGAAATGTAATGAGAACAGTATTACAACACACTTTACAACCATCAGATTGGCACAAGTTAGAAAGTTGGAAAATACCAAGTATGGGCAGACAGGAATTCTCATGCATCCCTCCTGGGAATGTAAAGGAGCAACCTCTGAAGAGCAACCCAGCTGTAGTACTTCGTAATAAGCAGTGGATGCAAATCATGAAATACTACATAGCGGTCAGAGGTAACAATATTATACCCATGTAGATACGGTGATATATATGTATTAATATTATATACATATAAAGAGGAAACTGAATGACTTCCATAATTCACTACTATTTTTTTTAAGATTTTATTTTTTTGAGAAAGAGAGAATGAGAGAGAGAGAGAGAGCATGAGCAGGCCGGGGGAGGGTCAGAGGGAGAAGCAGACTCCCCACTGAGCAGGGAGCCCAATGCAGGACTCGATCCCAGGACTCTGGGATCATGACCTGAGCCGAAGGCGGATGCTTAGCCAACTGAGCCACCCAGACGTCCCTCAGTACTATTTGTATAGATGGAAATCACATTCACATGTCTTTCCAAGACACCTATAGATGCAGTGATACATTAAACACATTAAAATTAACGCCTACGGTCTTCGGCTCAGGTCATGATCCCAGGGTCCTGGGATCGAGCCCCGCATCGGGCTCCCTGCTCGGCGGGAAGCCTGATTCTCCCTCTCCCACTCCCCTTGCTTGTGTTCCCTCTCTTGCTGCCTCTCTCTCTGTCAAATAAATAAATAAAATCTTTAAAAAAAAAAAAAGAATTAACGCCTAGGGGGCAGGGCAAAGGGCAGTAAGTGCATGGGTTACGATGGGGAAAAACACAGAAATAAAACAAGAGAAGGGCTTTGCATGGATTGGTGATGATAGCCTGAAATGGAAGAATATTGTACTCGGCACTGTCTATCCCAAGTCCAAAAGGAGAACAACAAAACAAAGTAAGCCGCGGGCAGCACAAGTCTGTGGGGCTGAGTGAGGAGTCTGAGGGCAGTGGAAGGCCCGTTCAGAGAGAGTCCAGGCCCTGAAGGTGCTAAAGCCAGCATCCTGCCGTTTCAGCGCCCCGTGCAGGGTGGCGGGTTGAGAGGGTGCCCAGAGGGGCCGAGCCGGTTCCACCTGATGTCAATATATACCAAACTCAAACCTGGGTTTCAAGTTGCTTTCTGCAAGCCCTGCACCCTAGTGAATTGTTTATGAGATGGGAATAATTTGATACTAAATATAAGAACTGTTAGGTTAGTGCTCACTGCCATGGCATGGTGTTTTAATTCAGGGTGCTATAACAAAGTGCCATAGACTGGGTACTTTTATGAACAACAGTAATTTCTCACTCACAGTTCTAGAAGCGGGAAGTTCAAGATTGGGGTGCCACTATGGCCAGGTCGCCGTGAGGCCATGTTCTGGGTTGGTCGCAGACTGCTGGCTTCTCTTTGTATCCTGACAGGGCAGACAGCAGGCAGAGGGGGCAAGCGCTCTTGTGACTCTTAGGAGGGTGCTAGTCCCAATCGTGGGGGCTCCACTCTCATGACCTCATCTAATCCTATTCATCTCCCAAAGGCCCCACCAACAAATACCATCACACCGTGGGGTAGGGTTTCAGTATATGAACTGGGGGGCGGTGGGGGGTGGCGGACACTGACATTCAGTCCATTCATGTGGTATGTAGACTCACTGGCAGTATATTGCTGGGCAATTTGCAGAGAACATGCTAAACCTCTCTTTCCACAAAAGAGCTCTTTGAGGAGCGGGAGGAATAAATGCACACCTTCCTCCAGGACCCTTGCAGTCTTTTATTTAGTCATCCTCTTTCTTATTCATTCCACCACTGTAGAGTGGTTCCTCTTCACATCAGAGTGGCATATCCAGACTGCATGCAGGAGTAAAGTGGGCATCAGCCTTAGCCCATAGCTTTGCACAGGACTTGGTATCCAATCATAAATTAGTCCCTAAGGGGGCATGAGAACATCCCAGTAATTTGTTCTGACAAAAGCTGGATTAAACATTTCCAGGTCATTTGGTGCTCAGTGTGGCTCAATTAGGCACACCCGAACCCACGGGCATCTGGCTTTTTGTATTTTTGGAGAACAAACCAGGGTGAGAGGGAAAGTCACCACGGCAACTCCATGTGCCTGGGAGACAGGAAGTCATAAACATTGGATTCCTCCCCAGCCCAGTCCTGGGACAGACACCATTTATGTCCCATTTGAGGCAGTCAGCGTATTAGGTTCTCTTAGATGGGTATATGCATTCCGCAAGAAGATGAATTTGCTTATTCTTTTTGTAAAAATTAGACGTCAAAGTGCCATTATTAATACAAGCCTTTCTATCAAGGATGTCAGATCTCATCTTCTTTTAAATTTCCAATCTCAAATTTGTGTTCTCTGCTATTTTTTATTCAGAAGTATTGTGTGATTTATCACATGGCATGTGTCACTGGATTCCTTAGGATTTCATATGTTCTAGCGACTTCAAATGATTTGCAAAAACATCATACCTGGCTTGCATTAAATAGTTTAGTCATTTTATTTTATTTTATTTATTTATTTTTTTAAAAGATTTTATTTATTTATTCATGAGAGATAGAGAGAGAGAGGCAGAGGCAGAGGGAGAAGCAGGCTTCCCGCGGAGCAGGGAGCCCGATGCGGGACTCAATCCCAGGACCCTGGGATCATGACCTGAGCTGAAGGCAGACGCTTAACCGACTGAGCCACCCAGGCGTCCCTAGTTTAGTCATTTTAAATGCAGGGGAGTCTCCATTGCATTTTTATCTTTTAAAATTTCTTTTGCTTTTAAGCTAGTGGTTTCATTATTTTTCTTTTAAAACTGAACTTATTTAGGGTTTAGGACCATTTTTCCCTGTGATATTAGTCAAACTGGTGTTTTGTCTTGTATTATTTTCCTGATGAATTTTTGGTCATAATGGGGTTGGCTGGATAAAGCCAATGAGTTAAATACATGTTCCCACATTTAATCCATTTGAACAGCTTTATATCTGCTTAATATTCCATACTATACAAACAGCTGAAATATTTTCCCAGTTGTTTTCAGGTTTGATTACCTAAAAAAAGTTTTATAAATATTTTTAAAGGGGGATTAATACCAATAACAGTAGTGATCCTTAAACATCAATTTAGGATTCTTGCTGAAAAGTTAATGAGTGGAAAAAATCAGTCCAGTGTCTGATTGCACATCAGATGATAAAGATCAACTTCTCTTTTGTGGAAATGCTAAAGCTGTTCTCATTGCATTTCCCTTCCTATCCTTTGAACATTTGAGTGAGGTACTATTTCAGTGGCTGGACATACAGCTAGCCATATAAGCGCACGCGTAATGCTCTAGAGTCACAAGGAAACTTACCAGTTACTTGTCCAGTTGACCACTGAATAAAGTGTCATAGAACTTTTCCAAAATTAGAAGGTGTCTCTGAAGACAGAGTTAGAAGTTATTGACTGATATGGTTTCCTTGCAAGGAGATGGCTATTTTAGGGCTCTAAGTCAAAGGGTTTTGTCATCTCTTTCTCCACTATCAAATACAGTGCTAAGAAATGTTCTTATACTGTCTATCTGGCTTCCAGCTTTCCGTCAAAAGTGAGATTTAAAGATCTGACTAGCTCTGGAACCAAGGAGGCAGAGCTTGCTGGCTGATGGGATATAGTAGAAAGGTTTCGTTCACTGTTCTCGTTGACGCGCCTGGGTGGCACAGTCGGTTAAGTATCTGACTCTGGGACACAGCTCAGGTCATGATCTCATGGTCATGATCTCAGGGTGGTGAGATAAAGCCCCGCATCCAGCTCTGTGCAGAGTCTGCTTGAGATTCTTTCCCCCTCCCTCTCCCTACCCTTTTGTTCCTGCCCCAGCTCATGCTCCCCCACCCTCTAAAATGAATAAATAAATAAAATCTTAAAAAAAAAATGCATTGGCCATTCCAGTATGACAGTAGTAGTGGGGAGGTAGCCTGATTCTTTTTCAGACCTTCTTCAGAACAAAAATTTGGGTCCCCTGTGTCTGTCAATAATAATTGTCTTATCCAGGACAATGGGAGATGAGAGTCTCTCTCTTTTCTAGAAGAATTATAGAGAGGAAGTCAGCACAGTCTTCTAACAAAGAGCTTTGAGCAAGGTATTTGGCAGATGTTACATTTTCTCCTCCCTCAGTGTATTTATCTTCTGGAAAACAGGCACATAAATCTTCTTTTAACTTGCTTGCAAACTATGGTTACAGTCTATTAACTTCCTTTTGTTCCCTGAGGAAGAGAAAAATAATTACAAAGGTATATTAGATTGTCCTAAGATTTTTGAGACTCTCTTCTAACATTCTACCACTTGATTCTATCAGTTGGTAACCAATGTCTGTGACAATCTTCGGTGCATAAAATATTCCCTTATTTGACCTGTTAAAGTTAAATAAAGATGGATAGTTATGATTGCCTGCCTTGATGACACACTCCCAAGTCCAATAAATGTAGAATTTCTATGCAAGAGTATTTTCATCTCAGCTGTCTAGAGATTACCATTACAGATTTCAGATTGGTTACATGTTTGTTCAATATATTTGGCTTGTTGTTGCTTTCACTTAATTTTCAACTTCAGGATTGGTTTTCTTGTATTATCCATTCTTATTACAACAAATGAGATTCTTCTAATGAGTCCCATCTAAATTGAGTCTGAAAACTGAGGCAAGTTCCAATTTACCTCAGCATATTAGATTTGAAGCTGATGTGATAGCCCTAATAAGTCTCTCTTTTTTTTCCTCCCTAGTAAGTCTTAACCTAAACACTGTATATGATTTTTGAGTAGCACCATTTCCTTCCATAAATTGGGTATTACACTAATTATAGTCTCTTGTATGTCATTGTATGTCTTGCATTTTCAAGGCACCGGCTGTAACATTATTCAGCTTATTTAAATTGATACACAGTGCTACAGTTTTTCAGTATTTACCACTTTAATTATTCTGTGATTATTTAGTGCCCAATTTGGAACCTTGGTCATTTAAACACAAAACACTTATTGGAGGGTTAGGCCCCTGTAACTACTAGAATCTAGCATTTAAATCACAGCTGCAATATGTCTTTGAACTTCATATCCCTCCAAATATTAGAGCAACAAAACTTTCTCAAAAGGCCAGGGTAGCAGTGTCTTTTATCCCTGACAAACGATGATCCTTTTCTTCTGAACATCTATAGAGACAAGAAGCTCATTACTTTCCAATGCAGGCATGAAGGGGCTGGATGCCACAAAAATGTGGTAAAATGGGTGCAGGGATTAATGGAATGCGTGTACCATAAGAACAGAAAACCATACTTGAAGACTGAGATCTTGAGCAACTGAATTATTCTTTTCACAGGATTTGAGCCACACACCTATGGGTGATTGAAGTGGATGGAGCTTAAGGAGGTAACTGAAGTTCAGAAAGTCTTGGAAATGGGAGCCTCCCTGTTAAATAAGTCTCCTTTATGGATTCAGGTTGTCCAGATGATGGCAGAAGTAGTTAGGGTAGAAAGGAATTGAAAAGAAACCTGGAGGTCAGGAATTGCCATTAAAAAACACAACCAAAAAAAAAAAAAAAAAGAGTGAAAGTGTCAGTAAAGTTGCCTCTCTCAGTGATATTAGGATGATTTCATATTTCTCAGTCACATATCTTTCCTAAATCAGATTTACTACTGTGATTCTATTTCCTGAAGGCCTTTCTTCTAAATGTACTCCAAGAACTGAAGGCTTTTCTAAGGACAACCAGGTGTAACATGACTAGAAAAAAAGTCATGATGTACTTGGCTTTCTATGAACACTTTATTCATGTACCAGGGTGCTCTCTCCTTATAAGGAAGCCTTACATAGGTTTTAAACATAGACAAGTGGAAATTCTTAAACTGTGGAATGTTGAGGCTGACGTGCCTGCATCTGACTGAGGTTGAATTTCCAAGGTAGCCAAATACCCGCAGCATAAATTTGATTTTAGCAAGAACTGCATATGCCGAAAGAGGTGGCAAATCTTCCCAAATATTGCATGTCCTCCTCTACTTTTTCTAGCCTCCTTGCCTGGAGGTTGAAGCCATGTCTCTAGTTTTGGCCAACAGAGAGTGAAAAGAAGAGATATGTGTTTCCTTTAGTCAGAGGCAATTAAGAGGAGGTGTGAGCTCTTGTCACTCTCTCGGGGTCTGCTCCACATATCCTAGAAACCATGATGGAGGGAACCTGCATTTCTAAGTCACCATGTGAAAGAAAACTTACCTCAGGGAATTGCTTGTCCTCACTGAACTTTACAGGAGCAAAGAAATAAATTACTGCCATGTTAAGCCACTGAGATTTGGAGGTTTGTAATACCTTTTTAGAATAGTTCAGCTTAACCTGATTAATAAATTGCCCAACCAGAATTCTCTATTATGTGGGAGCTGAAGGCCCAAGAAGAGTATGATTTGGACCTCTTTATGTCTCCTTTAATTTCTGGTTTCCCTTTAGTCCAGTCCATCAGAAGATACGCTGGCTACTACAGAATTGTTGTGGAGATTGGATATTTTTGACTAAAATGAAATTTTTGGTTTCTGTATTAGTTTTAGTTATCGATGTGATCTTATTACTTGGAAGCAAAATTGACTATCAGAAAAGTGAGATATTTAATTTTTTTTTTTAAAGATTTTATTCATTTATTTGAGAGAGAATGAGATAGAGAGAGCATGAGAGGGGGGAGGATCAGCGGGAGAAGCAGACTCCCTGCTGAGCAGGGAGCCTGATGCGGGACTTGATCCCGGGACTCCAGGATCATGACCTGAGCCGAAGGCAGTCGCTTAACCAACTGAGCCACCCAGGCTCCCGAGATGTTTAATTTTTAAGGAGGCTACAGAGGAATGGAATAGATAATTAAATTGAAGCTACATGACTAAATCATTGCAAAGGCTTGTCTTGCCTGCAAAACTGACCCGTCCATTTTTATTTTTAGTAGAAAAGCTACAACACTGAACAGAGATTCTTGCCTAAATTCAAGTCTCCTTTTCGTGGTAACAAGGATTTGCTTTAGTTGTCTACATCTTCCACCAGTGGGATAAGGACGCTGTCAGTTCCCGAGGATCCAGGCTGCCCGAAGACATTCCACCCTTGCTTGCCCCCCTAACGCCCTCATATTAGTCCGAGTATTCCCTGCACCTGTTATGATCTTGCTTGTTTATTCCTTTCCCTAATGGAAGTAAGCTCCTTGAGAGCAAGTTATTTATTTGGTTGTCCTTGTTGTGTCTCTGAGCACAGGGTAGGCACCCCCAAAATATTTACTGAACCGATGGTGGAATACAATTATGATTAACCTTGGGCGGCTATTCTTTGTTCTTTTTAGTCATCCATGACTTTCTAAAGGAGGGAATAGCCCCAAACCTAGAGCCATTGCTCACCATTCATTTGCTAACTTAATGACACACAAACAAAACAGTCCAAATATTTGCTTCCTTCAATGATGAGCAGATAGTCCATTCATGATTAGGGTTAGTTTGACCACGGTCACTTTGAAATGAGTCCTGGAGAACAAGTTTTTAACAACCACCACCACCAATGTATGTATCTAGTGCTTCTTAGGTACCAGGCATTGGTCTAAACTCTTTATTTGAATGGTCTCATTTACTTTTCACAAACTCTTTATGCTATAGGTACTGTTTTCTCAATTTCTAGAGTGGGAAATGTGTGTAGGAAGACAAGTAACTTGCTTAGGGTCACCCGGGATACAAACCCAGGTCGCCAGGCTCTAGAATCTGAGCTCTCCACCTAGGAAAGGTCATGGATGGAAGTGGGCTGTCTCTCAATTCTTGGAATTGAGATGTTTCTTAAATATCTTTGTAAAAACACCACTCCCCGGTGCGCCTGGGTGGCTCAGGTGGTTAAGCATCCGACTCCTGGTTTCGGCTCAGGCTGTGATCTCAGGGTTGTGAAATCAGACTCCGTACAAAGTGTGGAGTCTGCTTAAGAGTCTCTCTCCCTCTGCCCCTCCCCCCTGCTCTCTTTCTCTCTCTAAAATAAGTAAATCTTTAAAAAATAAAAATAAAAACAGAGGAGCGAGGTGGCGGAGCCGTGTAGGCTGGCTGGTGGCATGGCAGACGAGGAGGAAGACCCTACTTTTGAGGAAGAAAATGAAGAAATTGGAGGAGGTGCAGAAGGCTGACAGGGT
>NC_138369.1:95134388-95166968 GCF_054177405.1 Leptonychotes weddellii | reverse complement strand
GCTTATAATGTACTAGTTGTCAAGTTTTAAGAGAACTAATTTTCCCAGGTCAGATTAAAGCTTCTAGAAATAAATGCTTTCCGTAGTAGGAATGGTATTGCTTAAAAAGCTGATGGCAGGATAAGCATTTGGGATAGTGTTTTATTAATGTATTTGTTAGTACTTGTTCATTGTGGAAATGTGTACTTGACTAAAACCATATATGGCTATGGAAACCACTTTTGTAGTTCAGGATATACAAGTTTTGTGTGTGTTTAGCTTATTGTATTAAATTATTGCACTTAGTTTAAAATAAGGATTAAAACTGCATTTAAAGGGATCACTGAATATTACTCTGTGAAACAGTGTTTTGTGTACTGCTTATAAACATTATCTATAAATCAGCATGTAGGAGAATTTCACTTTCTTAATCTGTTGATACAAGGAATAAAGTAAAAAATTAGATTAAAAAAAATAAAATAAAAACAAAAACATCACTGACCAAGAACTTCATGTTTCTTCTTGAGCACTTTTTTTTTAAAGATTATTTATTTATTTATTTGACAAAGAGAGAGAGAGACAGACAGCGAGAGAGGGAACACAAGCAGGGTGAGTGGGAGAGGGAGAAGCAGGTTCCCTGCTGAGCAAGGAGCCTGATGTGGGGCTCGATCCCAGGACCCTGGGATCATGACCTGAGCCGAAGGCAGACACTTAACAACTGAGCCACCCAGGTGCCCCTCTTTTTGAGCACTTTTCAGTGATAACTCACAACCTTGTAAAGTAGAACACCCCGTCTTCTGACAGAGTTCAAATTTTTGAAAAGATTTTCCTAATATTGAGTCAAAGCCTTTATTCTCCACATTCCCATTTGTTCCCTTTGGCATACGAAATGATTCCAATACTTCTTCCACTTGACAGTCCTTCTGACACAGGGCACCATCTGTCATGAGCCTCCTGAGTTTTTCTCTTCATTGTGTTGTACATCCTCAGCTTCTGACTGTTGCCCATTTAAGACGTGGTTTCCCATGTATTCATCCTGGCCTCTGTTTGCTGAATGCATCCATGTTATGCAAAGTTTGTCTTTCAACTTAAAGCTCTTCTTGAATTGAACCTTGTACTTGAACCACATGAATCGCGGTATCCTCTCTACTCCTTTTAAAGGTCTTTACCTTTGGCTTTGGTAATAATATCTGAATATTTTTTCTTTTATTTGCTAGTATGATGCCTAAGTTAGGCTCCTTTAGGTTTCAAGAAGCAAAGAGAAACTCAAGCTCAGGAGACAGGGACTTGCAGCCAGGCTCCATGGGGGAAGTAAGGGAGCCTTAGGCCCTGCGGAAGCCACAGCAACAGCTCTGGGGTGCGACAGGGATTTCAGTAGATGTCCCCTTAGAAGGGGGTTCCTCTGCTCTCTCTCTGCTGCTGATCACTCCAGGGACCCAGCAAGTCTCCCACTTCGCACCTGTTGCTCCTGACTTCTGGCTGCTTGATACTCTCTTCGCTCCTACTCCTGGCTTCTACTGTTTTAGGGCTTCTTCTTCCTGCTCCTTCTCTGTGTATTTTTTTTCAGAGTCACATCAAGACATTTAGACTAGAAAACGTGTAGGCTTCTCTCCCCCCTCCTCACCTACCCTGAATTTCAAAGTAAATGTCATGTGAAGTTTTATGATAAATATAAGGACCAGAAAAAGTTCTGGTGTCTTCCCTCTGTAATGATCATTTTAATGTTATTTTCAAAATAAAATAAGTATCAACTCTTTCCATAATACTTTTTGGTGGCACTCTGGTGATTAGATATGAACTTGGTCTGCCTATTCAGTAATCAGAATGTTTTTATTCCCCCTATGAACTGCTGATTCTTTTCTTTATGCCAGGTTCTCAAACAGTCTAAGCGATAAGATCTGATCAGCTCAATTAGGTCACAATTGTGCCTGTTTGGCAGGGTCCCTGAGCGAGGACGCTCTTGGATCAGGCGTGTCTTCTTGGTCCAACCTGCTGTAAGTAGGATTTCAGGGTCATGGGGGGCCAACTAGCCACCTGGGTGGGTGTGGCTGAAGTCCTAGAGTTGAGGATGAGTCTGGCAGGCATGAGGAGGAGTCTACAGGGCCATTCATACCAACACATATCTATACAAACCACTGGAAGGCTTGCTTACCGTCACATGCTATACCCCGATTAGTTTCTTCACCTTCAAGTGCGATGAAGTCCTCAGTGAAGTCCAACTAACTCATGTTGCCAACCTTGCCAGAGGACACTGGTTTTCACAAACCAGGGCTCAGTGAGACATGTGGCCTTGGCCAGACCACTCTAGGGTCTAGGGTCTGCAGGTGGCAATGGAAAGGGAGAAGCCATCTGGCCCTCCACCTACAGGAGACCCATATCCTCCTCTTGGCTCAACTTGGGTATGGGAAGCATACCAGCTGGGAACTTTGGAGGGTACTGGGGTTCCTATCACTTTATTAAGGATTTCAGTGATACCGTTTCAAGTTGTCTTATTTTTGCTCTAAACCTATCATTGTTTTTCCAAGGAGGTGAGATTTGTGTATAGAAATAGCCCATGGATTCTCCATGTGAAAGTAGACAGAAGCACACCCCAGAGAGCCATCTGCTGGATTGTAACCTAGCCTGATGCTCTCTCAAGCTTATCTGCAAGGTCCCTTTGGTGGCCACATTTGAGCTGTCCTGAAGACTTCTGCTGGGCCCTGGAGGCTTCCCTTCTCCTTGCCGTGCACCTGTGACAGCTGATGTCTGTTCCAGGCCAAATCTGTCAAGTTGCCCAAAGACAGGGAGCTTGTTTCCACACATGCCAAGAGGCTGGCAGATTGGGGAGAAAATGTGGGTTGTTTTTATTTTCGTGCCCAGGAGTAATTGCCCAGAAAGGCGATGCCCTGGGCCTTTTCCCCACCAGCAGCAGATGTCCCTGCTTGCAGGGAAGAAGTGCAGCCTCCCCTCCCTGCCCCCCTTCCTCTTTCCTGGTAGAGCCTATGGCAATAAAATTAAATCAAGCATTACTATTTTTTTTTTACATTGAAAATGCTCTTGAATTTGAATTATGGATTCAAATGGCTCTTAAAGAGAGTCCCCAAGGGGCTCTGAATGCTGCCAGATGGCAGGGGAGCCACGCGGGGGAGCCAGGGCCGGCTGCCTCTGACAGCCATAACCCCGGTAATGCTGCGGGAGGGTCCTTTCTCTTTCCTGTGGGGCGAGACACCAGCCACACAGATCTCCAATTCAAGGTTTTCCTCACCTTCCTAAAATGGGTTTTTGTGTTTGGTGGGATGCCTTGCCCAGGGCTGACTCAGAAATCTCATTAGGGCTTCTGGATGGCTGGATCCCATTGGTGAGGCACAGACGAGGCTGCTGGTGTCCAGCCAGGTTATTCAGGTCTGTGGCTTGTATCCTGCAGCCACCCTCCCACCCCCCCCACCCCCCGCCCCGGGGCCTTGGAGACACCTGATCTGGCACCTGGGGAAGACTGGCGAAGTACTGGTTTATAAAAGCCTGCGGGGAAGACAGGGAGGAAATGCACAGAGGGGGAAGAGAGAATCTGCCAGAAATTAAATGCGGACAGTCTGCTCCTCAGAGTAGCCAAGGCTCTTTGGGGATGGGGAGGGGGCTTGGTTCTGCTGCCTGTTCCCAGAGGATCTGAACTAAATTGACGTCTGTTTTGGGTTCCTCTCAGTCTTACAGTTGTTCAGAATGGCTCATTCTCCCTCAGCATCCACTGGACATCTGTCCATCCACTCACCCACACTCCCATCCAACAAATCCACGACTGCTAATGCTATGTCCTGTGCTGGTTGACGAAGCTCAACAAAACACAGGAGCTTTTATCTGGGAGGAGGCTCCCTGTGTGGCTGCCCTCAGAATCCCCCTAGGAGCTTTTAGAAACTCAGCATCCCTGCTTCCACTCCAGGTCTATTGAGTCTCTCTCCCTGGGTGTGAGGAGGCCTGGAAATCTCATTTTAAAAGCTCTGCAGGTGATTCTGACGTTCACTTGAGTTTGAGAACCACCCAGGGGGTAAGCAGTTACAGTTAGGAGGTGGGAGATAAGCTAGTAGTTCAATTACAAGTGCTGGTTGCACCCCTGAACAAAGTTTTCTGGAAGCTCACTCCATTCTGGAGGAGTGGGGAAAGGTAAGCAGAGGAGGTGACAAGGAGTAGGTTTTTGAAGGATGAGCAGTTTTCCAAGCAAGATATTGGTACAAGAAGATTCTAGCCACCAGATACAGCACTCACAAAAGCATGGAGGTATTCAAGGACTTATGGGGAGTTCAGTGCTGAGGGAGGACGGAATACCCCTGGGATACATGGCAATGAATCTGGTACTGGGACATGCACGAAGTAGTGCATGTTTCAGGGGAAAGTCGATGGCTCGAGTTTGGGGTTTCTATAAGACGTCCCAGGGTGATGTTCAGGAGAAAATGGGAAAAGCATTTAAATTCCGGGAAAGCTGTCTGACTGGAGACATAATTTTGGAAACCAAAGCATACGGTTAGGTAGGAAGGTGCCAGGCATCTGTATAGCAACCTCTGGAGGTAGCTGTGAGGGCTGCAGGGTGGGCCCAGGCTCTAGCCGAGACTCTAGAGCTAGCTTTTAGGGAGCTCTCAGGTCCAGCCAGGGTTCTCTCGAGGCTGACTCTGCACTGGGTACAAGGTGCAGGGGGATGTGCCTTTTAAATATGACACCCTTGGGGCGCCTGGGTGGCTCTGTTGGTTAAGCGTCTGCCTTCGGCTCAGGTCATGATCCTGGAGTCCCTGGATCGAGTCCCGCATCGGGCTCCTTGCTCAGCTTCTCCCTCTCCCTCTGACTCTTCCCCTGCTTGTGCCCGCACTCACTCTCTCTGTCTCTCTCAAATGAATAAATAAAAAATCTTTTAAAAAAATTAAAAAAATAAATATGACACCCTCTCTACATTCAGCTGGCTAGGGCCACGAATGTGCTGAGGCTCTCCCCCGAGCTCCTCTACCCAGCCATTCTTCCACGGAGAGCTGGTCATGGGTCACAGTATCTGCTCATTCACTTATTTGGCAAACCTGCACCGAGCTCTTCTGTGTGCCAGGCATTGTGCTTGGCTTGGTGGATATGAGGTTGAATGAGACACAGCTCCCTAGCTGTGTGTCTACTTCTGCCACTGATGCTATTTTTAAAGCTCTGTCCCCCTCCTTTATTTTTCTTTCTCTCTGAGTGAAACAGGGTAAATAGGCTGCCATTTCTTACTGAAAAAATATGCCACGGCTTGAATAAACTCAAATGAACAAAGAAAATCAGAAGAATCCGTCTTTGCTTACTCTATTCTTCAACAAAGTGGTTTAATGTTGTGTTTAGTGTATAAGTCATTCCCCAGGAGAGCTCCATTTGAGAACAATCATTTGAATAAAGTCTCTAGTTCTGAATTATCCTTTGGGATAACAAAAACTTTGGGTGAATAATGGTAATGATAGTAAGAACAATAATAATAAAAGATGCACTGGAAGATGCCTTTTGTTGGAAGAGGGGGAAAAAAAATCTCAGACATTTTTTTAATGCTATGTCTGGTCTCTATACAAAAACCTGTCAGCTTCATGCTGTTTTTAGTCAATTTCACAGTGGGGAAGAGAAATGCCGATGGCTTAGGAGAAACAAGTTCAAAGTAGGTAACACAATTGCTGAAAGCATTTCCTCAAAAGGAGAGCTTTATAGCTGTTGCTAAACATATGGAAATAAAAAGCAAATAGAAGTCTAGGTGCATATAGGGAGAGGGGGTTTTCAGGTGATGGTTGTGGGAAGTACAGACCTGGGGAGGATTGTGAGGCTGCTATTTTGAAGAAAACAGGGACCTTTATGACCCACATGGACTCTAAGTTTGCAGAGTGCTAATGTTGCTATCCTTCTGTTCTTCAAGGAGTGCCTTCCCCGGAGTCCTCACCTTGGGGTTAAAGGTGGGATGTGTTGAGCAAAAGCACCTGGATCCTCAATACCAGCTCTGTTTCTACTCCGTATCCATGGCAAGTCTCAGCGAATATTTTTTTTTAAGATTTTATTTATTTGACAGAGAGAGAGACAGCGAGAGGGAACACAAGCAGGGGGAGTGGGAGGGGAAGAAGCAGGCTTCCCGCTGAGCAGGGAGCTCCATGTGGGGCTTGAACCCAGGCCCCTGGGATCATGACCTGAGCTGAAGGCAGATGCGTAATGACTGAGCCACCCAGGCGCCCCAAGTCTCAGTGAATATTAACTGAATAAATACTTTCCATGTATTTTATTTATATTAATACTAACAAATGCTCGGAGGCAGTGATGGTCCAGCAGGATGACCATTCTCCCAGAGTTCAGACCACTAGCATAAAAGCCAGGAGAACGTAACTGGATTATTTTTCCTCATTTCTGTGTCAAGATGCTTTTGAAGGGGAGGAGGCTTTTTAAGTTGGTAGGGTGACCTTATAACTATTAGGGATGCCTTGGACTTGACCAAAGGGATGTCCCTAAAGGAACATAGGGAACTTGCCACCACACAATTTGGCCTAAATGCTGGGGTAGGGGTAGCTGTTGGGATTTGATAACAGGCCACATTAAGATCTGAGACTGGTGGGGCAGGGTGAATGGCAAAAGGAGACACCAGGTGGCTGTGGAAGATGATCCGATGTCTGTGGGAGAGTCATTTTCCCTGACTCTGGTGCCTTAGAAAGGGAAGGATACAGGAGATGTTAAAACTGGGAATAAATGAAAACAGGACCCTTTCCCGGCCACTGACCATTTGGAATGTTGTTGCTTCTGGGAGTCCCTTTCTGGTCCATACCATAAATATGATGCATGATGTTTCTGTCAACCAGTGCATGCCGCTCTCTAAAGTCTGTTGAATTACACTAACGAACCAAGTGCTTTCGTTTACTGTGTCATTTCCCAGCTCTTTCCCTTATACACATGTCGGAAGACAGCTCGTGATTGGCCCAGCTGGTCATTGGGTCACAGGCGGCCCGGCTGTCACCGCATGTCACTACCTGCCTTCCTTCGCTGTTTCTTAGGATGCCTTACATTCCCAGTGTTCTTCCTGGAGGCCAAAATGTTTGTGGCTGCCATATGGTACCCACTTTCCTTATCTTATGGGATCCTGGCAGCCTACCATCTCCAGCCTTGTCCAGGTCCTGCTTTTGTCTGACACAGCTGTTCATTCACATACACAAGTTAGTGTTTTGTCTGGCTAAGTGGGGCGTGGAACGTAGTAGCTCTTTCTACATAGCATGAGCATGGGAAATTCTATCAAATCTTCCTATATTTTGATTTATTCCAGGCAATATCTATTATATTTGAGCTGCACGGTTCCAGAAATCAGCCTATAACATCCTAAATTAGTGCAAATACCTTGTTTTAATCATTTTCTTATTTTTTTGATAATTGTATCAACATGCCAAATAATGCAGAGATAAACATTTGTGATCTACTATCCTTTCTTTTGGATTATTTTTCTTAATTAATTAACCCTAATTTTTAAGGTTAAATCCCATGAGCGGGATCACCAATCAAGGAATTTAAATTTATTTTGGCTTTTACGAAGATCATGGTGGTGGCTTGGACATGTCCATAGTTTCCTGGACTGGGACAAACCACCATGATGGATCTCTTGAAATATTTCCATTTTGTCAGATAGGGAATACTGTTTCCCATGTTTATGGGCACGTGTGTCAGGGCAAAGAGGTGACGGCCCTTGACGTGGGCCTGCTTTGTGGGCCTTTCCAATGAGTTTCTGTGAAAACAGAGATGAGCGTGGAGAATATCGTGTGATTTATTTTAGCACATTTGAGTCTTTACGTGTGATATTTACTATAATCTCTATGGGTTGGCTGGACTACCTTCCTGCTATTGTTTTAAAGAAATTGGAGGGAAAACAATTTCTACTTTCCCTTGAGCTATAGTACTGGGTGAAGTAATTGGCTTGAATATAATGTCAAATTAACTGGGCAAAGCCTAGGTAGAGAAATCCCCTTGTCAGTTCCCTGAGCAGACAAACTGAGCTCACCTCAAGTGGTGTCAAGTGGGTCCTGGGGGGCCATGGAAGGTCATGACAGCAGCAGGGACTCTGTAGCTGAGAACAGCAGTGTAGAGCCTTGGCCTCCGGGAAAACCCAAGAGAAGGGAGTGTTGGCAAAGCTGGGAAGTCATTGCCCAGGAAGCTAGACACCTCTGTAATAGAGCCACATCTGTGGTGACAGAATCGCCATGGGTAGATCCTCTCTTTTGTCTTACCTGGAGAGAGGCTGGTCACCAGAAAGCCCCTAGCAAAAGGCACTGTCGTTCTGGAAGCCCTCTACACGCTCAGGATTCACCTTCTGCCTCTTTCCCCCCACTTCCGTCAGGCTCTGGCTTTTGGAATAAAGTATAATGAAAGCTAAAACCATGATAGGTCTAGGTAACAGAATATATTTATTACAAGTATTCAAATAAACATTATAGGCAAATGTCTGAGGTTCAAGCATAAGAATTTTGAAGTTGGGGGGCACCTGGGTGGCTCAGTCAGTTAAGTGTCTGCATTCAGCTCAGGTCATGATCCCAGGGTCCCGGGATTGAGTCCCGCTTCTTCCTCTGCCTGCCGCTCCCCCTGCTTGTGCTCTCTCTCCCTCTCTGTCAAATAAATAAATAAAATCTTTAAAAAAAAAAAAAAGAAAATGAGTTGGCAGACAGAACTAACTTTAAAAATGTGAAAGTTAAAAGGATAGTTTATAACAGCCTGCTAAAATGAATATTCGTTGTAAAAGAGGAAAGAGTCATGGGAGTTGGGATTTTCAAGGCAGGTTTTGTGGAAGAAGTCAATTTTTAGCAAGAACACAGATAATCTTCTGTCTCTCCCTCACTCCTTTCCCTTCCTCCACTTCCTCTTCTTGTTACTTATATTGTTCTTATTTCTTTTTCTTTCTATAAAAAAAATAGCAGGGCACCTGGGTGGCTCAGTTGGTTAAACATCTGCGTTTGGCTCAGGTCATGATCCTGGGGTCCTGGGATCAAGCCCCGCATCGGGCTCCCTGCTGTGCGGGGAGTCTGCTTTTCCCCTCTCCCTCTGCTCATGCTTTCTCTCTCTCTTTCACTTGCTCACTCTCTCTCTCTCTCAAATAAATAAATAAATAAATCTAAAAAAAAAAATAGCACAGCACCCACTCCCAGAAAACTCATACCCAGGATTATATACATGAATCTCTCTTGGTGGAACTGAAAGTTATCTGCATACCTAACATTTATGGAGAGAGGTAGTACATTTGGCTTACGTAAAAGTGGTTATTTTTCCCTGTGTGAGAACACTCCGCCTGAACTACAAGGAAATTTAGGAATCAGTTATAAAGATCATTCACATTTAAGTCAGAAATAATTATTTTCTAAAAGTTGGTCTCTAATATTGGCTGTAAAATTGCACTAGGCTTTGGATGACAGCATGCAAAATATGAACAGGAACATAATCCAGAGCCTCCGGTGAGCAAGAGGGAAACATAATGGAGGTTGGGGTGTCTGCAGACTTTTCTTGTACTGACATTAAAACGCCATATATGTGTTTCTAGTAGTTTCCAAGACCTAAGAAAATTTTACAGATCTTCCAGTTCTACTGATGAAATCTGATTTGCCTCTACCCAAGAAGAAGTTATCACTATTAATTTTGGTTACTGGTTTGGTGCTTTTGTCACAAACTAGATTCCGTTCCCTGAAATACAATAATTTTCCTCTCCTGTATCTATCACATTATTCCTACCAACCAGATCTCTGGCACAGATGGATGAAGGAACGAAAGCACAAAATTCCTGAATGCCACAATGGAAGAATTCTGGAAAAAACACTCCCAGGCGAATATTTGTTGAGACCCCACTATGTGCTAGGTGTTGTGCTTGGTGATACAGTAAGAAAGATGAAAAATGCATGACTCTCAACTCAGGAAGCTCACCTTCTGGTGGAAGAGACACTCAAACATCTGAATATTAGACAATGTCAACAGTACTCTAATAGAAATACATACAAAGTGATGTAGAAACTCAGATAGAAAGGAACAGACTGTGAGGAGTTCCTTACAGCATAAGTTACTGTGCAGAACAGGTGGGGCTCGAGGCTTGGGACTTGAAAGGTAAGTGGGAGTTTACCAGGCGGAGAACAGACAGAAGGATGTGACAGGCAGGTGACAACATAATGACAACAGAGAGGCATAAAGTGCGTATGATCAGTACACGTTGTTGTAGAGCAAAATGGAAGCAATTTAAATGCTCCACACCACAGGGGAATGCCTAAATACATTGCTAAGTATTCATAAGGTGGACTATTATGTAACCCTTCTAAATGCTGTTTACAGAGAGATTTTAGTGTTGTGGGGAAATGCTTATGCTATCACGTTAAGAGAAAAAGAAGGGCACGTAATTGTCTACATTGAATAAGCCCAAAGTCGAGAAGAAAAATGTATGTATCATTGCTTTTTGCTATGTTACTGTCTTTGAATTCAGCTTTAATGGGTTTATATTGTTTTAATAGAAAACTATGAAGTCAGAACGTCGAAGAGAGTGGATGACAGGTGGCAGGATGAAGACTGGAGTAGCTGGTGTGGGGGCCCAGGGCAGGGAGGGAGATGAGGCCAGCCGGCCACACTCCTGCGGTCACTTATTTAGCCTGTAGCTGATGAGGAATTACAGAACTCCAGTTTTGTGCTGAAGAGCCCTGTTGAAACAGAAGAATGAGCCATAAGGGGTAAAATAGCAAGCTTTCCTCACTTGTAAGTGTTTTGCCTTGAGTTGCATGGTGTTTCCTGCTGCGGGCTCTGTAAATACTGTGAACCTGGTTTTCTGGGGGGTTCTGTTGCCTCTTGATAAGCCCCACATAGCAGTGTGCCCCTCTAGACTTGGAACAGATAACTGCTACTCCCACTGAACACTAGGAGAGCCACTTGGCTTGTGTTCACACAAATACAGATTTTCTATTGTGCTTTTCTACCTGTGCATAATTAAGTTTGTACAAATTGGATTTGCATACACCCAGGCTATAATGGCTTTTCTGGCAAAGGGCTGTGTACTAATGGGTCGGGACATAGGACTTCCAGGTTTTGAAGGGGACAAAAGAGCAAAGGCTTAGGATGTTTTTTGCCATTATGGGGTGTTTTTGTGAGACACCCTGGGAATCTGGGGATCAGTGGGGGGAAACTTCAGTGTTGGGATTGGAAGTCCAAGGAGTAAAGGTGGGGGGACCTTCAGCTCACATGCATGTTACCTACTTCTCAGGTTTTTCTAGGGTTGAAATGAAAACTGCAACAGAACCATATTGTTCTTTGACATCAGTACATCTAATTGGCGAGATTTTATTCAAGCCAGTCCAAATTATCTATCTATCTATCATCTATCTATCTATCTATCATCTATCTATCTATCTATCTATCTATCTATCTATCTATCTATCTATCTAATCTATCTATCTATCTATCTATCTATCTATCTATCTATCTATCTATCATCTATCTATCATCTATCTCTCTCAAGGATGACAAATTCTGACATAGGTAAGTAAGAGTGCCTTCTTTGTTCACACAAAGCCTTTGTTACCCGAGGCCAGGCTTGACACAGGCAGCCTCAGAGGACGGATCCCATTCCAGTGCTTTCTCCCTTCCGCGCCCTAGAAAGCAGGAAATCATACGCCGTAGAGACGCCCAACCACATTTCCTTACTTCTGCCCTCTGTCCTCAGCGTGTGGGCACAAACTTCCCTGAGAAAATCTCCTGGCCGAACAGAAAGGTCTGAATTGGTGCTGATGGTTTAAGGAGCATGTCAGGGGCTTGAGCAATGAGTTTCCCTGGAACTGGTGTGGAGCTACCTAGAAAATGCAGTTGCCAAGAGCTGGGTAAGGTCAGGCTCTGCAAAGAAAAATTACCTACCTCACTATTACCCAATTAAATCTGTGAAAGTTGAACCTGAAAAGGGCTTCTGTTATCAGTGAATGAGAAAACCAGGCTCAAAAAGCTCAAGGGACTTCATGGAAGAGTCTTAGCTAGTTAGTGGCAGAGCTGGGGCTACAAGCTCATTTCCCCCAGATGGTCCCTGAGAAACCGGCACATCTTGGTTCGCTGTGGTTCCATTACTTCTATTGGTAACATGGTGTTATCCTCACCTCTTCCTCCTTTAATATAAAGGTACAAATAGAGGTTTGAATTTTTTTCTGAACTTCGAGTCTAGGAAACCTGTTGATGCCCTTTCTTTGAGAGAGTCAAGCGATCGCAACCTAAGCAGGCCAATGTGGAAATGTGAGCAGCGCTTTCTTTCCCTGGATAGTTCGCATACATAATGAAGCTGGAAATTTCCAAGATCTGAATCCCTAAACCCAGACCAATCTCCTCTCTGTCCTTGAAATCTATAAATAAACTAGCAAGTTGTAAAAAATTGAACCCAAATAAATATTCATCATTTTCCTTCTTCCATTCTGGATCCTGCAGAATAACAAATGGTTCTCTTTGCATTGGCTCTCACATATTATTTATTTTTTTCTTAATTTTTTAATTTTTAAAAATATTCTAAGATTTTATTTATTCATTTATTTGACACAGAGAGAGAGCACAGGTAGGGAGAGGGGAAGAGGGAGAAGCAGACTTCCCGCTGAGCAGGGAGCCCAATGTGGGGCTCAATCCCAGGATCCTGAGATAATGGCCTGAGCCAAAGGCAGATGCTTAACCAACTGAGCCACCCAGGCACCCTGGCTCTCACCTATTAAAGTGTCTGTATGTCTATGAGTGTATGTGAATACCTATGTACAGGTGTGTGTGTATGAAAGTGTGACTACATGTGATTGTGTGTGTGAGTACACATGAGGGCATGAGTCTGTGTGTATGTGTGTGATTATGAGCGTGTGAGTACATGTAAGCTCACATAAGTGCATGAGTATGGGTGTGAGTGTGTGAGAGTATGTGTGCATGTGTGTGCACTTAGGTACAAATAGGAGTTGAGATATTAATTTCTTTTGATAACTAGTCAAACTTCCACAGCTCTAGTTATGACATGCACCTGTTTGCAGTGCTCTTCGGACGGGAAATTGTATTCATGTTGACAGTACAATATTCAGAACAGTGGTTTTAATAGGTTGAAGGCACATCAACGGTATTTAGAGATGTTTGACAATGTCAGGAAAATATTTGCCTTCATTTCTTACCTGCTCCACGTTTTGATATAAGTACCAAGGCACATATTAAAGGCTGAGAGTTTGCTTTCAAATATAACAAAGGCTCTATTTATAAGAAAGATACCCGTTCTAGTCCTCCCTTCCTCCATTTCAAATTTCACACTAGCCAAAATGACTTCAAATCCATGATTGGACCTGTCACTCTCTACTTAAATATCTTTAATTGCTTCTATAGAAAACAAATATTAGTTGCCTACTCAATTCACTCCCTGCTTCCCATGGATTTTCATTCTGTTGGACTAGATGACAGCAGTCCTGAAGCTCACCTACTTGAGAACTCGCTGTGAGACTCTGGCATTCTTGGGGAGAGTGCCGGTGGCCCCACCCCTGCCCTCTCTGCTCAGCCTCCTTTGCCCCCTGCCTGAAGCTGTCTCCCCATGAGACATGGACCCCAGTCTCTGTTCATGCATGCCCCCACTCAAGAAAATGGACAGCAGGTTCTCCTACGTGCTCCCTCCCTGTGCTCCTCCTTAGCAGGCGGTGAGCCTGTGAGACTCTGCCACTTGGCTATACCCAGATGAGGGGACTGATGCCAGGATCCCCTTCCTTCAGGCACTTCTAGATCCTTCAAGAGATGCCCTTTGATCTCCATCTTCTTTGGTTCCAGAGTAGAGGGAACCAAAGCGGCCTCTCCAGGTGTCTTTGCTTTGATGACTTTCTTCTGGATTTCTATTATTTTCCTTACATAGGACACGGGGTAAATGAAGGCCTGGGGGATGACCTGTGTATCTTTCAGAAATTCTCACAGAATGTGTCCAGTTGCTCTCCTTTAGGATTTGAGAACATTATCACTAATTGCCCTCAGCACTGGGGCTTAAATTCTGAGACAAGAACAAAAATGGCCCTTCAATGTCCTATTATCTGTCTCAAGACTAAAGGTACACATTAAAGACACTAATTGTGAACATATTTTTAACCGACAAATTATAGGTGCACAATGTTTCATAAATGAATAGCAAGTACACATAAAAGAACACTTTCAGAAGTACTTTTGTTGAGACAAAAACAGGAGCTGCAAATTCAAATGCTTCTGGCAGATAATCTGAATGAGGTGTAATGGGCTGCATGGAAGACAATAGAGAGTAGTGGGGATTGTGGCAAACCAGAGCACAGTGCTGTCTAAGAAGGTCAGCTGCTACTCAATTCCAGAGATTTTTGTCTCATGAAGAAACATGGGCCTAAAATTAGATCCTATTATTTCTCAAGAGAAGCTGGAAATCCATTTTTTTAAATGTAAAGTGCCCCAAATTTTAAATGATGGCAACTAATTCAATCAAAAAACATACTGAATGGGCTCAACGAAAGCCTGACAACTGGCCAAATTTGGTACTTAGATCAACCATTCGCCACCTCTGAGAAAGTGCTATGTGAGTATTAAATGTTATGAGGCTGGAAAGGATGAAAGCTGTTCAACATTTTCTACAATGATAATTGGGCATTTCGGGAATTTAAAATATGGCAATCTCATCCCACTGTCCTGAAGCTCAGCCTCTCTACCAGGTGGGCTTTGCTGGAAGGCAGACTGTGGGTATGCGGTGGTAACATTTGATTCCCAGAGCAGTTGTCCACTGAGCCCCCAGAGCCAGGCCCAGCATCCCCTGCACCAGAGGGAAGCAGGAGTTTGGCTGTTCTATTCACTTGCACATCCCGGTCCTTCTACCCAGGTGGTGGGTCTTTCCAGGCTGGGGGAAAAGGATGCGAAATAAATGACCCAGTACCAAACAGAATCTTACTAAAGAAATGAATGAATTGGGTGTAATGCCATGGTTATATTCAAATCCATTTATTTTTATCAAACGATTTTAAAATTCAGTCTGATTAATTTATTTTCAGTTCAGCGAGCCCCATACTATGGAAATGATTTTTGTAAACATCTCTCAGGCCAAGAGGCTTTTGTTTAGGCTTCATGAAGAATCAGAAGTGCAATGCTCTGAGAAGTTTTGCCCTCCAAATCAATTTATGTGACAACGTTAGAATAATTGCTTGTGTGATATGCAGAGGAAGACACTTGAGGCAGTGGTTCCAGATGAGAGCTTTTTGTAAAATGCAAGCATCCAGCCTGCCGACCAACAGCTGCTTCTTCTACTTTCTGAGGCTCTTCCTTGTCCTCATACACTTTGTCCCACAGGTAGCAGGTGCAGGCTTTTCCGGAATGCATTTCTTTAATATCCACTTCGTTAAGTGGCAAAGAGGTGGAAGGCTGTTTCCTGGGGTTTTCCCTTCTCATTCTTTCTCCTCACTGCAGGAGAAAGTTCTCTCTCTCTCTCTCTCTCTCTCTCTCTCACACACACACACACACACACTAGAGCATTCACAAATTCCTAGACTCTCACTTTACCTCCAAGCTGGTACTGGGTACTGGCATCCTTTTGGGTAATGTGGGCAACGGCTTGAGGAAGGGGGAAAAAGGGAAGAAATAAAAAGATCTTCTTAACAAAAATGACAATTCTCATCAAGTCTAATCTTTTAGAATCATTCTATTTTACTTAAAAATAACTTTTCACAAGGAGGAATGCCTTTGGCTATGTTTCTAACTCTAAAAGAGTCTAGACTGGCTTTTTATACTGGTTGGCTTGTTTACTCATTCAATTAATATTTCCCAATGCTCTTCTAAGCATCAGGCACTGCTCGAGACAGTGGGAATAGAACAACAAAAAAGGACAAAAACACGCACTTTTCTGGTGGATGTAAGTGAATTAGAACAGAGCAGTGTGAGGTTGTCATTGGAGGGCAAATTATCAGTAGGTGGGCATAAGATCAAACACCCCCGATGAACATGATTTGCATGTTAAGTGCACAAACACTTTTCTCTAACAAAGCAGTTCCTTATTTAAAAAAAAAAATCACAGTTTTCAAGAATGGGGGAAAACAGAGATGGGTGGGCAAAGGCTGAGACTGCATCCTCACAACTACCATTTACTAGTGTGTTAAAAGAACTTTGGGCATATGAAAAATGTTAAGTGTATGTGAGCAAAATCGATTTAAATCAGGCAGCATCCAATCTAGGAGACAGAAAAGAGTTCTGAGGAGCTGTTCAAAATAAAAGACTTTTATAGATAGAAGGGAGCAGGAACAAGGACATTATAGTAGGCAACAGAGTGGGTTGATCATTGTAAGGTCATGTTCCTTCAGGGGATGGCAGGAGTCTATCAGGCAAGTCACCTAGTATTCATCAGATTTCTGATAGACTGGTTTAAGCTTCCATTTCGGGGACAGCCAAAACTGTAATTACGTCTCCATTTGGTGATGTGGGATTTAGCATAGGTGGCCCCATTTGGGGCCTGTTGTCTTGTTTTTAGCCAGCCTTGCCACGTTGGGAGGGTCTCCTCTCCCCCTCTCAGTACCATCATTTGTAAAACGAGATTAGTCCCTAATACAAGACAGAACTATGGCGGCATAATTTAGATAACGTGCTCTCAGGCAAAAGCATTTTGTCCAGTGTGTAGTGCCACAGAGGATATTATTATGAAGTTTGGGAGGAAGTGAGGAGAGTTGGGGGGTGGGGGAGGCGGGAGGAGACCAGGACCCAAGTGCAGACAAATGTAACTCAAGAGATGGCCCCGGCAGGGGCGGTGACCGTGGAAATAGCAGCCCCTGATCTCCTAGCACCTGGATGAGATTATGGCAGAGAGAGCCTCTCTGGAGGCCAAGTCCTCACTACTCTGTGTCCTATGTGAGTGACCATGGCGAGTTTCAGCTTTGGGCAGACACTTAGGAGAACCGATCTGTTGTCCAAGCCCATTAACTAGCCCCGCAACACCATTAAGTCTCTGTTCTCTTCCAGGGCTCCAAGGTCCATGCGGTTCACTGGGAAACAGCCTCTGGAGCTGGGGCTATTGGCCAATGGAGGTGGAGGCAGGAGGACGCCCATCTGTCCGGGGCAGGAGGCTTCCTTTCTCTCTGGACACTGGCAACCACCCCACATAGGAGTGCTTTGCCTTTCCTCGGGATTTGAAAGTTTCAGCATAGTGCAGTTTTATATGCTTTAAAAAGGAAATGAGAAATAGAGAACTTTAATGAAACTATGTCAGATTATGAAATCAGAGTGGCAAGGGACCCTAGACCTCCTAATCCGAGGTCCACGTTTTGTAGGTAAGGAAGCAGGCTGGGTACTGATACGTTCCATCTGACCTTCCCCCATAAGGGTCAGCATGGTCTTCACCTTTCTCCACACCCCGGTGACTGCCTCAATGGCTTATATTAGGGTGTATTTTTTATCTGTAAAGTTGACTTTATATCTATTTATCAAACAGGATTGTGAGTTTTCTCATAATATTGAAGGTTTGTTGTACTAGTTGCATGAACTGTTGATGTCTATGTGCATCAGCTTGTCCATGAATGTGTGTGTGTGTGCGTGTGCGCTTGCGTGTGGGTACGTTTTGTGTTCGTGCATGTGTGCTTTGTTTACCCAACTGCGCAGGGTGATCTGGTTCACTGCAATCCCAGGTTAGGGCAAAGGGAGCAGACACTCTTCTAAAAATACTAGGAAGCACATTAAACCACTAGGGTGCCCAGTGAATTTACAGTCACTTTGGTTTATCACACTCTTATTTTAGTATTTGACTTAGTTGCATTCGTTTTTAAATTTCAAACTTTTTACAACCCTTTTCCTCCCCATGGATGTCACACCTGTTCTCTGTTTTTCCAGCCTGTGTGTGTGTGTGTGTGTGTGTGTTTGCACGCCCGCTGGTTGGGGTAGGGGGTGTGGTTGGTTGGTTATTTATTTATTTCTGTCTGTCTGTCTGTCCGAACTTCTCTTCCTAAGCCAAGCCCTCCTGGTGCTGTGGGACAGAGAGAAGGAGAGGCCCAGGGCAGAGATGTCACTCCCTCCCCTGGCAGGTTATAGTTCTCTCGCTGCTTCTCTGGCTACTACAGGCTGCCTGGCCTCATGCCCTCCCCAAGGCGCCCTGTGCCCAGGGTGCCTCTCCTGCAGGTGCAGGTCTCCCCCCGCTCCCTGCTGGAGCTCCCTGCCCTGCCCTAGGAGAGCCTGCTCTGCTGGGCCTCCATCACCCCTCAGCCTCTCCCGAGACTGCCCACCCCGCGGGCCCCTCTGCTGGGTTCCTGACCGACCTCAGCAGGTGTACACTAGGGTGAGGAATAGACAAGACAGGATAGCTCAGCTACCATCTGAGATGACCACCCCATCCGTGGGGAGACCTGGCATCCTCGCCATGACCATTCCAGGAGTGAGGGCCACTCCGCCGCTGTGCCCTCCAGCCCTGATCTCACTCCTCTTGTCCTCCGCTGGCAGCAGATCGGCAAGTCAGAGACTCAGCAGACAGGGGTCAGGGAATGAACTGCTCTCCTCTCATTCTTGCCCATCTTCATGGGAGACTCTCTTGGGGTCCTCCACACTTGACTTCCAAGAGAGTCAGCTCTGCCTGTCTCCCCCCAAGGAAGGCCTAGCTTCTCTCCATCACTGCACTCCCCCCAAATGACAGACTCCCTCCTTCTTCGTGTTTAATCTAAGTGGGGGGTGGGATGTTCTTGCAGGTCTGGTTGGTTCCAGGGAGGAGAGTGAGCCTGCAGGCCCCCACTCCCCACTCCAGCTGCAGGCAGATGTCAGCTCTCTGAACTAAGAAAGGGCTTTTAGTGCCTTTGTTCTTGGCTTTGCGCCTTTGCCACAATTCTGAGGCACCAGGAAAAATTGACATTCTGTACCACAGCCAGCGCGCTCTGTTCTCTGCCAAAGTTCTCTGTTCTCTGCCAAATCAAGACCCCTGGTGTTTCGAGGTGAGAAGTGCAATTCAGAGACCCACTGATCACTAGCATAGTCAAAGGTAGAGATTTTAGTTTTTAATGAGCAACTATGTCCAATTTTCTTTAAACTTTATGCTACTATACAAAGAGCTAAATTTTTATTTAATGAGTTGCTTTTGTATTTTTAATCTGAAGAGGAATTTCCAGAAAATAAGGTTTTCACATAAGTTTAACTAGTTTGTAAAAAGTTGTGCATAGTAAACTAATAACTCAACATTTGTTTGATTATTTTATATTATTTTTTAAAGATTTTATTTATTTATTAATTTATTTGACAGAGAGAGAGTACAAGTAGGGGGAGCTGCAGAGGGAGAGGGAGAAGCAGGCTTCCCGCTGAACAGGGAGCCCAATGCGGGGCTCAGTCCCAGGACCCTGGGATTATGACCTGAGCCGAAGGCAGACGCTTAACCACTTAACTGACTGAGCCACCCAGGCCTCCCTGTTTGATTATTTTAATTCAAAAACTCTGTAGCAGGGAAACAGACTTGCCCAAGGTCATCCAGCTGGATTAGTCAGCGGCTCCTGATACAGGGGACTTCCCACACTGGGGCTCACAGACTCTAAGGCTCCTGATACAGGGGACTTCCCATACTGGGGCTCATAGATCCCCTATTGCACACCCTACAGTCTGCATAAATCATCTGGACCCTTAACACCTGAATTTGATGGTTTAACTGCATGGTAAGCGTACCCCACACCATGCTTGAGAGTAATAGACCTCCACCTTAAGTGTTGAGTCACAAGGTGGCATTCTTTAAAATTTATGTAATGGTAGGTTAATTTGAAATAATTAACTGAAATGTGCAAGTGTCCATGTGGGACACCTAAGCCAATTGTCAAAATATTCCTTTTGCAATGATGCAAAATTCCTATAACAATGCAGGAATACAGAAATGATGTATCCAATGGGTTTCAACAGAAAATATACTTGCTTTTAGTACTGGTTAAAAAGCAAAACCCTGGGGCACCTGGGTGGTTCAGTCGGTTAAGTGTCTGCCTTTGGCTTGGATCATGATCTCAGGGCCCTGGGATCGAGCCCCGCATCGGGCTCCCTGCTCAGTAGGGAGCCTGTTCTCCCTCTCCTTCTGCCTGCCACTCCCTCCTGCTTGTACTTTCTCTCTCTGTCAAATAAATAAAATCTTTAAAAAACATAGAATAAAAAATAAAAAGCAAAGCCCTATCACTACTCACAGACACAGAGGAGAGCATTTCCAATCTTCTACACACAGGGGATTTAGCTACAGCATTCTTTTGTAAGTGTACATTGTTGGGAAATTTGTAGGGACAAACACCAACTTGTTTATGTAATGGCTGGTTTTTAAAAATGTTTTAATTACAAGTTAATGGTTTTATTAGACATATAAATAAATTCTTTTTGGATTGCAGGGGGAAAAATAGTCAAAAAGATTGATTGGAGGAAACGGTTTTCTTAATTGCATCTTCACGGGTTAGAAGCAGTAATTTTGCTAAAGGACTTTTTCCATAAAAAGAAAAAGAAGGAAAGAGTTTATGCATTTATTAGACCTGCCAGAGATCAAGAGATGTCTGGTTTCACTGTGGCTATAATTTCCCAAATCTTCCAAGTGAAGCATACAGAGAGCCTCTTGGTCATGGAGGTAAGACAGTTGACCTTGAAATAGGAGCAGTCTGGTCCAGGTGAGCCAGCAAATGGGTGAAGAACAAGAAAGAACCTAGACAGACACTTTGAAGCCAATCATTTAGGGACAGTGTGACTGACCATCCTGATGTTTCTGAGTTCCAAAACTACTTGAACCCCTGCTTTAATGCCCTGCTTTGTGAGGTCCCTAAAGAATTCTTCCTCAGAGAGAGATCTGGATGGATGAGCTGTGTAGGCTTTTTTTCAGGATATCTTCCTTTGCTTTGCTTGGTTGGTACTCAGGACCACAGTCACAGATCCCTTCTTTTACCTAGTGTATGTGTGTTTGTCGGGGGCTGTCTTCTGCAGCCCGACAGCCCCCACACTGTATGTCCTCTATGGGCAGACTGGAGTGCTACTTACCAAGGCGTGGGGTCTGTCCTTCCAGATACCTGTCTTAGTCTTCTCAGCTGCCCCAACGAAATACCACAGGTTGGGTGGCTTAAACAACAGACATTTATTTTCTCACAGTTCTGGAGGTTAGAAGTCTGCCCCGTACTGAATCTTTGTGTCCTCCCCAAATTCACAGGTTGAAACCCTAATCCTAGTGTAATGACATTTGAGGTGGGGCCTTTGGAGGCTATTAGGTCATTCGGGTGCAGCCCTGATGTATGGGAGTGGTGCCCTTGTAAGAAGACACCAGAGAGCAAGCTAGCTCACTCTCCACCAAGGGGAGGATGTCCTGAGCAGTCTGCAGTCTGCAACCAGCCCAGAGGAGGGCTCTCAGCCGACCTTGCTGGCAGGCTGATCTCAGACTTCCAGCCTCCAGAGATAAATTTCTGTTGTTTAAAAGCCACCTAGCCTATGGAACTTTGTTCTAACAGCCCAAACGGACTGAGATAAAGTCCAAGATCAAGGTGCCCGCAAATCGGGTTTCCGGTGAAAGCTTTCTTTTTGGCTTTCACAGAGATGCCTTCTTGCTGTGTCCTCCTCACATGGCCCATCCTCTGTGCACACAAGCAGGGAGAGAGAGAGAGAGAGAGGGAGAAAAGAGAGAGAGCGTGTGAGTGAGCTCTGGTGTCTCTTTTTTTATGAGCATAGTGGTTTTATTGGATTAGGGATCTACCCTTATGGCCTCATTTAACCTTAACTACCTCCTTAAAAGTCTGATCTCCAAATACCATCACACTGGGGGTTAGTGCTTCACCAAATGAATTTTAGGGATCCATACTGCAGTCCATAGGAAGACCCGTGTGGAGCATCCATGTGAATCTAGCCCCTTGTGGGCTCCAGCACTGATGTCTTCATATCTCACCTGGCTTAATCCACTCTGGATTCATCTCCTGGACTTTTACAATAGGTTCTATCCACAAATCAACCTCAGCCCCTTCCCTGTCCCCGTCCTACACACATTGCTTCAGGTCCCCCTCCTAATTCCTGCCCCCCTGTTAGAGTTGCCTGCTGTGGGCATCCTACGGCACAAGAGGGCACATCCATCCATGTCAGTCATTTCTGCTTCTACCATATACAAGACAGATGATCGGAATCTATGCCAAAGACTCAAGCTTGGAAGAAAACTCCATAGTGAAGTGCCCAGGGCCCGGAAATTAGCTTTGCCATTTGATCAATATTACTGTGTGAGCTACTCTACCAGGACTGAGGAAGATGCAACCTCTGTTCTCACAATGGATGGGGACCCTTTAAATACATGATGAACTGTCACTCTAACAAGAAAACCCCAGAGTGATTTTTGGCCACAAAATATTTGTGAACAAATTATCACCCCTTTGGAGACTGCAAACCTGTTCCTGCTTTTTGTTGTTGTTGTTAAGATTTTATTTATTTATCTGACAGAGAGAGAGAGACACAGCAAGAGAGGGAACACAAGCAGGGGGAGTGGGAGAGGGAGAAGCAGGCTTCCTGCTGAGCAGGGAGCTTGATGCGGGGCTCAATCCCACGACCCTGGGATCATGACCTGAGCCGAAGGCAGACGCCCAATGACTGAGCCACTCAGGCGCCCCAAACCTGTTCCTGCTTGTGGTGATACATTTATTCATCCCTATGTTCATTCAGCAATCACATATGTTCATCACAGAGGGAGTATAAGGTGCCAGTGGAGGAGAGGGTCAGTGAGACTAGAAAGGTAGACAGAATTCAGATCATGGAAGGCCTCGTGTTCCATGCTGAAGACTTTGTTCTGCAGGTAATAGGAGAGGCAGAGGCAGAGGGGATGGATTCATGTGACTCGGAAGTTGTTGAGCCCACAGGACATGGACCATGAGGGCAAGGGAGGATTCCAGAATGATCCCAGCTTCTGGCTGGTGAGCCTGGGGGGCCTTCTTGGAGAAAGGGAATGCAGAAGTCAAGCATGGGCTTCCAGTAGGGGTGATGGTTTTGCTTGTGGAACATGGAAGTTGGAGGTGCTAACAGGGCATCTAGGTGGGGCTTCTGAGAGTCTGTGTTTCCACCGAGCCTGGGTGCTCCGGAAAGAGACCTTTTCTTCTCACTTTCTGCTTCTTTGGTACCAACTTCTGTCTGGAAGCCATTCTTCTGACTGGCTCATTCTCAGGCCATCTCCAAACTCCTTCTCTTGAGTGACTTGGAGGCCTCCTCCACTGGAGTATCACTTTTATCCACCAGGTCCAGGCCTGGTGTTAGCCCCTAACCATGATTATTATTATTATAAATCTTTAAATACAAAGACTTATTATTTATTTATTTATTTATTTAGAAAGAGAGCACAAGTGGGGGAGGGGGAGGAGCAGAGGAAGAGGGAGAAGCAGACTCCCTGCTGAGCAGGGAGCCCGACACAGGGCTCCCTCCCAGGACCCTGAGACCATGACCCCAGCTGAAGGCGGATGCCCAACCAACTGAGCCACCCAGGTGCCCCTAACCATGATTATTTTGTCACAACTGCTCTCCTGCCCAAACCCAGCCTGGCCTTCCCTTTCCATGTGTTCAGGCAGGACTCAGCTTGCCTGTCCCCAGCTGGTTCTGCTTTGGGTCAGACAGCCGGCTGCATCTCCTCACTCCCTAGTTACCCCTTGACTAAAACTCTGCGGAGTCCTTAGCTCTTCCAGGGACAGACCCTTCGTGGGTACATTTAGAACTCGAGGAAGCAGGGAGACAGCACTAAGACATTGCCATCACAGAGCCTTTTTGAAAAGTAGACCCAGTAATACAAGTAGATGCATGATATAAAAAAAAAAAAATCAAACCATAGGAGCTCCAGGGCCCTTTCCTGAAGGGGAGACAGTACAGAAACGAGGCCGGGTCTTTCAGGAAATGCATTTCATCCCTTCCTCATTTTGTCAAACTCAGACCCGAGAACCTCTCTTCTCAGGTTCTGATGGAAACATGTTTCTGAATTGCAATAATAACAATGACAGCAGTAGTAACAGCGAATATTCATGGAATGATTACTATGTGCTAGGCACAGAGTGCATCACATGTATTACCTCGTTCAATCCTCACAGCGATGCTATGAAGCACATACTGCTATTATTCCTTTTTTTTTTTGACAGGAAGACTGAGCTTAAACAGGTTACGTGACTTGTCCATGGGTCGCGCAGCTTCGCAGGGGTGACCCTGGGCTGAAACCTGGCTACCCAGCATGGATGTTGCTGTGCGTACACGGAGCTAAGTAGTGTCTCCTCAAAATTCAAGTCCACTGCGAGCCTCAGAATGTGACCTTATTTGGAAATAGGCTCTTTGCAGATATGATTAGTTAAGATGAGGTCAATACTGGATTAGGGTGGGCCCTAAACCCAATGACTGGTGTCCTTATGAGAAGACACACAGAGGAGAAGACCAGGTGAAGGCTGAAGACAGAGACTGAGACTGAGGATTTGTCCTCAAGCCAAGAATGCCAAGGATGGCTGGCAGACACCCGATGCTAGGAAAGGATCTGGGGACAGATGCTCCCTCAGCGCCTCAAGAAGGAACCAACCCTGCTGACATGTTGGTTTTAGATATCTAGCCTCCACAAGTGTGAACTGATACATTTTTGTTGTTTTAAGTCACTCCCTTGCAGTACATTCTTACAACACTTCTAGGAAACTGATACACTGTACTATGGCTGAATTAATTTTTCAAGTCATTTCCTAATAGTCAAAATGATAATGGTTTTCCAGGTACTCTCCATTTTTCTCCATTTCGAATGTCATGGATGTGTTGATTTGACAAGACTTATTTTTTTTAAAGATTTTATTTATTTATTTGAGAGAGAGAGAATGAGAGAGAGCACATGAGAGGGGGGAGGGCCAGAGGGAGAAGCAGACTCCCCGCTGAGCAGGGAGCCCGATGCGGGACTCGATCCCGGGACTCCGGGATCATGACCTGAGCCGAAGGCAGTCGCTTAACCAACTGAGCCACCCAGGCACCCTTGACAAGGCTTATTTTAACCCAGATTCATCTCCTCCTTTATACAAACTTCCTGGTTTATTTATGTATAGGTATGTCATCTAGTGACATAAGTGAGAAGTGCATTTTTTTTTTAGAAACTGGTAAATGATTTGAGTAGACTTTTTAAAAAAATAATTTCAATATTTTATTTGGAATTTTAAATCTATATGTTAGATAAGTATTTTTTGCACATTTTTTCAGGCTTAAATATCAAAGTTTTTTTGGGGGGGGTGTCTGACTTTCTTTTTAATTTAAATTCAATTAATTAACATATAATGTATTATTGGTTTCAGAGGTAGAGGTCAGTGATTCATCAGTCTTATATAATACCCAGTGCTCATTACATCATGTGCCCTCCTTAATGTCCATTACCCAGTTACCCCATCCCTCCATCCCTCTCCCCTCCAGCAACTTTCAGTGTGTTTCCTGTGAGGCTTTTATGGTTTGTCTCCCTCTCTGATTTAAATAGTCTTATCTACTTGCTCCCTGAAGAATATCAGAAAGAAAATCGTGCAGTAGAATCTTCCCTCAATATCTGTCTGAGTGACATGAGATCATTCAGATAATTTCCCAAAATCATATCTAGGTTTTAAAAGACAGGTAAAATTAAAACATTAACTTGAAGTCAGACTTAAGGCAAAACTGAACTTTTTGGGGGCATTAGCAGTACATTTCAGAGATTATGAGGAAGTTGTGTTAAAAATACATGAATCATGTGGGAATATTTTTTAGTCTTACTGTGAATTAAACTAATTTTAGTAATTTGATCAGCTTTATTTCTATATCTACAGATCTATCTACTTATCTCTATATGTGCATGTTTTATAAGATTTGATGTTGTTTTAGGGAGATTATTATGCAAAGAATATTAACAGATTGAGCTGCATTTAACCTACACAAATAGGATAATTTTGCCATCCAAAAATAGAATGCAAGTGGATTATGCTACTTTCAATGCCGCCTTTTTGTCATGATAAAGGAAGTAGTTTTCAAAATTATCCGTGGACTGGTCCTCCTGCCAGCTCCTGATCACCTCATACCTGGGTCGCTGCAATTCTCACCCTGCTCTCCTCCACGTCGTAGAACACTGCTCAATTAAGCCTTGCAAGACAGCTTTCTTTCTCCCGCTGTGCCAGTGGATTTTTTCCTATTACCTTTCCCAGCTTTCTCCTGTAGGGCCCTGGACTAAGGGAATGATGGTGACTCCGCCCCTCATCACTCATCTTATGCCGTTCAAAATAGAGCATCCCTTATCCACAAAAGACACAGGTTACATCTTCATTAAAATGCAAATAGCCCCTTCTGAGAATTTTGGTTTACAAAACTCTAGGTAAACTTGGCAAAGTTTAATATGTCCCCTTTAGCGGGGCCTCTGCTTTTGCCCAAGCCCTAAACAAGAACTCAATTTGCTTCTTAGATCACGCACCTTAGTTGCCATGTTGATTCTCTTCAGTACCTCATTTATAACACTTCTCCCTCCCTGCTCTTCCTCCCTCAGCCTCACTCTCACCCTGACAATGTTCCTCTGGTCTTCATGACAAACTTGTGCTTGGCTCTAGCCTGAAATGGTACTACCTCTCTGCCCATGAGCAGAAAACCAGCAATTCTCTAAGGCCCAGACCAAATCATGCCTCCTCCAAGGGCAGGAACATTGTTTTAACCCCTGCCAGGATCAACGCGTGTTCTGCTCTTCTTCATCAATAACTGAAAATTTGGAAAAACCAGGTGGCTTTCCATGACACACTTCAAGATCTCTTTTTAAATAGTTCATTTTAGACATCTTGTGATCTGAAAGATACAATCATTGGAAATACTGCTTGGCAAAACCCAATAAAAAAATCAAGGAAGATTTTCTTTTACAACTTTCCCTAGACAACGCATGGCTTGATAGAGCAATATTTTTTAGATTGCTAGAACTTGTCAGAGCTTTCTGTGGGGAGTATTGTTGACTCCTGTACAATGAATAATTTTTATGTTGAAATTCACCTCTAACTTATCTGATGTTTCTATTTGCCTCCAGAGGTTAGCACACATAACAATGAAAAAGATATTGGCATATAACAAGGGAATATTTTTAATCTAGCATTTTTACCAGAAATACATTATTGCTTTTTTAAATGGAAAAGCCAATTATTTTACATTCACAACAGAATCATTCAAATTATAAAGCATCAAAACAAAAGCATTTAAAAGAAAAAAAAATGATTGACACATAGGACTCGGATTGCCCTGACACTGTATGTTCTAGCTTAGGAATTTTCTGATTTTGTAGAAAGGCCATTTTCCTTTCAGCACTTATTTCCACAGGTCTAAGAAGTTTTTGGTGGGGAGAGGACAGTTACTTATGCTTAGGAAATTTTGATGTGACATTCCTGCCCTTCTGGTTCTTTCCTTATGACTGGATTTTCAGTTTCTGCCACAAGCATGTTACGTGATGCCAGGAATTAATCACTAGTGTGGCCGTGAAAAGGAAAACAAGGAAATAATAACTATAATAAATACATAATATATCTGTTATATTTAATAAGTAATAAATATACAGTACACAAAAATATAACAAACTATAACAAACACTCTGTCTTGGTGCTTGTTATGGTGAAAATGGTAGGCACTGAGCTATTTGACACAGAAAGTGCCAGTTAACATTGCCATATGCTACAGAATCTCTAATCTACTCTAGCTTCTGTAGATCTTGTGAAATTAGTATGTCCTAGTTATTTCAAGCTTTAAATCTAGGCTCAGAGATTTATCTAAAAGGAGAGTCCAGGGCGTGGGGGTAATCAGCTACTAGAAAGAGAAACCGCATACACAACATGGCCACCATAAGCTTTGTTATTTGTATCTTGGTCAAATCAAGGCTGTGGTAATTAGGCATTCAGTTAGAATTAAATGTCAGAGCTGTGTTATTGTTAAAACAGGGGATCTGTGGAATATGTAACGCATGTTAGAAATGGGCTCTCCTTGGGGAGCCTGGGTGGTTCAGTCGGTTAAGCGTCTGCCTTCGGCTCAGGATATGATCCCAGGGTCTCGGGCCTGAGCCCTGCATCGGGATCCCTGCTCAGCAGGGAGCCTGCTTCTCCCTCTCCCTCTGCTGCTCCCCCTGCTTGTGCTCTCTCTCTCTGTCAAATAAATGGATAAAATCTTAAAAAGGAAAAGAAAAGAAAAGAAAACAACATCAACAACAAAGAAACGGGCTCTCCTTTGTAAGCAACGTGAGGTAGTCACCATATAAGGATTGGCTGAACCTATTGCATGAACAAGATGTAAAAACTGGAGGGTGCCTAGAGCTTATGTCCTTAGGGGAGATAGCACACGCTCAGTTCCTAAGAGTCCTATGTTCCATTGGTGAGAGAGGACTCTGGTTATTTGATGATGCCTAAGAGTCTAACATAATGTTGCCTCTTTGGTGCTGTTGTGTCTGCCTCAAGTGAACCTGTCAGGAGACCTAAAAGGGATCCAGGGAGCTGGACTTCTCTGAGCTTACACGTAGTTTATAAGAGCTATTTTGTGTTGCTTGCTAACGAATGTTTGGTCAACACATACCTACATGCATATTACCTTTGCTTTTGAAAACAAAGAAAAATAGAGCAAGCCAAGAAGAAGCCGTGTGGGGGCAGGGTAGTTGGGTCCTCTGGGGACTTAAAGTTTTGGAAAACTTTGAGTTTTCCTCTGGGAGAAATAGGGAGGCATCGCAGGGTTCGGAACAGGGGACTGACATAATCTGATTTGTAGTAGGATCATTCTGATTGTTGGATTGAGAATAGTCTTGGGGAGCTAGGTTAGAAGCTGGTTTACTAGCTAGGATGCTTTTTTGGGAATCCAGGAGATGACAGTTCCTCGGGGATCAAGGGTACTGAGGAGTGGTTGCAGCTAGATCTAGTTTATAGTTAGAGCTTCCTAGCTTCACTGATGCGTTGGGTACAAGATATGTGAGTGGGAAGAGCCAAAAATGACTCCTAAGGCTTTTGGTTTCAGCATCTGGAAAATGGAATTGCCATTAAGATGAAAAATTGAAGACAGTGGATGGAGTAGGTTTGAAGGAAATAAATAAATATGGGAATGTCTTGTAATCCATTAACTGCTAAAAAAAATGTCAGCCTATAGAATTTGGCATGTTTATAAAGTCTATGTAATTTAGCATGTGTTTAGTAAAGAGTGTTGCTTTTTGCCCAACTTACTCTTACGTGAATTTCTTGGTTTCTGGTGATCACACCACACACCACACAAGAAATCTGCTTTTATTTGCCATCTGAATGCTTCCTGTCTCCCTCAAAAGCTCCCACCCTGTCCTGGTCCAGCACAGTGCTGAAGGAAAGATTGTTTCAACGGCCGGGATCAGAAAATTTGTACGTTGGCCAGTGGGGGAGTTTGCCATCGGCTTGGCTTATGAAATCACTTAAAAAGCAAAACATAGTTTCTGTCACCAGTTTGTTTCCAACAGTCATTGGTAACACAAGATATTTATTGAGTTTCGGGTTCCTTGGGTCTGATCTGTCAGGCTCTGATTCAGTTTTTAGATATCTCTTTCTTGTAGACGTCACAGCAAAACTAGTGGTGCCAAAAAGACACGTGATATGTTACACATTAGTAGTGAGGTGAGAAGTGCCCTCCAGATCCTAAGAAGGAGGAAAAAATGAAACTTTATGAAACACTGTGTTCTTGTTTACTTAAACAATAACTAACATACTTTCCTTCTAGCCATGATGATGTAATAGAGACCAGATTCAATCTCCAACATAAAAAAAGGAATATCAGACAAAAATGTCTGAAACAAAGGTGTCCACACATCAGCTAAGAAGCAATACAGGACTACGATCCTTGAGGAAAGGACAACCAAATCAAGAAGATGAGCTCTGCAACTGACCCAAACTACTGCCCAAGGGCAGTTTCCAGGCTGTAGAATCCAGAAGCCTGCCTGAGTTGAAGAGATGGAAATTGGAATTCTGGGGAACTAGGTGCCTAGGGTTTGTGGGACAGAATGCCAAAGAAGAGAGAATTACACAGAGAGTTTCCGACATGTTCAGATGGGTCCTCTCTAATCTCTGGCTGAGTTCTGAGCTGCACGCGTGTGAGGAGACACTCGGCCAGCAAGAGGTCAAACATATCCCAGAGTTCACATGGGGCTGGGGATAGATCATATCCCCACCAGCCAGAGTGGGGAGGCCTTGTAAAGCATAGGGAATTGAGTGGGGTTAGAAGGGGGTTAGCATGGGACTACCAGTTTCTCCTGACCCATCCTGGTGAACTTTATTATATATTTTTTAAGATTTTATTTATTTATTTGAGAGTGTGTGTGTGTGTGTGTGAGAGAGAGAGAGAGAGAGCATGAGCAGGGGAAGGGAGAGGGAGAAGCAGACTCCCCGCTGAATAGGAAGCCCCAATGCAGGGCTCGATCCCAGAACCCTGAGATCATGACCTGAGCTGAAGGCAGATGCTTAACCAACTGAGCCGCCCAGGCTCCCCCATCCTGGTGAACTTTAAAGCAAGTTCAAAAATGAAACTTTTCCTAAGTAACTTAACTGCGTGCTCAAATAGGGTCCAACACTCCTTAAAGTGATACAACAAAATCCAGTACCCCCAAGAAAGTAAAATTTCCAATACCCAGCATCCAATCCAAATTCCCAGGGGAATTGGTTTCCCTGGGCTGCCATAGCAAAGACACACAAAGTAGGTAGCTTAGAACAGCAGAAATGGGACTCTGTCATAGTTCTGGGGTCCAGAGCTATGAGATTAAGGTGTTATTTCCCTCTGGGACTCTGGGTAGAATCCCTCCCTACCTCTTCCTAGCTTCCAGTGGTGGGCATCAGCCCCGGTGGTCCTTGGCTAGAGCTGTGTCGCTCTAGTCCCTGCCTCCGCCATTATGTGGTGCTCTCCTGTGTGTCTCTGTCCATCCCTCTTCTTTTAAGGACGCCGGTCATACTGGATGTAGGGTCTACCCTGCTCCAGTATGACTTTATCTACTGCAACAACCCGAATTACATCTAATTACATCTGCAACAAACCCATTTCTAAATAAGGTCACATTCTGAGGTAGCAGGGGTAAGGACTCCGACATATTTTGGGGGGGACGAAATTCAACTCATAACACCAGGCATGCAAAGAAGCAAGAAAATAATATCTATAAGCAGGCAAAAAATCAATTGGTAGAAACCGAGCAGAAACTAGTGAGATAATGGAACTAGCAGATACAGATGCTGCCACAACTATAATAAAAATTCTCCTTATGCTCCATTTTGGACAGTTTTTGTTACTATGTATTCTTTTGGATTATTTTTATATAATTCCATTTAATCTCTATAATACCATAGAGATTAATATATACTGTAACTATAATAGCATTGTAACTCATAAAGTAACCCCTAAAAAAACCTTTGTGAATGTGAGTCATGGAAATTTTCGTAACTCCCTCCTCACCGCTCAGATGGGAATAATAACACCTCACAGACAAGTTGTGATGATCAAATGACATTTTTATGAATTACCTGGTATATAATGGACTCTTAAGAAACAGTAGTGAGTATTCTTGTTGATAAAAGCTGAGGCAATGACCAAAGCAATTACAGGTCTACGATGGATGAAGCTGACCACAATTACAGTAACTATGATGGTTTTGATTTATTGTTCTTGGTAAGAACATTACTAATTCAGACAAGTTGGGATAGGGAGAAAGTTGAATTTGAATGAGCAGTTTTAATTATAGAGTATTTTTGAAGAAATGGTTTTTGATTATTGTCAACTACTTGCAGTAATTAGAACCAGGCTACAAAGTTCTGCCTAGTGTATATCCCTAAGGGACTGGCTTTAATGATTACATAAAATGATCCCTCATTAGCATAACAAGGCTTTCAGTTGCTATAAAACAGTTTCTTTTCATAGGCAGTTTGTTTTCTTCTTTTAGAAAATCTTTTTTTTAAAATATTTTATTTACATATTTTAGAGAGACAGAAATAGTGAGAGAGAGGATGAGCAGGAAGGAGGGAGAGAAGCAGACTCCCTGCTGAGCAAGGAGCCCAATGAGGGGCTCTATCCCAGGACCCTGGGATCATGACCTGAGCTGAAGGCAGACACTTAACCAACTGAGGCACCCAGGTGTCCCGGCAGTTTGCTTCCTTTAGCAACAGTGTGACTCCTATTGGAATGATTTGACCTGCAACAACCATATGACAATTTCTTCACAGAGCCAGGCACCAGCCACGAGGCACAAGCTGAGGGCTGTAGCCCTGGCCATTGGAGCACCTGTGCCCTGGGGAGCCCTCCTGTGAATGCTTAGCCTCTGGTGACACTGCGTCTTTCCTGTTGTTCCCAGACCTGTGGTGGTAGCTGCTTCCTGCACTTAGCAATATCCGTATTATTTTAGCCTGCAATTTTTTTCTCTTTCAGTGCTCCAACAACCATATAACCAAGTCCCAAATTAAATCCCCTCTGTTTTAAATACCTAGGATAACTCTTTTCTTGACTAGACCCCAGCAGAGAGCATGTACCAGGAGAAATAGCTGGAACCGACCAGAGAGATGACAAAGATAGAGCATAGGGTCAGTAACCAGAAAAAGAGCTAGGGCTGTGGTGGCGGGGGGGGGGGGGGCGGAGGGGTAGTGACTAGGAGGGGGATTTCTAGGGCAATCCAGCTGGCTTGGCTGCTGACCCAGGCAGCTTTGGCAAGGTGTGCTGTCCTAATGGTTCCCCCCTCAG
>NC_138369.1:95129184-95134288 GCF_054177405.1 Leptonychotes weddellii | reverse complement strand
TTCTTTTCAGCTGTACGTTTCTCCTGAACAGTTGACCGTTTTGCCCAGGGCCAGTTCAGGGAAGCCATCACGGTTCTTCCCATACGCTAAGTGAATACAAGATGAAGAAGGCGGAATGATTTGGCCCCGTGGTGCGCACTGCCTCCCAGACAGGGACCGGGAAGGTTTGCTACAGCCCGTGTCAGGTTCCGGTAAGACAGATGAAGTGAAAACCAGAAAGCTAATGAAGTTACCAGGCTGGTATAAAAGTAGGCGCGGGGCTGGATTCCTGAATGTGGTGTAATGAAAATGAGGATGCATGTCTTCCCGTATGTAGAATGTTCTGCCTTTTCTGAATAAGCTTTACAAGAAGGAGTAAAGTCTAACTGTTGACCGCTTTTTAAAGAACCAGACTTCCTTTTATTTTTAGTCTATTGTTGTAAGCTGCAGCTAGGGCGCCTTCTTCTTAATGTAATTAATATGGGAAGAAGTTTGTTCCTGTGAAATTCCCAGGGAAGTGTATGCATCCTAGGCTACCAGTGGGCTTCTGGCAAAACCTGTTTTGTATTGTGATGTAAAGTGACTCAATATCAAAGCCTTATGCCCTCAACAGGTGACAACAATGATACTGGAAACTGAAGAGATCTGGGACTCTGGAAAACATCGTTCGCAATTAGCTTGTGGGTAGCTCAGCCGCCTGGTGTTCAGGTTGTCAGTTAATATGAAAAAGCATCTGCTGGATGTTCCACACATATGCCAGTGACCGTACCTGGGTACCGATCAATGGAAAAATGAATCATTTCTGTGCGGGTCAGATGTTGCTGGTGTTTCACTGCCGCGGGCGGATTATTTCTGGTCCTGATGTAAGTGTTGCGGGACTTGAAGCCATTCTGTTGTGGCCACATGAGGGAGGCGGGAACCGTTGCCGCCTCTGGGGCCGACCCACCCCCAGACCACGGTCAGCTGCCGGGAAGGGGTTCCCCATGGGCTGTGGCTGTGAGCTGAGGGGACGACCACGGGGTTGCCCAGAGGGTCTGAGCCCTGCTCCTCCTGCAGCTTGCTTCTGCCCTTTGAGCTTGCTCACTTTTGGTCCCAGACATACTATTTCCATCTTGTGATGAATTGCTGCTGGGCCCACTCGACACTAGGACTTGGCGGGTCTGACAGGCCCAAGCTCACGCTGAGCGGTGCTGGATGCATGATGGCTTGGTGCCCCAAGGCCCAGCACTGGATCCTACACAGACCTCAGGAGCAAGTGAGAAGGTGTTTTTCAAAAGGTATGTAATTTACTCCCGCATGGGGCATGGTCTTGCTCCAGCCTCCCAGGGCCTACGTTGTCATCCTCCGCTGGGGCTTACTATACACTCCACACAGCATCTTTCCCCAGCACCAGTGTCTCTAACACTGTAGTGTCTGCTGGCTCAGAGGCCCACGTGGCAGGGCTCTCGGGGCTGCCATAGCCTGCTGGTAGAGCTCTTTTCTTCCTGGGCCCCACTCCAGGCTGGCAGTCTCTGCGTCACCTGCTGTAGAGGCTGGGGCATAGGCCCAGATGCCGTATATGCTGCTTGAGAACCTCAACGCACTGAGTGAACTTTTTCAAGGTAGAAGGTGTAAGAGACAATAATCTGTCTTTTTCTACAGACAGGATTTACTGGCAGGCCTCTTGCCAGTGGACTCCAGACCTTTTTTTTGATGTAGTCCCTTGAATCCTTTGTAAGGCTTATCTACTACCTTCTGGAATACAAGGGTCTCACCGAAGCGTCCAGCACGCCAGACCTCTCACTTATCCAGCCCAGTTAGCATCATGTTATATATGTAATGAATCCGTATGCTTCTCTGGGGGATATCCATTATAGTCCACATATCTTTATATATTATATATTATTATCAGTGGAAGGAGAGTTGACATGGCTCTGGGGCAAATTGTAACTGTTTAGTCTGGCCTGTTCCACATGAACGCAAACTGTTCCTGATCTTCTTTTCTGGTTAGAAAAGAACATATGACAAATCAATGACCACATACTATGTCCCTGAGGCTGTGGTGATGTGCTCTAGAAAAACACCACATCTGACATAGTGGCTGCAACTGGGGCTATTATCTAGTTGAGTTTTCAATAGTCCACTGTAGAACCCATTTGGTTTCTCCATGGGCCAGACTGGAGAATGAAATGAAATGAAATGAAGATATGATGGGGACCACCACCCTGCATCCTTTACATCCTTAAGGGTGGCATTGATTCCTACCATCTCCCCACCCCCAGGACCTGATATTTTTTAAAATTGGGGGCTGGGTAGTTCCAGAGGCTTCAGTTTGACTTTCCCCATCATGATATCCCTTATTTCACTAGTTGAGGCCCCAACTGGTGTTAGAACCACTGACGAAGGGATTGACTAAGCATGCCAGTCCCAAGTATGAATCCAGGAACAAGGTAAATGCTTCCTTGGTGGGTCCACAGACCTAGTGGACTCCACCTATCACATCATAACCCCCTTCTGCAAAGAGGAGGACCAGAATGACACATTGTCACAATTCCGGAATAGACTAATTGTCGAAAGAATGGTACCGACAACAGTGATGGCTACAGGAACTGGAAGGAAAACAGTGGAGCCGAAGACCCTTATTCTAAGATCTCTATAAATACAGCATATTGCTGCAGTGGAGGCTTCAGGGATTTATGTGTAAAGTGAGATTTATGTAAACGTACATTTATCTTTTTAAGATTTTATTCATTCATGAGAGAGAGATTGAGAACATGAGAACAAGAGGGGAGAGAGGAAGAAGCAGGCTCCCCACTGAGCAGGGAGCCTGATGCGGGGTTTGATCCCAGGACCCCAGGATCATGACCTGAGACAAAGACAGATCCTTAACTGACTGGAGCCACCCAGGAGCCCCAATGTACATTTAAATGTATATGTATATGTATGTCTGCTAACAGTTCATAGGAGTGCATTATTTTTATTTCAGGAATAGATATCTCCACCCTCCCAAAAAAAGGATCTCAAACATTTCCATCAAAACAAATGACTTATTGGAACTTAATAATTTTGAATTGACAAGTACAGATCCAAGGGAAACATGGATGTGAGCAAATAACAAGAAGGCGTCAGCTAGTTTACTTTCATCCTTAAGTGTGTTGCCCTTGACAGTTTTAATAACTATTTCTGTCTAAGTTACAGAGCTTTGTGCTGGCTGTTTGGCTCTTAGTTAAATTGGCTCCCTGAAAAAGAAAGATGTTTATGCTCCAATTGCTTTCAAGTAAAGCAGATTAGCAATATCATGCATCATGTCAGTTTCTGTTCAATAACCATAAATGTTGACGTGTTTCTTCAAAAATGTATTCACCACATATGTTGCTTCCTGAAAGACTGAAGCAGTGGCTCTTTTTTTGGAAATGGCATTAATAGCATTTTGTAACCCTCATAGTGATTACCATCTTTGGTTGTTATATATTCCCAGTGTTTCCATATATATATATATATATATGTACATATATACACACAATACACATTGCAAAGTCCATATGCAGAATAAAAGGTTCATCTCTACTCCCAAACAGACTGCTCTTAAAACTCTCAGAACTCTCAGCTCCGGCTCAGCTGAGCAGGCAAGTGGCCCGGTAGGAGCTGGTTCTGTTGCCTTGACTGTCTTTCACGGTAATGAGGCCCTTTGTTCTTGAAAGGGAAGTCAAAGGTCATCTAGTGGCAAGAAGACCCCAAATCTGACATCGGGTTTCTCAGATTCGCCTGAGGAGTTTAGAAGTACATACATCGCAGTCCTTATGTTGGCCTAGTATATCAGAATATCTGGAAGAAGAACTTGAAAAACATCAGCCAGATCTAGGGATGGCTGATCTGGTCCAACTGCCTTCATGATTTCATTAAGTCTCCATATTTAGAGTCAGAAGTGAGTAGGTCTTGTTAAACTTATCTTTAACATCTGGTTGTTGGGCTCTTTGCACACACAGACCAGACCCACCCATTTTTCTCTGATGGGACGTCATGTCTGGTTCGTCTCAATAGCCTCCCACAGACCCTCCGCCGTGCCTCATTTGGAGCCACAGGCTAACATATTTGGGTCGGAAGAATTAAGAACTGAGATTTTAGACTTTCTTCAGACAAAAAGGGAAAGAATATGTGTCATTCTTTTTTTCTTTTTTCCCTAAACATTGGTTATATCAGAACAAAAACTGTTGTAATTATTTAAGAGCATAAACTGGATTCCTCCCCCATCTGAAGGAATTATAAAGTCTTCATTGCCCTCTGCTGGAATCAGTGCTGCACTAAATCCAAACTGCCATAATTTACCAAAGCTTCTCCCTTAAAACAGTTTATATGGCTAATAACTCTAGGACTTCTGTTCTTTCTGGACCCCAGACTAGAAGCCAGATGCCATCAGGAGACATGCAGATGCAGGGTGGTGGGAACAAGGAGGCGTGGATTCCAGCCAGGTCCGAGTCTCCCAGACTTGTGTTCATGCTCAGCTCCCTCCCCTCTCTGGTCTTCCCTTCTGAGTGTGAAGTAGGGGAAGCTTCTATAGGGAACGATTCTAATTGCGAAACTCAGGGAGAATACTCCTTTCCCAGTTGTCTGGTGGGAGAGTGAACCTGGGAGGGAAGCAGGCTCACCGCTCCCCTGCCCCCCAACCAGGACTGAAGTATGTGTACTGGAACAGGTGTCTGTGTGGGGTGGAGGTCTGAGGAGACCTGAGCTCCTCCAAGACTAATACATGCATCCTACTCTTTTTTTTTTTACTCTTTTCCACATTTATTTATTTTTATTTTTATTTATTTATTATTTTTTTTATTATGTTATGTTAATCACCATACATTACATCATTAACTTTTGATGTAGTGTTCTATGATTCATTGTTTGCGTATAACACCCAGTGCTCCATGCAATACGTGCCCTCCTTAATACCCCCCTTAATACCTTAATACCTCCACCCCCCTCCCCTCTAGAACCCTCAGTTTGTTTCTCAGAGTCCATAGTCTCTCATGGTTTGTCTCCCCCTCCGATTTCCCCCCCTTCATTTTTCCCTTCCTACTATCTTCTTCTTTTTTTTTTTTTTAACATACAATGTATTATTTGTTTCAGAGGTACAGGTCTGTGATTGATCAGTTTTACA
>NC_138369.1:95095760-95128684 GCF_054177405.1 Leptonychotes weddellii | reverse complement strand
TTTGTCTCCCTCTCTGGTTTCGTCTTGTTTCATTTTTCACTCCCTTCCCCTATGATCCTCTGCCTTGTTTCTCAAATTCCACATGTCAGTGAGATCATATGACAGTGGTCTTTCTCTGATTGACTTATCTCATGTGTCCTACTCTTACCAACAAACGGTCTGGAAGCATCTGTCTGTGTTTACCCTTAACACTGTATACAATCACTAACTTTACCCATCCTTCCTCATCCTTCTGCAAGGATGTAAGGTGGGGCTGTGTCCTTGGAAGGACAGTTTCCCCAGGTCTATTCCATCCTATCTTCTACTTGTGGCAGGAGATCATGAAGGACATTGAAGAAAAAGTCCATCCTATTCCCTATCTTAGGAAGGATGGGTCTTTTCCTGCTTTTTCAACATATATGAAACACAATGATCCAAACCAAGGGAACCTGAGCTCAAAGCCTCGAATTTGCTAGGATAACGCAGGAAGAGTGTTGTTCCCTCCCTGGGCTAGATGACCCTTAGCTATCCTGGGAGTGAAAGAAACTCCTTTCCTGCGTTATGGCTATGGCCTGGCAGATCGAAGGGGAGTACCTCCCTGGAGCCCTAAGCACTTACATGTCTTGGTATGGGTATGTTTTACTTCCATGATTGCCTCGCCTGGAGCCTGAGCCAAACTGCACGTTAAAAGGGGGGACATGCTGCAGGTTTTTGTTGCTCTGCCTGAGTTCTGAAGTGTGAGCCCTTTACCTGTCTCTGTGGGACGCATTTTGTCTTTCTCTTTGTTCTCCTGGCTCTTGACCTTTTTGTTCTTTTTCTCTTTTCCCAGGTTCCCCTCCCCCTTGGCATCTGATGAATCCCTAGCCATGACTTAGCTCTGACACGTAATAGGCAAGAAACTTAGCATACACTCAGAAGAGGAGGGACTGATGTGGAGGAGAGTGGGGCAGGAATGGGCAGAAGAAAGATTTTGAGCTGGGTCATCATTTCAGCTCCAGTGCCCCCTCCTCCCTGAAGTCCTCCATGATGACGGCACCACTCCCTCCTCACAACCCTCCTTCATTTGCACCTTTCACAGGGGCCACCTGTCATGTTCTGCCTTACTTACAGGTGCTACATACAGATAAGGACTCCTCTTTATCTGTATGTAGGGGGAGTTTCCAATTAAAAAAAAAAAAGAATTTGTCTTTGTATCCCACACATCACAAAAAGCACCATGTGACTTACTTCTAAGAGGATCATAACAAATGCTTGTTGAACTACAAAAACCAGGAAATGTGAGCTGGGTTTCAGCCTGAGGCTTGTATCTCACAAAGAAAGAACGAATCCCAGTTTGAAAGGAAACAAGAGCACCAGCTGGGACCTTCCTGGGGGAAGAAGGGAGTTACCCTGCAGATGTGCCAAAAAGGTCTCCACCAGAAGTAATTCAACCTCAGAAAGCAATGGGGAATACATTTAGGAAGTGAGTTAAGTACAAATTATAAATGAGTATATATATTTTTAGATGTTCATTTATTTATTTGATGCATCAAATGAAAGTTTTCACGGTAAATCTGAACCCACGCTGTAAGTGCAACAGAAGGCAAACTGAAATTGGATAAATGACTGACATTTATCCAATTTCTGAATAAATACCAACTACTGAAAGCCATGTTTGGCTCAGGGGCACAGCTCCGTCATGTGGCGTTAATCACCTGCGCCAGCCCCCCGGTACTGGCTACAAATGCGGGTCTACCTGCCGATCACGTGGCCGTTATCGGCGATAGAAGCAGGTTGCACTGAAGTTAGGAGGGTTGTGGATTATCTAGTTAACACTGATGTCCTTAATGTCGTGATACCGTTCTCCACCCGGAGTCTGCAACTCAAACTGAATTGAAGATAAGAGCTGGACCCATTAAAAATGGACATATTGGACTCAGTCTGAATAAACAAAAATCGAGCTCATTTAGTAAGCCATGCTTGCAATTTTCTGCAATTAAAAACCATTAATAACAATGCTGGCGTCTACGGTAGGGACCCTCTGTTTCCAAGTGCAGTTCCAAGAATGAACCGAGGGTTTGCGATCTGCTCACTAGAGGGTGTTAGAGCGCTGAGCTGGATCTAATGCAGCAACTCTCACCAAGGCTCCGGAGGCTAGATGCCAGACTTGCTGTGACAGAGCAGTCTTCTCACAGGTTTTAAAAAAGAATCTTTACTAGTATAGTGAATAAATCAGAATAACTTTTAAATTGTTCTTCTAATTTTAACAAAAATGCTCACTGGAGGAAAATAGAAAAATAATAGAAATATCCTAAAATATGAAGAACATTTTAATTCACTTATAAGGTCCACATTGAGAACTAAACCTGATTAATAACAGATTTACCCACAGACTTGCTGGAAGCTGAACATTCCTGAGCAACACAAGCCACAATTTCATGTGGTTTAACTTAGCGGTTTGGGGTCTACCTTCATTTTTTTTCGCTAGGCATATAAAGTGTTAATCATTTGTTTTTTCACTTGATGTCATCCAGAGACTGTGTATTAACATTCATGGATGAATAGATTCCTTATCAGTTTGCGTGTAGGCTTTGCATATTATGTGGATCAAAGATTATTCTCTAAGTTTTGAAACATCATTTTCAAGGAACTGAATTATCAGTCCAAATTTTATCTGAAATCACTCAGTTTTCCTTAACTGTAATTTTTTTTTTTTTAGCTGCTTAAAAGCAGTAAAAAAAAGCAACAGCTAATTGGTGTCAATAGCGTGACCACTCTTGTGTTAAGCAAGATAGAGAATAAAGAGCAACGGTTCTTGATGTCACGGAGTGTGTAATCTAGCTGGGGAAATGACACTGAGTGGCGTTGCAGGTATGAATGACAATGAGCCATGCAGAATGCCAGTGTCAGTCCAATATTCCTATAGCATTGAGTTGTAGACCCGAGCCGCTCAAGAAGCTCAGAGAAGGAATCAGGGTTAGGTGACATTTTCCAACAGGTCTCCTGAAAGGAGCAGAATTTAGAATATAGTTTTGAGAAGGCAGGGATTGTCTAACTTCCCATGAGTGCATCCCCAGGGTCTGGGACGAAGCCTGGAATGCAGTTGGTCTTTTTTTTTTTTTTTTAAATGTCAACACCTCTGCTCTTTTTCGGTAAAAATGGTAATACTGGCCTCCAGGGGAGGATGTGTCACTGAAAATATTTTCCAGGAACGTGAGGAGGCCATCCACTCATGTATCGGGCTTTCCTAGTATCTTTGATTAGAGAAGTAGTTAGGTTCTAGAACACTGTCTGGGACCACAAGTCAGAGTGCAGGTCATTAGCGCTTGTTGCAAGTGAAATTTGAACCTTGGCTTCATGAGCACGGAATGAGCTAATCTGCCACAGATGATATATAATATAAGCTCAGCAAAAGTATATCATTTTTTTTCTTTTCTTGAAAGATCCAGAATAAAAGTGAAAAACATTAAGAGAAGTTTTAGGGTGTGGGAAGATGTGTGGTTATGGATTTATTCCCCCTCTGTAGTCCCTTTAAAACTTCTAACACGAAATCCTGTTCTAAATAAAATACGAAGGCTAGGATGAAAATTGCAATGCAGGGTTAGCCAGGCGTTTGAAATGCCTTACAGATTTTGAAACTATATTCTGGTTTTCATTTTTAATGCTATATGGTCGGTGCTGGCTTCAGGCCACGCATCCTCTTACGTTGGAAACCTCTTGCCAGGCAGAACGTGGCTGGAAGCTGTTAGAGATGCCAGTTTCATCCCTACATATGGTCTCATGGACTCAGCTATTTTGCATGGGCCTGGGGCCTAGGTAAAGAACTTACACTGGATGCATTTGAATTTTGTGACTCCGTAACCGCGTTGCCCAGCTCTAAGGACCAGACAAAAGACATAACCATAGGTTTATCCGAGATATAAAATCTGGCTAAAGTTTCCTCTATTATACACAAAACACTAAATTAGCTTAAACATTTAAACATTAGTGTTACCTAGCACATTAGGGACCACAATCTCCTGCCTGGATTAAATGTGAATTAATTGCAGTGATGGTAGAAAACTAGAACACATCGAAACTTCCTGAAATGTTAATGAAGCTACTACTGAAGGAGGGACGCTGTTTTGAGAGTTGGGTTGCCTTATGTCAGTGACTACTAATTAGCTGTATGTCCTTTGGTGTCTTTCCATTTCTAGCCTCGCTTTCCTTATCTGTGAAATGGATAGGTTGAATGAGGTGATCTAAAATCCCTTCTTGCTCTGCAACTGTATGCTTCACATAGAATTGCTTATTCAATATATTTTAGGTGTAGAAATGATTCTGAAACTGTTTGTGTGTATTAGCCTTGAAAAAGGGATACGTTTCTGGTTGAGGAAAAATGCATGACAGACTTCATCAATACTTCCAACCCCAAACTGTGCCACTATAATCAAGGCAATTGCTAATATTCTGTGATTTGACTTAAAAATTTGACTTAAAAATAAGTAATGATTTTTCACGTTGGTTTTAGTGAATGTAACTGAAAGCATCATGTACTTGTCCGTATTATATATTATATTTTGTTAATTGGAAAAGAATTTCAGTGAATTTGGTGGGGTGGCTGGTATGAGCCATTTTAGTTTTGAGATGCAGTGAAGACTGAGAAATAGAAAATCGGGAGTTTACATTTTGCATTTTATTGGGGATTAGGTGTTTGGGAACAGAACTTTCTCGGCCGCCGAAGCACTGTCATGGGGGATATAAAATGTTCTTGCTAAGTCGATGTCCCTGTGCACTCATATTACCTAGGTGCGAGCACATGAGTTGAGTTTTGGCTTGAGTAACTGAGGGCATGCGGGGTTCTTCCCTTGATGTCTGCTCATCAGAGTGATGTCCCACTCGTCTGCTCAGGAGCAATTGCTGGACGAAATTTTCTCGACTCAAGGATCATGGTGTGTATGGTATGTGCATGTGTGTGTGGGGGGGGAGAATCTAAATACACAGGATCAAACTTCAGCAGATGTTTATCTCAGAAGTGCCTTATATCTATTTCTGTTCTTACCAAACTTATACTCTAGCTTTATTTTTGTCCTGGTGCTTTTTCTTCTTTGTCTTTTACCTGAGTAGACAAGCATGAAATGAATTTCTCATTGCATTTTACTAACGTCAGGAATACTTGCAGCTCAATATCGCCCATTGGTAATGGTCCACACGCTGGGGATGGGTAGTGGCTGCTTTGTGTGAGGCCCGACACTCTTTCATTCCACCAGCTGCCCTGAGGATTGAAGGCTGCCAGGTCACAGCTGCGTCCTTCCCCAGGCATTGCTCTTGGCCGAAGGGGGTCACCTTGCCCCAGCTTCCATCTCCTCCTTAGGGCAGCACACATCCAAAAACCGATCAGTGTGGAGGTACAAAGCCCTGGCCCCCTCATCTCAAGTTTGCGAAGCTCTGAAGGGCCGTCCCAGCTCCATGGCTTCCCATGGGATTCGCTGAAGCTGGCTGAGACATTGGTCCCAGCTGCATCAGCTCAACCTTGCCCTCTGCCCAGTCCCACATCTCTTTCTATCTCATCAAGTCATTACTCAGAGCCCCCCAGTGAGCCTCTTGCGTGCTAACCTCTGCCTCACAGTCTGTTTCCCTGCAAACAGACTAAATGGGAACTGTTTTCCCATTTAATGGTGAGAACTTCCTCAGTGTCCATGCTCAATCCTGGTAAGAGAAACTCTTCTGGAAAAGTTAATATGGACTGTCTGGAATCTTTTTGTTTTTTTTTTAAAGATTTTATTTATTTATTTGACAGAGAGAGAGATAGCGAGAGCAGGAACACAAGCAGGGGGAGTGGGAGAGGGAGAAGCAGGCTTCCTGCCGAGCAGGGAGCCCGATGTGGGACTTGATCCCAGGACCCTGGGATCATGACCTGAGCCGAAGGCAGACGCTTAACGACTGAGCCACCCAGGCGCCCTGGACTGTCTGGAATCTTAACACATTAAATTTAGTGCTTGTATTTTCACTCTAGCATCGAGTAGAAAATTTAAATAAAATAAAATAAATGGATTCAATTTTATGAATCGGGAGTAAAAATGACTCCTTTTACTTATTGCAGATGCTCTTAAAACCTCATTCCCTCTTTGGATATATTGGAGCGGTCTTTAAAAAATTATAAGATACTGCTCAGTATGGTAATCATTGCCTCTCTTAATATTGTCTTTATATGATTTATCTGCTAGCCTTTTTCCTCTTCATTAGAATGAAAAATTAAAATGCTTGCTATTGTTCATAAGAAATAATTAATGGACCTGAACACATGTATAACTGGGGTTTTTTTCCTTATGATTATTTATTTCTTCACTGTTGTGACTCAAATGACAAACATAAATAACAATGAAAATTTCAAAGAAATAGCCTAAGCTATTTTGTACCAGTTTATAGGTCCATGCCCTGTCCTTTGTATGCAACATCCATTTTTATAAATAGTTAGGGTTTTTTTGGGGGTGGGTCATAATTGAACTTAGTAACTTTTGTCCACTTTTTAACCAAGTCACATGAGATATTCAACTGAAATTGTTGATATTTGCTGTTAAAGACAATGTTGGGCTTTTATTATGATGATCTCTCACTAGATTTAGAAATTAACAAATGAAACAAAGTAGACTCTGTATCAAAATGGCACCTACAAATTTCAATTGATATATGCATCAAGTATATAAATAAACAACATATAGAAATTCTATTTCCTTTTCTTTATTATGTTCAGTTAGCCAACATATAGTACATCATTAGTTTTTAATGGTTCATTAGTTCAATGACTCATCAGCTGCATAGAAATTCTATTTCTCTAGTAAATAGAGGAATTCATAACTTTTTAATATCTTTTGTGAAACAGAATCTGGCTCCTTAGTACTAAAATCAAGGTGCATTTAAAAATTTATTTTAGGCCGAAGCTCCCCAATTTTTTGTGCATGGAATGCAATATTTGACATTTTTCAGTTTGGTTTATTCCAAGCCCAAGGTGTTCACAACCCAATACAGTTCACATAAAGGATGCTTTCCCTTATCACATGACAGCTATCTGTATGGACTGAGATTACAAAAGTCATGGCGTTGTTCAGGCTGGGGCAGGGAAGCACTGGATCATTAGCGTCCACTCTGCAGGCTATATAAAGCATTTCCCATTAAAGCCTGAAGCTGCCATCATGGAGATAGCCGAGAGGCATCATGGCTATGGGCATAGTGAAACAGAGCCTAAGGTTCAAATAGCATGTGAAAACATATGCTATTTATAGAGTTGAGAGAGCAGTCTGGTAAAAGAATTACACTGGACTTCCATAACTTGCCTTGGAAGCCTGTTCTATTCCAGCCATGTCTCTACTTGGGTGTCAGAGAGAACTCTGGGTTGAAGTTTCAGAAAATAACTTCTGTTTCTTACACTCTGTAACTGGGTTCTTCAACCCTTTTCTCTGGGGCTATTTCTGGCTCTTCCAAATTTCACTTGTGTCTCTCAAAACCAATGGGGGGGGGAACAAATATTAAAAACAAATTGCACAGATGCTGACATTTAAGGGAATGAAATGCACTTTGAAAGATCTGAATAGGAATTAAATATGTAAACGTATAAATGGAGAATCATGTATTTATCAGAATTACGAGGTATAACAAAGTCATTATTAATATTTGGAGCAAGGTAGGTGGCCTATGTCTCCCGTCCTGATGAAATCTGGTATGTTTCCAAATTGCGTTGGTCATCATTGTTTTGGCATCTTTTACCATCTTTGCTTTGGGAAAGGCTTTGGGTCACAAAAAAGATAGTGATTGCTTACAACCAAATCAATTTGGGAAATTCTCGGTTAAGTTGATTTCTTCATTTCTTGGAGCCTTTTACAGGAAAACGCACTATGAGTCTTCAAGAAAGGGTTATCATAATGGGACTTAGCTAATTATCTGATTGCAAAATCTTTTTTTGTGTGTGCATCATTCATTAGTATGTGTTAGAAAGAGGGATTTCTGGATCAGTTTTGGAAATGCTGACCTTTTGTTTTTGGTTATCATAGTTTAGAAAGTTTTTCTAACTTTGTAAAATGAATTGGGAACTTTAGATTTTCTTCCCCAATGCTTTGAAAGTCACTACAAAGACGCAATGATTTGTGCCTCTTTTAATTTCTTCTCGTGTAAGATGGGCCAGACAACAAAAATCATCCCACATGTGAAGATCCATGAGAATTTGTTTTTGAGCAATACAACTTTCTTAAGCAACGTAACTTCTTCTGTGTTGGACTTCCTAACCGGCAAATGAGCAATTCAAGGGATGTGAGGAGATCAAAGATTAATGATGGTGTGACTAAATTGGACTTTCTGGAAACACACTTGTTCCTCATGAAGACATGCTGAACTTTAGTGACCTCAGCAGTGCATGTGAAGACAGGGGTCTGTGAGGTTGGAGAGCCAAGCCTGGCAGCTGACTGCCTGTTATCACCTCTTACGCTGGGGGAGTGTAGGTGGGTGTCTATCAGTTCTCAGGGACCTATACTAAAAAAAAAAAAAAAATGCATTTTATTTTATTTAAACTATATTACTCAAACCCATCTTCTGGGTTCCAGATTAAAAAAAAAAAAATTAGTACCACTTCACACCACTGAGGTACCTAACATTTACAAAGCATTTTATACATAACCTAGTTTTTAATTTCTTACTGTGCTATTGTGCGTACTCAAGGTTTTAATAAAACAGGCTTGGCCATGGTTTACTACAATATGGTTATTGATCTATATTTGTGTTTTTTTACTCACTTTTGGGTAAGTTTTGAAAATCCAGGCCGTTGAAATACATATTAGATGGAGCCACTCCTGCTCAGGGTGCTATGTCCGCAAACGGATTTTTCGTATTTCTGTAAATGTCCCACTTCACCAGAAACAAAATGTATCCAGTCGGCCAATCCCCAGATACTGATTTCCTCATTCCTTGATCTTTCTAAATGACGTCAGAGATGGAGCACCAGCAAATCGTGCCCCGTTGCCCATCGCCACTTCTAATGCTCTATAAAGTTCCCTCTTGCCCAAAATCCCCCAGGAAGACGCTTCCACTGTTAGTGAGACATTGCACTCCCCCAATCCATGGATTGTTTTTCCTCGCAAAAAGGACATCAAACTTGTTACTAAGTTGTTTTAGTTTTGTCATTTGACCTTGCTTTGCAAAAATTATGTATCTCACCATCTTTTTAAAATCCTACTTCTCGGGGCGCCTGGGTGGCTCAGTCGTTAAGCGTCTGCCTTCGGCTCAGGTCATGATCCCAGAGTCCTGGGATCGAGTCCCACATCGGGCTCCCTGCTCGGCAGGGAGTCTGCTTCTCCCTCTGCCTGCCACTCCACCTGCTTGTGTTCCTGCTCTCACTATCTCTCTCTCTGTCAAATAAATAAATAAAATCTTAAAAAAAAAAAAATCCTACTTCTCAACAGACTACGAGCAACAGAAGTCATGTGTTTTCCATCCCTCGCACTCCCAGTTACCAGCACAGTGTTGCACAAGGTAGACATTCACACAATGTGGTGAGATCATGTCTGCAGACCAGTGTTGTCGTTCTTTAAAGCAGCATCCTGCACATGTTCGTGTGATATTGTGATAGAATGAGAAACGTATATTTGGTCTTCTCTGGTTCCCGGCACAGGGCTCCTAAAATTCCTGGCATGGGATGAGGGGAGCATCTTCTGTTGCTCATAACAAGCCTCTTTCGCTTCTGCCAGAGTTCATGCTAATGAGGTGACTATTGAAGGAAGGGGGCTGGTTGCCCTCTGGGACCAACCCAATGATTAGAGATTTGGAACTTTCAGCTCAACCCTCTGATCTCAGGGAAGGGAGAGGGGATGAAGATTGAGTTAATCACCAATGGCCAATGCTTTGATCAATCATTCCTGCATAATGAAGTAATGAAGCCTCCATGAAAATCCTAAAAGATGGAGTTCAGACTGCTTCTGGGATGGTGAATTCATCAATATGCTGAGAGAATGGGGCATCCAGAGAGGCATGGAAGCTCTGTGCTCCTCCCCTCCCCCTTACTTTGCCCTGTGCATTTCTTACATCTGGCTGTTCCTGAATTATATGCTTTAGAAGAAACCAGTCACAGTGAGTAAACTATTTTCCTGAATTTTTTGAGCCATTCTAAGTAATTATCAAACCTGAGGAGGGGGTCGTGAGAACCCTGCATTTATAGCCAACAGGTCAGAAGTACAGGAAGCCTGGACTTGAAATTGGTGTGTGAAGTAGGGGCAGTTTTGTGGGACTAAACTCTTAACTTGTGGGTGTACACTAATTTCAGGTAGTGTCAGCATTGAATCGTAGGACACAAGGGTTGGAGAATTGGTTGGTGGTGTGGGAAACCAACCCCCCCCCACATTTAGGGTCAAAAGTATTCTGTGAGTAGAAACAGATCATAGTGCTAGCTAGTAACAGCTATCATTTATTGAGTGTTAGATATTTTGCCAATGCTCACCGCATATTGTTTCTGATTCCAATCGTCTTTTTTTTTTTAAAGATTTTTTATTTTATTTTATTTTATTGAGAGAGACAGAGAGAGAGCATGAGAGAGAGGAGGGTCAGAGAGAAAAGCAGACCCCCTGCTGAGCAGGGAGCCCGATGCGGGACTCGATCCCGGGACTCCAGGATCATGACCTGAGCCGAAGGCAGTCGCCCAACCAACTGAGCCACCCAGGTGCCCCCTCCAATCGTCTTTTAAGATAATATTCTTGATACCATTTTACCAGTGAGAAAATTAAGACAATTACTCAGCAAAGTTTATATTTTAAATAAGCAGAGTTTTCAGTTCTTCCTAACTCCCAATCCCTATCTACCCCTACTCAACACTGGGCTACTATTACATACCTCTATAACCATATAAAATCTACTTAGGCCAATTTATTCAATGAGTATATACTGGTCCCAATATTCTGCAGGATGCTGTGTGTGAGAACATACAGAAGGAAAATAATAATGGAGGATTTCTCCTCCACTTATTTGATTCTCAAAAAGTAGATATTTTTATTGTCTTCCTCTGTGAGACACAGTGAGGCACAGGATTGCTATGTGATTTGTCCAAGGTCACACAGCTAAGTGTCAGAGCCATCCCTGAAACACAGGACATCTGACCTCAAAGCTGAACTGCTTCTTCTAAGTATACCAACCCTTATATCAATATGTTTTTAGTCTAATTTGAAAACAAAACAGATATACATGGTACAGCTATAGAACTATGATTTCATAGCATCCATACAAATTTGAAAGAACATGCTATGACCTTCACATTCAAGATAGAAAAATATTTTCATGGATCTCACATGCAATTTTCATGAGCTGCAATATGATTCAATAGCTAAGAAAGATCAATTACTTGATTTAACTACAGATTTTTGTTCGGTGAATTTTTTATGTCATCTTTTGATTGAAATTCTCTAAAAGAAACTCCCACCATGACAATTTCTGCCATTACTATTCTCAAAAAGACAAGGACCAAGAAGATCACATATGAGCCTCTGAATAGAATATAATATCTTTGGTGAAATGCAGTTGGCTCATTTAGACATAGTTCTGCTCAAAATAACCTAGATGGGCTGGATGGAATTTATTGCATTACTAATGTTCTAAAGACAGATTTCCCAGCAATAACTCACCCATAAACCTCTACTTTAACAAAAGGCTACTTGATAGCATAGAATAAACTGGAATGCTTTTTATAGCCAGGGATTTCCAAACCATAAATACTCCCATCTCCGTAAGCAAATGGGTCAGAAATATTTATGAGACACCCTGCATTTTTATCACTTCTGCAATGGAGTACAACAAAATTTCATCATGACCACATTCTATCTCTACCCTTACTCTATTCTGGTGATGAACTCCTTGGCATATCATAAGCAATCCATTAGTGAGAGGAACTTTGGCATTCAAAAAGGAATGAAGGGAAAAATAGAAAAGTTGTTGAAACTGGTTATTTTCGAGCAATATGCTATCAATTGCTAAACTAAGTCTACTAGTTAATTTCACAACAATGCCGGCGTAGGCAGGCAGTAGGGAAGATAGCTGCCTGATAATTTAATTGACCTGCTAATGGTATTAATCATTTATTTTTCTTTCTTATAGAAACAAACATTCGCTTGGGCCTAGAAAATTCCAAAGTGCCAGCATTTGCGACATGGTGCAAGACTCATCATATTCAACTTAGCCTTTTTTTTTCCTAAGAAAGAAGCATATGGAAGTAACTGCTTTAAAAATATCTCTTTAAAGCTGTCAGAGATCAAATTAAACATTAAAACCTTATGCTGTTGATCAGCATTGCTGTTTTGTCTCTCTTCCTTCTTAGAATGCTATGTAGATGGTGTGCCTGGGTGGCTCGGTTGGTTAAGCATCTGCCTTCAGCTCAGGGCATGATCTCAGGATCCAGGAATCGAGCCCCACAGGGGCTCCCTGCTCAGTAGGGAGTTTGCTTCTCCCTCTCCCTTTGCCCCTCTCTCTCCCCCTGCTTGATTTAACTACAGATTTTTGTTCGGTGAATTTTTTATGTCATCTTTCGATTGAAATTCTCTAAAAGAAACTCCCACCATGACAATTTCTGCCATTACTATTCTCAAAAAGACAAGGACCAAGAAGATCACATATGAGCCTGCTTGTGCTCTCTTGCGTATGAGCATGCACTCTCTCTCAAATAAATAAAATCTTTTTTTAAAAAAAATGCTATGTAGAGAAAGCTACATGATTTTACATTAATTTTTTTAAGAATAATGATTTTATTATTTGTGTGTTGCATGCTTTTCTTTTAAAATTCAAGCAATTCAAAACTTCACAAATAAGAAAACTTAAAAAATTATTTAGAAAATAAACATATGTTATATTAGCTAATATAGATAATAAAAGCTTGAAAAGTCTAAATATGAAATAAACATCAAGTAATATATATGCTTTGATTTTGTTATTTTAAATTATTTTATTTTTGAAACTGTGGTTAAAAATTGGGTTAGCCAGGGATGCCTGGGTGGCTCAGTCAGTTGAATGTCTGCCTTCAGCTCAGGTCATGATCCCAGGGGCCTGGGATCGAGTCCCGCATCGGGCTCCTTGCTCATCAGGAGCCTGCTTTTCCCTCTGCCTGCCGCTCCCCCTGCTTGTACTCTTGCTCTCTCTCTCTCTCCAATGCTTTCTTGAACCCATATGATTTCTAGAGATGCCTGTTATCATTCTGGAAGTCTGTAAAGGGAAGAGACTTGGTCGGACTATCTTTCTTTTCTTTACTAAAAAAAAAAAAATTTACTCTGTTATTACTGACACTATCGGTTTATTTTATTTCCTTTCCATGCTATCATATAAGTTTTTCTGATTTTTAAAAAATAAGAATAAATGCACTTCACACGAATCACTATAAAACTCTCAAATTTTTCTGCTGTTTCCATGCTTTTTCATATTTTCCTTAGTCATTTGCGATTTTGATTCTCCTCAGCACCTCTTAAGTATGGGAGATGGATGGCAAATGCCTTGCATCTTATGACCTGGGTTAAAAGGCCTCAGGAGGTACAGACAGACTTGTAGACACCATAAAGCAACAGTATTGCAATGACCCTCACCACTTCACTATGCAGTAGCTCCAGAGTGGTCAACACAACTTAACAACTTTATGTGGGCCACATAAACATTGCCCTTCTTCTCTGGCAAAAAAAAATAACCACTTTTTAAGAAAATATTATTGCAAAAAAGTAGGATTTAGAGATTAGGATTATTTATCCCACAGATGATGTCTATGGAAGGCCTCAAGTTCATGAGGAGTTATTATGCAGAGAATAGGGACCAGCTGTTCTCCCTCTCTAAAGAAACCCAAAGAGAGAACTAACCCTCAGCATGAAGTCATTAGGTCAGGTATTAGAAAGGATTTCTCATGGTGAAGGTGAAACATTGAAAGGAACCTCTTAGAGGAATACCTTAAAATCTGAAAGAATTCCAAAAGCAGAATAATCCTCCTGGACCAATCCCAATATTTGAAATCTATAAAAGCCTTGTACTTTCATGAAATGTGCAATCACATATCTACATTCCTTAGTAGCCATCCCTAACATCCTCAGTGACTGCATGTTGATGGTCATGTGTTTTGTATGTATTTCCTATAGATGGTGAGTAATTTATATTTTGTTTCCTCACGTAGTTCTAGGGGAGGTAGAACTGTGTTGGCTGTGGAATCACCCATCCCCAGGCAGGCATCCTGCTCTATTATTTTGATTCCAAGATCTACTGCATGGTATTTGACAAACTGCTTAACCTTTCTGAGGCTTGGTTTTCTATAATAAAAGCAGAAAATTAAGGAATAAATCAGTCCGTGTATTTGGGTCACAAATATAATGCTAGCACTTAGTTAAAGATGCATAGTAGTTAAAGATGTATATAAGAACACACACTTTATAAACATATGCATACCTTAAATATGAATACTTTATAGAAAAACATCCAACATATAGGAAACAAAACTCCCTGAACAGATGCATAAACACCTAATATCTCATATTAAAATCTTTGTCCTACAAAAAGTGTCATTCCATGATTCATTTCAAAAACAAAATACTGCTTGGAAATTTGAAAATTCTCTCAAACAGGGGCGCCTGGGTGGCTCAGTCGGTTAAGTGTCTGCTTTTGGCTCAGGTCATGATTGCAGGGTCCTGGGATCAAGCCCCTCATGGAGCTCCTTGCTCATCGGGGAGTCTGCTTCTCCCTCTGCCCCTCCCCCTGCTCATGCTCTTGCACAGGCATTTTTTCTCTCTCTCTCAAATAAATTTAAAAAATCTTAAAAAAAATTCTCTCAAACAATTCCTTGGTCAAAGAGAAAATCAAAAGTAATAAAAATATTCTTAATTAAAACATGACGTGTCAGAACTCATGGGATACAGCTAAAACTGTGCTCAGAGGAAAAATATCCAACCTTAAATATTTTTATAGATGAACAAGAATAAATGAATTAAGCATCACATTTTAAAACTTAGACAAAAGCCAAGGAGATAAACCTAAGAAAAGTTGAAGGAAATAACTCATAAATTAAAAGTGAAAATTAATGAATATAAAACAGGGAAGCCATAAATCTGAAAAATGAAGAGCTGGTTCTTTGAAAAACTAGTGAAAAGGAGAAAATCATAATTATACAAAATAAGAAATGAGATGGGAAAGAGGAGGCAAATTATTGTTTGTAGAATATGATTTATATATCAAAACCTAAGAAAATCAACTGAAAATTCCTATTGACCACAGGCAAATTTGGTAAGTTGTTTGTATACAAAATTCATATAAAAAAGTATAATGGGAAAAACACATTTACGATAACAACCCATAAATAAACTTAAAAAATGTGCTAGAATTTTATGAAAAGAATTCTAATACATGGAAGAAGGCTTGACTAAATAGAAAAGCATCTCGTGTTCTTGGAAGGGTAGATGGAATATTACAAAGTTTCACATATCCCCAAATTAATCTTAAACTTAATGCAAGTCAATTAAAAATAACAACAGGAGTTTTTGCTTTCATTTTCTTTTTTTTTCTTTTTTGGGGGAAACTCAGTAAAGTGATTTGAAAATTCAAGAGAAAAATCTGCCAGAATAGTATAAATAGTTCTGAAAATAGGAGCAACGAAGGGAGACAAGACATGCAGATTTCAAAACATATTTTAAAGCTAGGGTATTTAAAACAGATTTTTACTCGTATGTGAATACACAGATCATTGATAAAAGCTAGTAGGTCAAGAAATAGATTCAGTTCTCTCTCTTGATAAGAGTTTGGTTTACAAAAGTGTATGCATTTGTCAAAATCTAGTGAATGTAGAGTTAAGATTTGTGCATTTCATTGTATAGTAAGCTTATTTTGAAATAAAAATCTATGAAGATGTATCGGACTCTTGTCCAAGTATTTGGAGGGAGGTGTGCTGCTGTCTGCAATTTATTTTGAAAAAAAAAATGAGAAAATCAGATGGCTTGATGACAGAGGGTTGCATATATGGGAAATTTTATAATTATGTAAAACTATCTCAAGCAATTGCCATATGCCTGAAAGTGTCATAATAAAGTGTTAGAAAATAGGTTTAAATGTATAGAGATTTAGAATACAATAAAGATGGAATTGCAGATCTTTTGGTTATAACTTTAATTGTAGGATGAAAGATTTTGTCTCTTATTAAGTAGTTTTAGGAACTGGATGCTGGTTGTTGAGAAGGGCTGGGTCTAGGAAACAGAATTACTGCTGGGGTGACTCACAGATTCTGTTGTGTCCCCTGGTGTTCTGCCTTGGGAGGCTGTGTGGAAGTTGGCCGCACTTCCCAACGGGAGAACAGGTCCTCAGGGACAGCACACATTCAGAGAGCTAGGAGGAAAACACAGTCACTGTACCAGAGTGAATGCGCAGGCCAAGGGCGGCTCTGTCCTTCAAGCATGGTGACTATTCACTCCTTTGAGTTTTGTGTTAAGTTGCTGTTTTATAGCTAAAAGCCTTAGGATAACAGTTTATTCAGGAGTTCGGAGTAGTTATAAAGTGCAATTATTTGCCTCTTGTGGTTTTGTGCTACTCAGTCCTCTATTTACAGTTCTCACAGATGGTGTGGGTTGGGTGTTGGGAGAGGAGCATTATTCTGTTGTTTTGTATACAGCCCAGCCCCCAACAGGAGTAACTTTGCCACCACGTGGAGAGAACCAGCCAGGCTTCTTTGACCTTAAAGATGCCTTTTGACTCTGATCCGTACATTTGGGGCTCCATTTATTTGGGGTGTGGGGGTGGGAGAGGGTGCATACATTTTGGTGGTAAAAGGGAAATATCAGAAATTGGATTCCACAGTTTTGAGAGTCCTCAGGGAGGGGAAAGTGTTAAAGAAACAGTTTATAGAATATGTTTACAACTGAATATGTTTCCTCAGCATATTCTTTTATTTAAAAAAAAAGTTTTATTTATTCATTTGAGACAGATAGAGAGAGAGGGAGAGAGAGAGAGCGAGAGAGAGTGCGAGAGCATGAGCAGGGGGAGCGGCAGAGGGAGAGGGAGAGGGAGAAGCAGACTCCCTGCTGAGCTGGGAGCTTGATGTGGGGCTTGAGCCCAGGACCCGGAGATCATGACCTGAGCCGAAGGCAGACACTTAACTGAGCCACCCAGGCGCCCCTCCTTAGCATATCCTTCAATGAAAATACCATCTTTGATGTCACCCTTTTTGCCTTGGAAAATTACCATTTGAAATATGGAAATGCCAATGCATAGTTTCTGAGAAAAACCTTCTTTGTCTTTTGGTTTAAATGGACTTCACTGACAATATCTGGGCTTTTAAAACCCCACACCTGCCAGAGCACTGCTGGAAACAAGCACTGGAAAGTTTTCAGTGATGAAGGTCACCCAGCTCTCACACATAGTTCCCACTGGACATCATTTCCATGAGGTATGAAGTATATAATTAGCAAAGGGTCAGCAAATAAGTTTTTCAAGAATGTGATTATAGAAGCAGAAAATCATTTCAGGCAGGAATGTAAAATACGGGTGTTTGGGAAAGGAGCAGAACTGACCAGGGATGAGCTGGACCACTTCCCTAATTGTGGCTGCTTTATACTCTCTTCACAAACTCACATTCAAAGCTCCAGTCCGTGCTGAGTGCCTTACGTACCTTGCTACTTAATTCTCATGATAACCCTATACAGTAGGTCTTATTATCTCTGTTTTACAGATAAAGAAACTGAGGCCAAGAGAGTAAAGTTGGCTTAAAGCATAATTTTCGAAAAGATAAAATCAGGACCCTCAGACAAATATAAAAAGGACCTGTATCAAATATTTTATTGATTTATTCACTAAGGAGGGGAAAAGATGTTTTGATCATTTCAAAGAGCATTAAGAGTGTGTTTATCGGTAACTTAACAAATGCTGGGATGAGATTGCTCAGCTAGATATAAAACCAGTTAATGTTCAACAGGCCGTTGAGATATGGGGTTATCTGCTCCTTTGGACAGAAATCATTTGCATCTCTACTGGACAAAAATTTACAAGTTGGCAAGTAAATTCCCTAAGGATGGGAGCTTTAACCAATAGTAAAAATGAAATGAACAAAGCACAGGGCTTAACAACCCCTGAATGACCTTTGTCCCTATATGATACTGAAAGGATCTGTCCCCACCTGTCTGCCTTACTTCCAAGTCTGGAGAATTTTTCTGACAGTCACCTGCCCCAGGTCCCACAAATATTCGCAGAGCAGAGATTCAAATCTCTATCACTATGACTGCACCATCTGTGTATTCAACCCTTTGTTATGACTCAACAATTAGTTTTTTTTTTTGTTTTTTTTTTTTTAAGAATGTTGGACTCCATCAGATCTGTGCAGATAATTCCCTCTTACAGCCAATACATCTCTGAAACATGAAGATTCTCTGGATGCTGAAACCATCCAACTTGGCCAGTAACATCAGTCCGAAGTAATAGAACCTTTTGTTTCTGTGTTAGTGGAGTCTGCTGAGGACCGACTCCAAGAACAGGAGTACTATACTAAGAATGACCCTGACATGGCACTTTATTTTTACCTCTGTCTTTATCTATATTAGAACATTCAAGAAATAGAAAGATTCAGGCTGAAAGCATATTCCATAGACTGCTTTGCAAGGTCGGGGTACTGGTCGCAATGGCTTCAAGTTTAGGGAATATGTCTTGGGGTAAGAAATGGATTCATAAATGCTCATTATTTGGATATCCTTCCATCAACCTTAGTAGGTAAATAAGGGGCTTTCACATATGATCACTGAACACACCATGTCACGAGTCATATAAAATCACTGAACATGTCAGGTCACCAGGATGAGGTCATGGAGACCAGGAAAGCAGCAGGGAGGTGAGAGGTTGGGAGTCAAGAGGCTGACTCTGAAGTTAGAAAAGTCACTTTACTTTTCGATGCATGCCTGCTGCCGTCACAACCTCCATTCTGCCCAGGTCCCAGCCTGGCCGCGCTCCCCGCTTCCCGAGGCTCTGGACTGTCCCAGGCTGCTGCCTGCCCGCAGGGTCCGCTGCTATGTGGATGCTGTTGCAGCGCCGGGAGCCGGGACAACTACAGCGCACACATACTGTCTCCTGGGTCTCGCCTCTGCTCGTGCGCATGCTCCGTTGTCCCGTCGACTCTGATGAAACCCAAATTCAAAGATGACATTGTTAAGAATTTCAAGACACTGACATCAGAGCATTAAACCAAGCACGGGGGCCTTCTTAGCATGGAGTCCTAAATGACTGTACAGGTTGCCCGCCAAGAAGCTGGCCCTGGAAGGAACTCTCAGGGCTCTGGAAATGCACACGACTTAGTGATTTCACTTGCTTGCTCTTTCCACATCATCTTCTCATATCATGAAAGCTCTGTTCTGATAGATTTATCAAGGAACACATATTTAATGTTTAGGAAGATGAGGATAAACCCACAAGACTAAGAATAAACAGTTAAAAATGGGAAAAGTCAGGGGTGCCTGGATGGCTCCGTGGGTTAAGCCACCCACTCTTGATCTTAGCTGAGGTCTTGATCTCAGGGTGGGGAGTTCAAGCTCCAGGCCGCGCATGGAGCCTACTTCAAAAAAAAAATTTTTTTTTTTTAAAAATGGGAAAAGTCAGAAGAGTGTGATGCCACGGAAGCCAAGAGAAGAAAGAATTTCAAGAAGGATAAAGTCACCAGTTGGAGTCAAGTGACACCAAGAGGTCATCAGCAAGTAAGAGCAGGACTGAAAAATTTCTGTTGACTTTAGCAACATGAAAGTCACATGATATTAGATCTTGGGAACAAGTTGTTTTAATGGAAAAATGCAGACAGAAGCTAAATCAGAAGTGCACTGTGGAATGAAAGGAAGTTGAAAAATGGTCTCCTTTCAACCCCCCTGATGCTGCGGCCTGAGGAGTAAGAGATACGGCTCCTCTAAGACAACCCTCAGGAATGACTATGGCTACATGTGGGTCCATATACAGGGGACATCTAGTTCTTGGTACATGTTGCTTCTCATTTCTCTTCATCTCTGCTTATCATGGTTTAAAGATAACAAATACCATGTACTGGGAACCTACTATGTGTTAGGCTGGTGCTGAGCACATAATATCCATTTATCTCTAATTCTGCAACAACCTCGCATGATATTTCTCTCATTTTCCAAATGAAGAAATAAACTCATAGTACATGTAACTTGAAGTTCACACAGCGAATGCCAGAGCTGGTTTTCAAACAGGATCCCAAGTCCCTCCTCCATTCTCATAGTGCCTTTTCTATGACACACAAGGAGTCCCAGGGAAGAAGATCAGCTAGTCTGTAATCCTTTGTTGCCTCTTATTCATTAATCTCAATTACATTTCATTTTGGGTACCTCGGATTGGATAAATCTTGCTTAATACATTCTATTGCAATTTGCTGAACCTTTTCATTGGACTTTGAACACACAAATTTCTCCACACAGCCACCTGGTCAACAAAAGTTCATAATATGGGAACGTGCCACCCAACCTATCAAAACCATATTAGTCAGACCCATTGGAAATGCACCACACTACTCTCTGCCCTCATTGATAGTCCCCTTTCTTGGTGAGTAATTAACCACCACCTTGATCTGAGTCTCCAACATTTCTTGTCTGTATCATTATAATAGCCCTTAACAAGTCTCTCTGCTTCTACCCTTACTCCCAATCACAGCAGCCAAAATGATACCTCAGAAATATAAGTCAGATCATGTTATCGCTCTCTTCAAAACCTTCCATTGGCTCCCTATTTCACTCAGAGGAAAAAAACAACGATCTAACGATAGCCGATAAACCTCCTTTACTACCTGTCTGAACTCTTCCCTTACTGCTGTCCCCCTTGCTCCATGTGCTGAAGCCACTCTAATTTCTTGCAGTCCTTCAGTCCTGCCAGGAAAAGCCAGCCTTAGGATCGACCTAATTATCAACCTTAGTCAGCCTTACTTTTTCTTTTTTCATAGCACTTACCCCTTTCTGAATGTAACTCTGGTAGGGCAGGGATCTTTGTTCACTGATGTATCCCAAGTGCCTAGAATGATGTCTAGCACATAGTAGGGGCTCAGTAAACACTTCTTTTAAAAATGAAAATTTTCAATTTTGTTACTATTTTGCCAGGCATCTCTCCCAATCCTGTTTCACTTCTTTCCCCTTTTTTGTTTTGGGGCTTGGGTTCTTTTCTAAAACTTTCTTGTTTCAAGAACTAATCTGAACTTTGAAAAAACCGAGGTATAATTCACATACCATAAAATTCACTCTTTTAAAAGTGTATGATTCAGGGGCGCCTGGGTGGCTCAGTTGGTTAAGCGACTGCCTTCGGCTCAGGTCATGATCCTGGAGTTCCGGGATCGAGTCCTGCATCGGGCTCCCTGCTCGGCAGGGAGTCTGCTTCTCCCTCTGACCCTCCTCCCTCTCATGCTCTCTGTCTCTCATTCGCTCTCTCGAAATTAAATAAAATCTTTAAAAAAAAAAAAGTGTATGATTCAGTGGTTTGAACATATTCACAAAATTGTGCGACCAGTACTACTAATTATTAACCTTAGTCAGCCTTAGTCCTAGAATTAGGACAAGAGACTCCATACCCTTTAGCAATCAATCCCCATTCCCCTCACCCCCCCAACCCCCACCCCCAGCCCCGAGCAACCACTAATCTACTTTCATCTCTATGGTTTTGCCTGTTGTGGACATTTCATATAAATAGAATCATACAATATGACTTCTTTTACGTAACATGATATTTTCAAGGTTCAACCATGTAGGATGTACCACAACATTTTTTAAATGGTTGAATAATTTTACTTTGTGTGGCTATACCACATTCTGCTGATCTTTTCATCAGTTGATGGGCATTTGGTTTGTTTCTACTTTTTGACTCTTATGAATAATGCTGCTATGAACATTTGTATACAGTTTTTGTTTTAACACCTGTTTTCAATTCTCTTGGGTATATACCTAAGAATGGAATTGCTGGGTCATAAGGTAGTTCTATATTTAACATTTTGAGGAACTACAAAACTATTTTTCAAAGTGGCTGAACAATTTTACATTCCTACCAGCACTGTATGAGGGTTCTAAGTTCTCCACTTCTTTGTTAACACTTATTATTATCTTTTTTTATTTTAGTCATCTTATTCGGGGTGAAGTGGTATCTCATTGTGGTTTTGATTTGCATTTCCCTAATGACTAATGATTTGAGTATATTTTCATGTGCTTTTTGGCCACTTGTACATCTCCTTTGGATAAAAATCTATTCAAATCCTTTGCCCATCTTTAAATTGGGTTATTTGTCTTTTAATTGTTGAGTTGTAAGAGGTTTTGTTAAAATATGTTCTGGATACTAAACCATTGTCAGATATATGATTTGCAAATATTTTTTCCTGTTCCATAGATTATCTTTTTCCTTTCTTGATGGTATTCTTTGATGTACAAAAGTTTTAAATTTTGAAGAAGGCCACCTCATCTATTTTTTTGAATGCTTGTATTTTATGTGTTATATCTATGAAACAGTTGCCTGGTTTACCCCTATGATTTCTTTTGATTTATAGTTTTAGCTCTTACATTTAGTCTTTGATTCATTTTGACTTAATTTTTGTATATGGTGTGAGGTAGGGGTTCACTTTCATTCTTTTGCATGTGGAAAACCAGTTGTCCCAGCACCATTTGTTGAAAAGACTATTCTTTGGCACCCCTGTTGAAAATCAATTGACTGTAAGTGTATGGATTTATTTCTGGATGCCCAATTCTATCCCTTTCATCGTATGTCTGTCCTTATGCTTTTACCACACATTCTTAATTATTGTAGTTTGTAGTATGTTTTGAAATCAGTAAGTGTAAATCCCTTGTATTTCCTCTTCAAGATTGTTCTGATTTTTCAGGGTCCCTTACAAGTCCATATGAATTTTAAGATTAGATTTTCCATTTCTACAAAGGCCATTAGTATTTTGATAGGAATACACTGAATATGTAGATTGTTTTGAGTAGTATTGCCCTCTTTAACAATATTAAGTGTTTCAATTTGTGAACACAGTATGTCTTTCCATTTATTTAGACCATCTTTAATTTCCTTCAGCAATGTTTTGTTAGTCTTTAGTTACAAGCCTTGTACATCTTTGATTAAATTTATTCCTAAGTATTTTCTTCTTTTTGATGCTATTGTAAATGTCATTTTTTCTTAATTTATTTTTCAAACTGTTCATTGCTACTGTGTAGAAATACAACTGATTTTTGCATGTTGATCTTGTATCTTGCAACATGGCTAAATTAGATTATTTGTTCTAGAAGGTTTTGTGTGTGTGTGTGTGTGGAGGGATCTTTAAAAATCTTTAGGATTTTTTTATATATATGAGATCATGTCACATTGCAAATAAAGATAGCTTAATTCTTCTTTTCTCATATGGATGACTTTTATGTTATCTTCTTGCCTGATTCTCCTAGCTACAACCTCCAGTACAATATTGAGTCAACGTGTAGGAGTAAACATTCTTGTTTTGTTCATGATGTTAGAGGGGAAGCATCCACTCTTTTGCCACTAAATATGATGCTAGCTGTGAGTTTTCTGGAGATTCCCTTTATGAGGTTGAGGAAGTTCCCTTTTATTCCCAATTTGTTGAGTGTTTTGTCTTGAATCAGTGTTGGATTCTGTCAAATGCTTTTTCTGCATCTACTGAGATGGTCATGTGGTTTTTGGTTTTTTAAAATTTTATCAGTATGGTGTGTTACATTAATTGGCATTTGAATGTTGTCCTGACTTTTCATTCCTGGGTTAAATCCCACTTGGCCATGGTATATAATTCTTTTTGTATGTTGCTGGATTTGGTTTGTTAGTTTATTGTCGAGAATTTTTGCACCTATATTCATTAGAAAGATTGGTTTTTTTTTTTGTTTTTTGTTTTTGGTATCTTTGGTTTTGGTTTTGAGGTAATACTGGCCTCATAGAATGAGTTGGGAAGTCTTCCCTCCTCTTCTATTTTTAGAAAGAGTTTTTTAAGTACTGGTGTTAACTCTAAATGTTTGGTAGAATTCACCAGTGAGGCTTCCTGTTCCAAAGCTTTCCTTTGTGAAACTTTTTTTTTTAAAGATTTTATTTATTTATTTGATGGAGAGAGAGTGTGAGCACAAGCAGGGGGAGCAGCAGGCAGAGGGAGAGGGAGAAGCAGCCTCCCTGCAGAGCAGGGAACCCAATGCAGGGCTCGATCCCAGGACTCCAGGATCATGACCTGAGCTGAAGGCAGATGCTTAACTGACTGAGCCACCCAGGTGCCCCTGAAACATTTTTTGATTATGACTTCAACTGCTTTCACTTATGATAAGTCTATTCAAATTTTCTATTTCTTTTTGAGTCAGTTTGGGTAAGTTTATGTCTTAAGAGGAATTTGTCCATTTAATCTATCATGTGCAGATTTATCTACTATAATTTCAAACAGTAACAGTTAAAAAAACATGAGAAAAATGAAGAATTCTGATCGATCTTGAATAAAGAGCCAAATATTTGACTCTTTTAGCTTAAGTATCCTAGAAGAATCTAATGTCACTTTGGTAATAAGGGATTTGAGAACTAACTCTTGAAGAAAGTATGCAAAATAGAAGTATAAAATGTTCCTAAATGGTATGCCCTAAGAGGAAGATTAGAAAATGTTCAAATATAGGCCCTTGCATTTGTGAGTTCAAAGTGAATTCAGTCTATTAATGAATAAAACATTTTTCCTGAATAAGTATTATATATATATATATATATATATATATTTAGTTTACTAAAGGGATACCAAAGAGATGAGATTCTAGATTGGACCCTTTCCTGAGATCTGGGCAATTCATGTTCATTGAATTAGTTTTTCTTCTTTTTTTCCCTTTCTCTCTCTCACTTTCTATAGAAAACAAAGAAAATAAATGAGTTATAAAGTAATTCCTCCTCAAAATTCAAATTGGTAACAATAATGTTAATAATAGTCAATTTTATATCAAAAAAGAAAGCTTAAGATAATTGTAATGTAGAAATATTTTCATACATTCTATTTTCAGCCACTCTAGACAAATTGTTTTACACTAGTATAGATATATATTTGTTCTTTGGAGGGTAACTCACTACTTCTTCTTAATATCTTTTTTGTGTGTGTATCTTAAGATAGGGTATTCATTTGAATCTATTTAGTTAAAAAATTCAGTGTTTAAGTGAGATCAATCAATCACCATTTTTCTCCACTCTGTTTATATTGCCCCAATTAACCTTTTTTAAATGTATAATTATTTAGTATTGGAAAACAATACGGGACTTCAGCTGAGATTTTGTTACATAGAACATAGTCTCTCTTCTCATCTGGTAGAGCCAGACATTTTTAAAAAATATTAAATTGTATATAGAAAAAGAGAGAGATGGCAACTTGGTTTAAATGACATAACAGGGGCACCTGGGTGGCCCAGTCGGTTGTGTCTGCCTTCGGTTCAGGTCATAACCCCAGGGTCCTGGCTTCCTCTCCCTCTGCCTGACGCTCCCCCGGCTTGTGCGCGCGCATGCACACACTCTCTCTCTCTCACTCAAATAAGTATTTTTAAAAAGTAAATGACATAACATGAACATAGTGTGTAATCATGCAATAAACTTACCAGATTATTGGCTGCACAGTCTAATTTATAGGTATATGATTTGAGGTAGAAAATCAAATGTTCTCCTTGCCTATGTGGGTAGTAGCATCCTGAATTCATATACCACAAGGGATATGTGGCTGAGGCATCACTGCAAATGGGAAAGTAGGAAGATGAGGTGTTTTAGGTATCTTAATGAGGAGTTCAGATTTTTATTTTCTAGGAGATGGAGAACCATTAGTGGATTCTGATCGGTGGATGAGATGTGGCCATTTGCCGGGAAACATCCCTCTTGGAGCTCTGTGGAGATGGATTTGATCAGGCAAGTCTTGTCTTTTAGAGGAGGACACCCTTCATCTCGTGGGGGACTTTTTGGGCAGTTGGTCACAGGGTCATTTTGCAAAACTTTTCCATCCAGACCCAAAAATTAAAGTTATTTCAGTGAGAATCTAGAGCACAGTCTAGGTCATGTTATATAAATTAGGTTGGACTTTGAAAAATGGAATGTCCTATTTTCATACATTGCTAATAAAAACAAGCTTATGACTGCTTTCTGAAAACTTTAGGCAATACCCCAGCCTTTTATTGTTTTAGTTTCTAGTACATTTGTATTAAAATGTTCTGTTTTTGGAATGGGTCAGAACAAGGGGCACCACTTAATTTATTTTATCTTTTGCATCCTATAATGTATAAACATCTGTATTTCACGCAGCTTTTTCATTTCATCTTTATGACGCCTCTACTGGGCACTATCCTCATTTTAAAATTAAAGAGGCTAATGCCCAGGTTAAGCAACTTGGCCTTCATTACAGAAATAGAGTTGGAATTTGAAGCCAGGTCTCTCCAACTCCAGAGTGTTTTTCCCCCAATAGATCACCCTCCCTCTTTGATAGAACTTGTCTAATTGCAATGCCATTTTTTTCTTCTGTACACCCCATTCCTTAAACATTTTCTCCATGTCGTCTGCAGGCATTGGCTGAACTAAAAATCTACCCATCTCTGGTTCAGGATAGCTCAGCTTATTGAATTGTTTAGCGCACGTAGCCCCTAGTTTCTTCCGTAATAAGAGGATAAAGAAGAGCCAGAGGAGCGCTGTTCTCCAACATCTTACATCACTCTGCAGACAATTGGCAGTCAGGAGAGGGGCAGCTGCCACACTCTTCAGAGATCTATTTAAAGTTCAAAGAGACACTGGATGACACCAACAAAGAGGTGAGCGTGGCCCTGACCAACCCACCCAGCAACAGGAAGAATGGCTGAAAAAGGTAAGATTTAAGGCATCAGACCCTCTTGGCAAAATAAAGGTCCAAGCTCCCTGGTTTATTTTACATTCCTCAGTATTTCATATTTCTCAGTTATTCTGAAGAACGTGGTCTCACTGCTAATGGGGCATTAACCATATAAGTTAGCATGGCTAAAAAAAATGCATCGGATATACAATTTATGGACCATGTCTATATGTTATATATGCTTTTAAAAGGACCAAACAAAAAAGCTGAATTTGTTCACGTTTTTTTCAAAATATGAGTTAGAAGTCCATTATCCTCCAGGGTTATTCTACACTGGAGGTATTGTGGTATGCTGGACCAGAATGAAGGACATCTGATTTCTTTGTCAGGTCTGCTACTAAATAGCCATGTGAGTTAGGGAAAGTCCCTCTTCCTCGCTGGACCTGTTTTCTGCCTCTAAAATGAAATAAATAAAAAGGGGTTAGTCATCGCTAATATGCTTCATATCTAAATTTCTTTTTTTCTTCTTTTAAAATGTGTATTATATTTAAGAAAAATGATTGAGTCTAATATGACAAAAGGAGCTGAATATATAGTGTATCCAAGAAACACTTTTTAAATACCTCCAGGAACTGTTGCTTTTAATTTAGACAATAATCCCAGGAGATATACAGTATTATCATCATTTCCATTTTACAGATAAGGAGACTGAAGTATAGTCAAGTATAGTCACTTGCCTATGATCACATTCTAGAAAGTGGACATTCTATGACGCCTCTACTGGGCACTATCCTCATTTTAAATGAGGGTCCAGGTTCTGAACACAGACAGTTTTGTTTCAGAACACGGTTGCCCTTAAGGATACTTCCAGGTATAACCATCTGGGCATGCTCAGGATTGAACAGAGAGAAGCATTTTGAAATAACTCTTCATATTTAAAAAGAGGTTTTGTGTTTGTTTGCACTGTAATGTAAGTGACCTATGCAAAGTATGTTGTGCTCTTATATGTTCCTGTTTCTTTTTTAAGATTTTATTTATTTATTTATTTATTTGAGGGAGAGAGAGAGAGAGAGAGAGAAAGAAAGCAGGGGAAGGAATAGAGGGGCCAGGAGAGGGAGGGGAAAGACTCTCAAGCAGACTCCACACTGGGCGTGGAGCCCAAAGTGGGGCTCAATCTCACAACCCTGAGATCCTGACCTGAGCGCACACCAAGATTTGGACACTTAACCAATTGAACCACTCAGGGGCCCCATATATTCCTATTTCAAAATGATGCTACAGATTATGATAAAACTTAAAATATTCGTGTTAAAAGAACACAAATGCAGGTATACTTTGAGTGTTAAAATGCATGGTCTATTGGGGCACCTGGGTGGCTCAGTTGGTTAAGCGTCAGACTCTTGGTGTCCGCTCAGGTCATGATCTCAGGGCGGTGAGATTGAACCCCGGGGGGAGCCCCAGGTGGAGCCCCCTGTGGAGCCTCTACTTGAGCCCCACATCCACCCAGCACTGGGCTTGGACCCTGCTTAGGATTCTTTCTCTCCTTCTCCCTCTGCTCCCTCCCCGCTCTCTCTCTCTCTAAAAAAAAAAAAGAAAAAAATGCACAGTCATTTGTATTGTGTTACAAAGAGTAATAAATAATGAGACATATACTTTTAGGGCTTTATTATATGTAAATTTTAGAATTGTATTAAAATATGCATGTATAAGACATTTATAAATGCTCCATTAAAATGTTGGTATTAATTTTTAAGTTCTTTGAAATTGGGAAAAATACTAAATCATATATATGAACAGTTCAAAAAATTACGGCTACATACTTCCATTATAATGACACCTTAATCCATAAAAAGTCTTTCATCCAAATGCGAGTAAAGGGCATATCATAATGTTCATTTTATCCTTAGAGCAATACCACATGGCAGATAGAGAAAGATTTTTCCATTTAGTGGTTAATGCTTTGTTCAAGGTCACAGCGAGATGGAGAAGCAAGGAAAACGCGTTGAATTTACAAGAGTTAAGAGAGATTCCACTATTTTGGAAGCATAGATTTAAACTATTAAAATTCATTTTAACTGCCCAAAGTTTGCTTTTATAAGAGTGCCTCCTAATTTTAGAGGTGTCTCTTTTCCTGATGGTTTTGTTTTAATAGCACTTAAAAAAAACTTCACATTTTATTTTATTTTATTTTTTGATTTTTTTTTTTAAATTTATTCATGAGAGACAGAGCAAGAGAGAAAGGCAGAGGGAGAAGCAGGCTCCCAAGGAGCAGGGAGTCCGATGCGGGACTTGATCCCAGGACCCTGAGATCATGACCTGAGCCGAAGGCAGACGCTTAACCATCTGAGCCACCCAGGCGCCCAAAAACTTTACATTTTAAAGCAATGGAAATTGTAATAGGCACACAATTGCTAAGAATATGCATTCTCTTGGTTAGCTGATGGCATACAACCTAACTGTGCTTTTCAGTTAAGAATATACCTGAGTCCTTAACATGGAGACATTAATTCTATATGATGTCTATCTGTGCTCTTCTTTACTCTTTTTGTGTGATGTGTGTGTGTGCAATGAATATTAAAAAAATGATAATTTTATAAATTGCTTTTTTTCAGGTAAGGGTACAAATAGAAGACACAGGAGGGGTCGTTGTCCTCATGTCTTCTATGTGTGTTGGGATCAGGGTTAGTTGCTCTATTGAGCATGTTAACAAAAAAGAATCTCTTTTCTCTAGTGGAGAATGATCATATAAGGTATATGCTTTTCTTTTCCTATGATACTGATGATTAAAGTCAGCTATCAAGACTAAGAACAATTTTCAACACCTTTCTCTATGTTATGATTATTTAGTTTAGGAGGAATGGCCTCAAGAGTCATTTTCGATTGTTTCTGTGTAGACAGCCGCTGTCTGTGTTGTTGAACAAATGCAGGAATGTGTTTTGTATACACTAAGCACACACAAACACAATAATATGTGATCCTCACCACAACTCAGGGAGGTAAGATCACAAGTTTCATTATCTCTACAAATAGGGAAGTCCAAGCTCAGAATGGCTCAAGGTCTCAAAACTGTAAAAGGAGGACCTATGGTTTGAACACAGGTCTTCTGTTTCAAATAGCCAGCTGATTCCCATGTACCCTTTGTAGAACAGAAGATAATAATCATGTCTCGGAATGACGTGAGAGTGTATTTTTTTCTCTTGATATTATCAGATTCCTTTTATTCTCTTGATTCAGAAGATACGATGCCAAAATGACCTACCTAATCTGCTTTCTTTTATTTTTAAGCAGAGTCTGCATCATCCCGCCTTCTGGTCCCTATTCTTCTCTTGATTGGCTGGATTGTGGGCTGTATCGTAATGGTTTATGTTGTCTTCTCTTAGAAAGGTAAAGTTTTCAATAATTGAATATGTTTATTCAGAAAGACCCTACATTACTCCAGAAATAATCTTTTCTGTTTTACTAACAGAACGTTTTATCATGCAGACAAGAAGACTTCAGAGTGACATCATTTAGAAGAATTAAGAAAAGCACCAACATGACAGATGATTAAATGTTTCTCATGTAAATAACTGCAATGTTTGACATCACTTTATAAACTTGGATTTGTAAACTGGTATTTTGGTGTGCATAAGAATCTCTTCCAGAACTTTTAAAGATTCCATCTACAAATAAAAACTGTAAGAAACCTGGGGGTAGGAAAAAGTTCCAAACTATGACTAAAAATGCATAACCAATAGGGAGAAGTTTGGTAAATTAAATTACATTAAAATTTTTTTAGGCTATCCGCCCCCCCCCAAAAAAACTATAGAAAAAAACTAGTTAGAGGTAAGAAGAGAGAGTTCACAGAAAACAAGATGTAAATATAAACTTGCCCTCCACCTCTTGCTCATAATAAAAGAACTGTAACTAAAGCTGCACTGGAGAACAACTGCTCACCTCTCAGCTGGGAAAAAAGAAAGATGTTTGATAATATATATGTTGATAAGGCTGTGGGGAATAAAGCATGCTCATATACCGTCTTTAGAAATTAAAAATGGTGGGGCGCCTGGGTGGCTCAGTTGGTTGGGCGACAGCCTTCGGCTCAGGTCATGGTCCCAGAGTCCTGGGATCGAGTCCCACATCGGACTCCCGGCTCGGCAGGAAGCCTGCTTCTGCCTCTGACGCTCTCCTCTCTCACGCTGTTTCTCTCTCGCTCGCTCTCTAATAAATAAATAAATAAATAAATAAATAAATAAATAAATAAAAGAAATTAAAAATGGTGCAGCATCTTTAGGGGTGTTTGACAGTCAGTATCTATCAGACTTAAATATGTATTTAACTTCTGACTCAGCTATCCCTCTTCTCAGAATATTGCCATTTCCACAGATAAACACTGGTAAAATGCAAAATGGCACATTCGCAGGCCTATTCATTAAGGCATAATGTATTATAGCAAAAGCCTGGAAACAAGCCAAGTGCCCATTAATAGGAGCCTGACTGAATAAACTGAGTTCCCCCTACGTAATGTGCTACTTGGGCCGCTGTGAAAAGGAATGAAGGGGCTCTCTATATACTGATGTGATGTCATCTCCAGGTCAGAGTGTTAAGTGAAAAAAGCCAGGTACCGAGCTAGGCATGCTGCCTTTGTGTAAAATGGAGGGGCTAGATCAGTATGAACTTTCTTATTTTCAAGGGTTCCATATTCTTTTCTCCAGCACTTTAACACAGAAGGTAATGTTTTTAAGCAGCAATTTAAATGAATTTTTCTATAATTATAAGTATTTTATTTCCGTGTTTCCACATCCAACCTGATCATTTTCTCAGAGAACAAAGAAAGCTTAGTGCAGTAAAGAGAACAAAAGTTTTGGAAGTCAGATTGTTTTATTCTAACTTGGGAGTCCTTTGAATAGTTAATTAATCTCTCTAACCTTAGCTTTCTCAACTATAGAGAGGGATAATAATATTCTAATGGGATTGTTGTGAGGACTGCAGTGTTTTCTAAAGCAACCTGATCTGAGTAGTTGGAGTCATTTGTTAAAAATACAGATTCTTTTTTTTTTTCTTAACATATAATGTATTATTTGTTTCAGAGGTACAGGTCTGTAATTCATCAGTCTTAACACAATTCACAGCGCTCACCATAGCACATACCCTCCCCCATGTCCATCATCCAGCCACCCCATTCCTCCCACCCCACCCCCCACTCCAGCAACCCTCAGTTTGTTTCCTGAGATTAAGAGTCTCTTATGGTTTGTCTCCCTTTCTGGTTTCATCTTGTTTCATTTTTCCCTCCGTTCCCCTATGATCCTCTGTCTTGTTTCTTTAAGCTTCTTCTCTAAGAGCTCATTTCGGTAGGTCTGGAGAAGGCCTATTAAAAAAATCAATTCTCCAGGTGATTTGTATTATCATGGAAGTTTGGAAAACACACCTATAACATACGTGTGTATGTAGGCATTACTCCCTGATAACCTATAGCCATTGATCTATGATAGCTTATATTGGTAAGTTTTCTGTTTATTGCTGCAGCAAAAAATTAGCACTTTATCATATAATTTTACATTATATTTTTAATTACTTGAATTATAATGAGACATATTATTTTTCCACTAATATTTTCATATATGTGAATTTTATTTTCTGTATTAAATTTAAGTCCTTTATGGGTAAATCCATTTCTTATCTTTCTGACTTACAGACTATAGTTCAAAATGGACAACTAATAAATATGCATCAAATGGGTAATTATTTCCCCCTACAATATTCATGAATACACAGTGTTGATGTTCTAAGTTTGAACTTTAAAGATGTTATTGAAGCAATTTGAGCTGGATTAGAATTCTCAAAAAAGTTACTAGTGATCTATAATAGGTTCAAGTAGGTGATTGCATATAAATTTTACAAGGTATGGAATCTTAAATGTTTTTAAATTTCCAAAGTCTTCAGTTTACAGTGTATCATGGTACAGATATAATTATTTGAGAAGAAGAGCATAATGAGTTAAGTGTTCCTTAATACTGTTGATGGCATGAATGCTCAGCCTTACATCAATCACTGCACCCACACTCTATGCCTCCCCTCGGCCCCAAGACCTATACTGATGTCAAAGCTGAGAAATACTGCTTTCCTAATACCTATCAGGACATAAAATATAAAAACCTTTAAAGAAAGCTGTTTATTACCCTCTGTGTCTGGGAAAAGTGATAAATTCCAT
>NC_138369.1:94992567-95095660 GCF_054177405.1 Leptonychotes weddellii | reverse complement strand
TTCATTTTTGCCAATTGCAGTTTCTCAGACACCCCCTTCCCCTTTTTCTTTCTTTTCTCTTCTTTTTTGGACAAGCAGAGTAGGTCCACTTAAAACATAAATACACATTAGCCTAAGATTCCTTTAGAGGAAAGAACACCAAAAGCAGAAGAATAATATTTTGAGTTGGTAATGTCCCAGAGAATGAGATAGCTGAATGTTTTACCTTTGTTCCATTCTTCTTTGAAAGCGATTTCTTGTTTTGCAAAGTGAGATGGGTATGCAATTTCTTATAAATCATCTGAATGAATCATAAGTGGGTACAGAGTGATGGCTTTTTTGAGAAGGATAGAAATATTCCAGGGCTTTAGAGTCTGGCCATTATCTGAGATTTAAGGCCATTTTCAGTAATTTCCTTGGGCTGGGCATACATGCCCTTATAAATTCACAATTCCAAATGACACAAATATATATCTGATAACAGTTATTTTTAGAGCTTATGCCCATGAATGTTAAAGGAAATAGGATATTGATTAGAATCTTGATGCTGAATGAAACAGGGTCGTGGAGAAATTGTTTTGAGTTATAGGTTACCTGCTCTGTAAAACTGGTCCAGAAGTGGAGAGTAAATGGAAACAGACTTTTTTTTAGATTTTTTTTTTTTTTTTTAATTCATGAGAGACAGAGGGAGAGAGAAAGGCAGAGGGAGAAGCAAGCTCCCAGGGAGCAGGGAGCCCGATTCGGGACTCGATCCCAGGACCCTGAGATCATGACCTGAGCTGAAGGCAGACGCTTAACCATCTGAGCCACCCAGGCGCCCTGGAAACAGACTTTTAAGTGGTTTGCATATTGATGCACTCAAGGCCTCTCAACTGGTGCCTTATTTGTTTTCTCCCATCTCTGTCATGTGAAGGTCTACTCAAGATAGGATGCGTTCAGATTTAGAAAATGCAATCCCTTCGTCTAGTACACATGGCGATCTCATCAAGATGTTATAGACATTGGGCATAGTCTTTATTTACCTTGCTAAAGCTAGAAACTTGCTTTGGAGCTTGTTGACAATAGGTGGAGAGATTGCTTTGGAATCAGAGTATGATCACCTCCTCAAGCATCTGGTCAGATTCATCTGATTTTGTTTTTCCCTTTGCTTTCTGCTCTTGTCTTTTTATTTGATATTCTTTCTCCCTCGCTTCCTATTCTCCTGCTGTATGTAATCAGCACTTTCTTTCTGGTCTCAGGAGCCTGCGCGGAGTAATGAGATCACCTTGCCATCAGTAATTCCAACTTCCTTGGCTCTTGCGCCCTCCCGGTGAGGACACGAGGAGGGTCTCACCTGGGCTTATGCATATGTCTGCTGCTCTAGTCACCACTTCTCCTCTGCAGGACCAGCAGTCTCTTGCAGGCACTATGGGCTCCCCACATGACCAATCTCTCCCATGGCAGCCCTCACTGCCTACGTCACAACATGCCCCAGAGCTTAATTAACTAGTTCTTTTAGTTTTTATTTTCAGCCTATCCTCTCGCTCACTAGGACCCAGGCATTGACCTAGGGCAGGGTCAGATAGACTCCAGTGGCACCTGCCTTCCTGAACTCACAATCACTGTGCCAAGTTCCTCAAGCCTGGCTTCTTCTTCAACAAAGAGGAGTTCACCCAGGGGTCTCCTCAGGTTATGCAAACAGACTCTAGTTTATCTGCCACGTCAGGATGCCAAACCATGCTGAGAGCCGTTTGGATTTCACTGCCCCTCAAGCAACATATCTGGATTCTCAGAGTCTTCTGCCACAAATAAGTAGGCTCAGTGATAATTTAAAACAAAATACTGGTCTCAACACACCAAAAAGATTTTAAAACTAGTGGATTGGTCAACTGTTTAAAGAGCACTACTTTAGCATTCAGTGTTTTTAGACATTACCGTCTCGGTAAGAGTTTATCTGACTACCCATACCTTCAAACACACACACACACACACACACACACACACACGCACGCAAATAGGGTTCTTTGTTCTTCCTAATTGAGGCCTTTTCCCCTTTGTATCCCCCACTAAGAGGTAAGGTCTCTTTTTAAAATTGATGTATAGTTGTCATATAATATTATATTAGGTTCAGGTGTGCAACATAGCGATTCAACATTTATATTGATTACAAAATGTTCGCCATGAAAAGTGTAATGAACTTTCAACGTAGGATGTGTCACAGTGTAGGATTCACTAGACAAGGCAGGAGGATGTCCAATGGATGTATATCAAGCAAATAAATGAAGAAATGAATGAATGCCTGAATGTTACCTTTAACCAAACAGTCTCATGAGATATATCAAGAGTGTGAAGCTCTTAGCACAGTGTCTAGCACTTACTACATGCTCAGTAATATAAGAGATTTTTTTGTCATTATTAATATCACACTTTTCCTCATTACAGCTTACATACATTCTTATTTATTCCACTCCACAACTCTGTGAAGTAGAAATTATCATCAACTCCATGCTGAAGATAAGCAAACTGGAGTACAGAGATGTTGAGACTCATTCATGATTGTATAGCTAGTGACCACTACAGCCAATACTTGAACCTCTATCTTCTGATTTCAAATTACAAATTATTTTCAACTATACTTTATGATCACCAAATTACAGGATTCTTTTTGAACTATACTATAAGATGCACCAAATTTCAGAGGAAGGAAATCTCCAACTTGTATTTAAAGACTTGACAACTACATTTGTTTCTTCTAGGCAACATTTTATTTTCATGCCTTTTGGTCTCCACATTTAAGTCCCATGGCCTGACCTCTGTCATCTCCTTCAGTTTTCTATTAGGTCAGTCCCTTTCTATGTAACGTCAGGTTCTTAGGTTTCTGTTGTCAGTCCCTTGACATAAAGGGATCTTTGTACCATAGAACTTAAGGTACTTAACCAGATATATCTGAGCTGCCTACTTTCATTTCTAGCTCTAAGCCAACTTTGCACATTCTGTTCTGGAAAAGAACTACTCTTGGCCCTAGCGTGCTGCACCCCCTTTCCCAACACCTAAATTTATGTAATTGCCTCCTTCTAGACTTTAAATTTTGCCTCAATGTGAGCCTCCACCAAGAAGCAAAGGGACAGGGAACTTTAAAGCTTTCTCTATATCTGCAGATGGAGAGAATGAGTTGGGAGTTTTCATGTTATACATGCTGTAGCAATAATCACACGGGTGCTTGCAACTAAACCTGTAATTCCTAGATGTCAAGGGTTTTTAGATGCTTGCATAGTTCTAATAACAGTAACACATGAAGAAGACTATCATTAAAAGAGACATCTGTGATAAATGACCTCTTCTCCCCGAAAACCTCAAACAATACAGAAGAAAGTAAAAAGCTCAGATTCCCTTCACCTACCTTCAGTGCTGCTCACTTCCTCAGAGGGAACCGTTATCAGCAATTTAGCGGGTATCAATCTCAAATCATTTCAATGTGTTTACAAAATAGTTTACACATTATGGTTGTAAAAGTGCTTTCTTATACATTTTTTCACTTCATTCTCATGAAAGGTAGGTGTATCCAGATGTGTGAAATGAGCTTTATGAAGGCAAATTTGCTCAGTCTCACAGCTGGTCACCAGCTCAAGCAGAACTTGACCCAGGGCTGTTGTGTAGTCTTTCTGCTGGTAACAGATGCCAACTCACAGTGTGTGTATTTAAGATTGATAGAAAGGGAGAGAGCATTGACCTACTACAGTAAATGACTTGGTCTTATTTATGGTGTGGCATGTATCTATATTGCTTATATTTTTATATCCCATTAGCCTCTATCTTCATGTAGTTAAAGCACTGAACAGCTGTGCTTGTTATGAGATGCTCAAGAGTCTCCCCATCTCCCCCTTCTTCTTCACTAAGGCTGAAGTTGATGTATTCATTTTCCTACCAACCTGGATAGTGGTATACACTGAAGGTGATATACAGTGAAGATCATGTGGGAGCTCTGAAAGTCTGATTGTCTGGTTGTCTGGTGCATGTCTCTAGAATGTGATGCTTTACAATTTTTCAAGTTTAGAGACTTCGCTTCACAGTTCTGGGACTTACATATGATGCAGAACACCCACAAAAATAATCCTTTATGCACCAAAAAAATAATAAAATACCGAGGAATAAACGAAAGAGGTGAAAGAGATGGACTCTGAAACAATGAGGAAAGAAACTGGTGTAGCCACTCTGGAAAACAGTATGGAGTTTCCTCAAAAAGTTAAAAATAAAACTAACAGATGATCCAGCAATCACACTACTGGGCATTTACCCAAAGAATACCAAAACACTAATTCAAAGGGATACATGCACTTGTGTGTTTACTGCAGCATTATTTACAATAGCCAAGACATGGAAGTAGCCTGTGTCCTTTGATAGATGAATGGATGAAGAAGAGGAAAACGGAATATTATTCAGCCATAAAAAAGCATGAAATCTTGCCATTTGCAACGACATGGGTGGAGCTAGAGAGTATGTAGCTAAGCAAAATAAGTCAGTCAGAGAAAGACAAATACCATATGATTTCACTCATATGTGGAATTTAAGACACAAAACAAATGAACAAAGAAAAAAAGAGATAAACCAAGAAACAGACTCTTAACCAGACTCTTAACTCTAGAGAACAAACAGATGGTTACCAGAGGGGAGATGGGTGGGGGGGGGATGGGTTAAACAGGTGAATGGAATTAAGGAGGGCACTTGTGATGAGCACCAGGTGATGTATGGAAGTACTGAATCACTATACTGTATAACTGAAACTAATATAGCTCTGCTAATTATACTGGAATTAAAATTTAAAAACTTAATAAAGTAATCCTTTAGAAGGCTTTTTTAAAAATCCACATCTACATAAATTCAATTTAGAGAAAAGAGAAAAAATAAATCAATGACATTTTAGTGATGACTCCCACCCAGGAATCCAAAGAGGTTTAAAGACAATAGCAGCAACAACAGCTCATTATTCTTAGTAACTTATCTACAGATGGTGACAAGGAAAACTTCTGAGAAGGAAAGTGGTGTGGTGTGTAAGCATGTCAGGTAAGAGAAGCCAAGTAAAGTCCAAGCAGAGAGCAACGCTTTGTGACGCATTATCTCGAAGAAAGCAGACCAGGGTCAAGTGTAGGGCAGAGCGCAGTGTTACATTTTCAAATCATATCTGACTTCTCTTTGATGTCACATTAAGAAATTGAGCTACCCAGAAGCATTTGAAATTCATTGCCTGGAATCATTTTGCCTAACAGTTATCAACAGGAATTTCTTTTTTTAGGAGAAGGCCCTATCCCAGGTAGTGAAAGCATTGTACCCTTCTGATTACTCATCTTAGCCTAAGAAAATAGTGACGAGGGCGCCTGGGTGGCTCAGTTGGTTGAGCGACTGCCTTCGGCTCAGGTCATGATCCTGGAGTCCTTGGATCGAGTCCCACATCGGGCTCCCTGCTCGGCAGGGAGTCTGCTTCTCCCTCTGACCCTCCCGACCCTCCCCCCTCTCATGCTCTCTCTCTCTCAAATAAATAAATAAAATCTTTAAAAAAAAAAAAAAGAAAATAGTGACGAGAAGTCTAACTCAATATTCCGCCCTGGAAAGACTGTTGGAATTCCTCTGCCCTTGAGATCAATGGTGCATGCGTTGGTGACTATCTGTAGAAGGACTTGAACAATGAGAAGTTAAAGGCTCAGTAATCATCAATCATGTTGCAGTTAATTAGACTGATTTCTGACAAGACTACTTGATGTGTTGCACTTTTTTTTAAATGTCTGGCCCATCCATTGTTTGATAAAAGATCATAACAGAGATTTGGCTTCTTTTCTAGCAAATTGATAAAGATGTTTTTTTAACAACCAGGCCAAAGACCTGTGTGGTATGAGTCATCTTTGCAAATGAGCATCCAAAACCACATTGTTTTTTGGTGTCGTCGAGATAGAGATTGGTTTCTCTCAAGTCAATGCACTCTGTATTTATAAAGCCCACCCCCTCAAACTAGCTTTCCAACCCGTCTTCCTACATCCTTCCAGATCTTATTTATTGCTTTCCAGTAATTCACTGCTATTGTTATTGATCCCACTAAGTTCTATCTGAAGGAATTTTAACCATTTAGTAAAGAAAATAAAGTCCATGTGGGTATAGGTGTGTGTGTAGCTTGAAAAATAAATTTGATAGAGAAGCTTCCTTCCTCTTAAAACTATTTCAAATCTCTGGGTATTTCTTACTCCAGTAGTTCTCAAAATTTGGTCGCTGGACAAATAGCATCACCTGGAAACCTGTTAGAAATGCACATACTTGGACTCCAGGGTTATTCGATCAGAAACTTTGGGGGTGGGGTCCAGCCATGGTGTTTTAACAGGTTCTCTAGGTGATTCTGACACATACCCGCTCATGCTGGGGAACTCTGCTTCCAAGCCATCTCTCTAACTTCTCCTAAAACATCATCTCAGCATGGGCGTGTATCAGTAACAACCTGACACAGTCTTTCTCTTGAGATCCATGAATTTCTTATTAAAGTAAAGATTATAGGGACACCTGGCTGGCTCAGACGGTAGAGCATGTGACTTTCAATCTTAGGGTCGTGAGTTCAAGCCTCACGTTGGGCATGGAGCCTTCTTAAAAAAAAAAGTAAGTAAAGGTTATAGAACAGTTTTTGCTCTTTCTGGATCCAGCTCTAGTTTACTTGTAGCGAACATTACATTAGTCCATTCATTGATAATTCAAGGGTCAGAAACTCACATGCTTTTGGGGACAGCAAGGTAGCTTAGGTGATAGACACAAAACTAATGCAAAATAGAGAATAGTGACAACTGTGTGAACAAATGGAGCGTTTACTCCTTCTGTTCACATAATTGAAATTCATATTTAAAAGAATTTTATATGGTAAAACAGACAACATTGTAGTCAGTAAGACTTAAAAAATCTATTTTAAGTATATTGTCAAGAAAAGGTTTATAAATAGTGGCTTTCATTCCAATTACCATTGGAATTATGTATATTTAGATCTGTATGAACCCCAGAGTAAATAAAAGAAAATAAAAATGTATAGTACAGTAAGATTCTTTGCTTTGTGTTAGACTTTAAGAAATCAAAGTAGGGTCTACAACTAGGTCTAAGGACTTGTGCAGACTTTGAGATCTTTTTACAGTGACTTGATTTTATTTGCTCATCTGATTTCACTTAGCATTAAGTTAAGAAATATATGCAAGAGCAAATTCAAGACAGCTGCCACTTGAAAAAAATCAAAGCATGGAGAGGCAGAGAAACTAACAATAAAATACACTTTTCTGATCTAAGATCACTACTATACAGGACTCTCGGGCTTTTGGATAAAAAGTTACTGTAAGTAAAGCAAGTGTTATGGATTTCCTTTCATCTCATGAAGGTTTAGAAAAGGAAATGACATTTCTGGTTTTTTTCCCCTTCCAAGAGAAGACATTAGGTTTCTAGTTAGCATGTACTTCACCTCAAAACTTGAAAAATAGATATTTATTTCCTTTTAGCATAATGAACATATTTGTTTTGTTTGGCTTCTGGAAACTCTAAAATGAAATAAAATTTAAATATAGGCTTTCTTTTATTGTCTTCCTCCAAACAAGATCATTTTTGTGTTTTAAAACTCATGTTTATGTTCTTTTTTTTTAAACTCATGTTTATGTTTTCTCATGACAGTGAAATTCGTTATATCCTGGTATTTCAAATATGAAGTAGATAAAATTCTGAAAGTTTACCTAAGAAACTGGCCACTTGTAGAGCTGAAATCTGAATCATTCATTTCTGAAGCATGTCTTCCTTCTGTTGTTCCCCCTTTCAGCTAAAGCCTGGGTCGTGAACTGGAATGCCTGCAGGGAGCAGGTGAAGGCAAGAGTCGGGTGAAGACTATGCTGATTTGGAAATATATGCCCCATCTGAAGCACAAAAGTACAAAGCTGCCTCTCAGCTAGAACAGGTTTTTGGCACGTAAGAACTTAAGAAATTACCAGATCTTCCCATTTTTTCATGACAAGCTAAAAATACCGATTTTTTTAAATGTGAAATCTCATTAATTTTTAAAAATGAGTATTTGGGTGAGGCACAGTGCTCTGTGGTTAGTCCTTAGAGCCAGCACTTAATCACTCCTTTCTCTGGCGGCTACACAGATGATGGGTGCAGGATGGGGCCTTTCTCTGAAGTATTGGTCCATGATACAGAATTCCAGAGACATCTTGTTTTCTGGAGTCTTAGATGCCCACTGGCAGATGGCTCTTGCGCAGAATACCTGGCTGGTGTGGTATCCCTTGCAGAGACTGAACTCTTACAGCTTTAAATCTTCAGTACATTTTTATATGGGCATTAGAAAGGTGACCAACTATCTCAGTTTGGATATCTATGGAATGGGAAGAAATATTGGCAAACCCTCTATCTGATAAAGAGTTGGTATTCAGAATATATAGGGAACTCCCATAACTCTAGCAAAAAACCCAAATAACCCAAATTAAAAAAGGGCAAAGGAACTGAGTAGACATTTCTCCAAAGAAATACAAATGCCGAAGAGGAATATGAAAAAGTTCTCGACATCACTAGTCATCAGGGAAATGCAAATCAAAACCACAGTAGGATATCACCTTACATCCGTTAGGATGGCTTTTATTTTAAAAAGAAAAAGAAGATAAGTGTTGGCAAGGATGTGGAGAAATTGGAACTCTTGTACACTATTAATGGAAATACAGACTGGTACAACCACTATAGAAAACGGTATGGAGCTCCCTCAAAAAATTAGAACTAGAACTACCATATGATCTGGCAATCCCACTTGTGGGTATATATCCAAAGGAAATGAAGTCACTATCTCTAAGAGGTATCTGCACTCCCATGGCTATTATCACGATAGCCCAGACATAGAAGCAACCTATATATCCAAGGACAGATGAATGGATAAAGAAGATGTAATATATACGTACAATGAAGTGTTATTACTCAGTCTTTTTTTTTTTCTTTTTTTATTTGACAGAGAGAGACACAGCGAGAGAAGGAACACAAACAGAGGGAGTGGGAGAGGGAGAAGCAGGCCTCCCGCTGAGCAGGGAGCCGGATGCGGGGCTCGATCCCAGGACCCTGGGACCATGACCTGAGCCGAAGGCAGACGCTTAACCGACTGAGCCACCCAGGCGCCCCTTATTATTCAGTCTTAAAAAAGAAGGAAATCCAGCCACTCATGACAGCATGAATGAACAGAAGGACATTATGCTGAGATAAATAAGTCAGACATAAGACAAATGCTACATATAAAACTTAGATGAGGAATCTAAAATAAAGAAACTCAAAGAAGCAAAGAGCAGGATGATAGTTGCCAGGGGCTGAGGGAAGGGGGAAACAGGGAGGTATTAATTAGTCAAAGGGTACAAAGTTTCAGTTATGCAAGATGAATAATCCTACAGATATACTGTACCACATAGGTCCTAGAGTTAACAAAACTGTATTGTTACGTTGAATGTTTTTATCACCCAATAATAATAATAAACAAAGAGGGCAAAAGAACTGATGGATATGTTTATGGCATAGATTGCGGTAAAGGTTTTATGGATATATACTTATCACTAAACTCATCAAATTGTATATGTTAAATATACATAGCTTTTTGTATTCAACCATACCTCAAAAAAGACATTTAAAAATCATTAGAATTGAATTATAATTATTAGTAGAAGCAACTGATAAAAATCATAGAATTATTAACTTGAATTACATGAAGCTGAAATGTTCACCTCTTTTGACCTACAAAAATGGCAATTTAATATGGTAACATATCATGAATTTTGAAAATAATTATTAAACCTAAATAATAAAGCTTTATATAATATATATACAGTGACCTGAACAGAAAGAATTTATATGAAAGCTTCTGGAGATTCTGATACCATTTGCAGATTGATCCATTCTCTAGGGATCTGAATGTGTCAGGTTAAATTCAATTTAACAGCAAATTTCTTTTTTTTTTTTTTAAAGATCTTATTTATTTGACAGAGAGACACAGCGAGAGAACACAAGCAGGGGGAGTGGGAGAGGAAGAAGCGGGCTTCCCCCTGAGCAGGGAGCCTGATGTGGGGGCCAATGCGGGGCTCGATCCCAGGACCCTAGGATCATGACCTGAGCCAAAGGCAGATGCTTAATGACTGAGCTACCCAGGTGCCCCAATTTAACAGCGATTTATTGTACCTCCACTATGTGCCAGATACTGTTCTAGGTGCTTGGGATATATCAGTGGATAAAATATCTTCTTTTACTTTAAGATTCCTACTGTCGTGGAGGACAATTTACATTGTGATAGGGAGAAACAGACTATTTGGATTTTATGGGTTTTTCTACTAGTATCTTTCTTCTGCTCCAGGATCCAATCCAGGATACTACATTGAAACCAGCTGTCACATCTCCTTAGTCTTCTCCAATCTGTGCCTTGTCTTCCATGACCTTACCACTTTTGAGGAAGAATGGTCAGGTATTTTGCAGACTCTGTCTCAATTTGAGTTTATCTATTTTCCTGTAACTGTGCTCAGATTCTAGATTTGGGAGATGACCATCACAGAGATGATGGGCCTTTCTTGTTTCATCCTACCAGGGGGTATGTGATCTCAACATGCCTTATTACCAGTGATGTGACTGTGATCACTTGGTCAAGGGGGGTATCTTCCAGGTTTCTTTGAAGTTAGTCACTAGGTCCAGCCTACACTCAAGGGGTGGGAATTAAGCTTCCCCTCTAGAGGGAGGAATATCAAAGAATTTGATATCACTATAGTAATTAATAAATATTTGGGGGGAGGTACTTTGAGGTTATGCAAATATTCTATTTTTCTGTTTTAAATTTAGCATTAGTCAGTGAATCTTGCTGCAGAAATTATTGCTGTGGCGTTCTAATGGTCATTTTCTGTTTCCCTCATTCCTTCCACATTTATTAATTGGAATTTTTGTGAGGAGGATTTGTCTCTTCTCACCAATGTATTTATATATTTTCTTAGGTATTTATATTACTATGGATTCACAGATTTTCCCCCTTTGAGTTATAGTCCAATACTACTATTATATTGTTGCTCAAACTGTTCCAACTTTGGCCATTAGAAAGCCTTTCAGTCTTGTTCCTGTTTGAAGTATCCCCATTTTCTACAGTGCTTCCTTACTTTCTGGTGCCACAATTTGCTCCAAACTTATCTTGCATTTTCTCTATCCCAGTCCTAGAATCAACCACTTCCCCAAGGAGCCCTGGTACCTTACGTTGGAGAATGACATTTAGAAACCAGGATCTGGGCACTAGATGGACCCATTACTACTGGAATGCAGACGGAGTTAGGAAATAGATGTATGTTACTAACCTAAGTTTCCTATGCTGCTGTAACAAATTACTGCAAACTTAGTGATGTAAGAGTTTAGAATTTTGGAGGAAGGTTTGAGCAGGAGATACAAATTTTGGAGCTATCAGCATATAGATTGCATTTCATGCATGGATGAGATCACCAAAGAAGTGAGTGTAGATAGAGAAAAGGACTGAGTCCTGGCATTTCCAACAGTAAAAGATTGAAAAGAAGAGTAAAATGAAGGAAACGGTAAGTTTAAAAAGGTAGATTTTACCTTCCTACTATCTTCTTTTTTTTTCAACATATAATGTATTATTTGTTTCAGAGGTACAGGTCTGTGATTCATGTCTTACACAGTTCACAGTGCTCACCATGGGAAATCGGAGGGGGAGACGAACCATGAGAGCCTATGGACTCTGAGAAACAACCTGAGGGTTCTAGAGGGGAGGGGGGGTGGGGGGATGGGTTAGCACAGTGATGAGTATTAAAGAGGGCACGTATTGAATGGAGCACTGAGTGTTATACGCAAACAATGTATCATGGAACACTCCATCAAAAACTAATGATGTATGATGATTAACAACATAGTAAAATAAAATTAAAAAAAGTAAATGGCAAACAAATAAAAAAAAATAAATAAAAAGGTAGATTTTAGCTGCCTTGGTAATAGGATAAACCAGAATAGCTCTGACTTGGAAAGATGGTTTTATGATGGATATGTAATTTTAAAATGGATACTGAATACCAGTAGGAAGAATACTAGGTATTAAAAATATAGGGATATCATCTTAAAATTATTACATCAAATAAACTATTTTTCTCAATCTCAACAGAAATCAGTACTTCTGTACTTGCCTCTTACAGAAGAAAATTGAGTGAAAATGTCTCCAAACTTGTATTCATTATTTATCCAAATAGCTAGACTCCTCGCTCTACTGAGATTTATTCTAATCCACTAGCACCAAAAGCATGAGTTATTGCGGAAGCACGAGACTTTGACCTGGTCTTAGTATCACACATCATCTCGTTGTTTTGTTCAACTTTCTGGGTTGCACAGTCTTAGAAGAACTAAAATACGAGGCAGCCAATTCCTCAATTTATTAGACCTACAAAGCAATCAAATTTGATTTTGGCTGTTGTATGAGGCAGATAGTTAGAGAGAAACCACTCTTCAAAGACAGTTGCTTCAAGTTCTATAAATTCTTTGAAACTCAGCACATTTTCTACAGGACTGTAGAGATATTAGTCCTAATTAACAATCTTATTACCCTCCAATTCTCACAGTGCCAATTATGTGTATGGAAAGATACACAAAACAGTATTTAGGGTGAGATTACAACAAATAATCCTTTCCACTTCAGTCTAAAAAAAACCCATTCCAGGGTGGAGATCAGCAAAGTCAAAAGAATTGCAGATTACAAAAGGAGTCATAACATTGGTCCATTGATTGGAGATGTAAATGTAATTTCCATGGATTGCAATTTAGTGGTATTAGATTATGACAATTGTGTGAGTTTATGTAGGTACGTTTCTATTTAGTTTAGCAGCTATCTCAAGAGGCATGGACGATGGAAAATCAACATAAATACAGATGGCTAACAGATGAAGCTGGGGCAGAATCTTGCCTCGACTGGCATTTAAGCTCCTAAAATTACAAATTCAGATACTGGTTGCTGGGTATATTTTAAGCCCAAGGCGATGTCAAATGCCTTCCAGGCATTGGTGAGTTTGGGGTGTGTGCATGTGTGCGCACGTGCGTGTGTGTGAAACATGCTCATCCTAAGGGAACTCAGATGATTCCTTAATATTGGCTGGTGTATACATGATTCTACTAGAAATTATTTCTGCCACGAGGGATGAAATGGGCAGTGTCTGTGTGCCTAACAGAAGGGCCACGTTTGGCAAAAGTGAATGCTGCCCGTCCAGGTCTTTTTTTTTTTTTCTTGAGACAGAAGATTATACAAACACTTAAGAATGTAAGACTTTTCATACCATCTGACAGCCTACTACTTCCAGTTCACAACAGTGAAATGACAATGCCACAGGAATGGATGAGGAGGTTCTAAAACAGAAGGAAGCTTTTTATAAATCTCTCTCCAGTGTTAAGCTGCCTCTCCTTTTTGTTTAACTGAAAGACAAAGATTCATGGCTCAAGCTAAATGTACTCTTAATGATACATTAATAAGGTCTACAGACATAGCTTTGTTGTGTGGGATATGCACTTTTTGTTTTATACCAAAAAATGTCTATAAGTAAATGCTGAAAACAATTCTCTTCAAATAAGTTGGTATATGTGTAATGCTATGGCTATCCACCTTTGGAAAAAGTTGCCCAGTGCTGTATTTGTTTGCAAATGTATGAAAATACAGAGATGAAGGCTGGTTCTGTGTCATGCAGCCCATCTGCAGAGAGGTAACCTTGGGATTTCACCCTTACTTTAATGAGCTGGTTGAGTGAGTGACTCTGTGTGGGGGGGGCGGGGGGGGGTGTATTTAGGCACCTGTTTTTATTTGTTGCCTATATGTCTAGATTGAATTAACTACAATAAAAAAATGAACTAGTAGATGAAATAGAACAATTAGATCCAAATGAAGTTCTTATGCAGAATTTTCATGATTTAGTTTCATAGATGTTAGTGATTGTTGCATGGCAGAAAAAAAAGGCTTCATGGTCATATAAGTTTGGGAAAAGCTGAGCTTAGTAAAGTGGAATAGATTTCTTTACCGAAAGACTACTCAGAATTTTTTATATGATAATGTACATTTTGCATCTCTATGGAAGGGATATATAATGTATACATATCTTTACATACATAGATATAGATATGTGTATATTTTAAAATATTTTATATGGATAAATATATACATACAAATATATACAATACACAGAAATATATACATTTTATATATAGTATATATTATATAAAATATAATATGCTTTTATTAAAAATAGCCCCTGAAGAAAGTTGTGTACCCCACATCTGGCACGTAGTTGAATCATTAGTTGGCTGTGTGATTTTATTTGAGTCACCTAGCCTCTCTGGACCTTATTTTCTTCCTCTGTTAAATTAAGAGAGTGAACTAGATGACCTTTCAGGTCTTTTGAAGCTCAAGAATTAAGTCTCCATTTTATGGAAAGATATCATTAACCTTGTAGATGTCAACCACAAAAAATATACTAAATATCATCAGCTTTTCTTGATGATACCTCATGGATCTACAAACCATGTATTTATCTAAACCCTTCTTTTAGCTGTGAATCAGCATTTTAAAATAACAAATGCTTACTGAGCTGACTTCTTCCACTACTTTGCTCAAAACAATTCAAATACTTAACTGGTATTTCCTAGTTATTTCCAGTGTTTGGGGTAAGCCTGTGTCAAGAAGTCCACTTTGTTTTTTGCTACGCCACAAAGCAGCTCTCTTCTGAATTCCAACACCTGAGGCCTCGGGGGCCTTCCCTTAGTTATCTTGAAATCAGTTCTCTTTGGCCCCCTAGAGCACTCATTAGCACACCCAGAGGCATTTCCCGAAGTAGACTAATATCTTTGGTAGGTGTGTCCAAATAATTTACCTTCCCAGGAATATCTGGTTCTAGGGTACAGACCAAACAATGTCATTCCCTTTGGGGTGCGAGATAGGATGGAATCTGGATTCATGTAGGTTTAGGCAGTATGGACCACTATCTCGGTGGCTCACATGACAATGTAGAGCTCCCTGTTTGGACACCATAGCATTACTGAATAGAGCAAAATGGAGTCTCTCATGTCAAGCAGGAGCCACAGTAGTTAAAGGTACTGCAGCTACAAGATACCGCGGGGATCAGCGTCAGCTGACACCCCAGAACGGATAAGGTGTGAACAGATAAGCAGAACCAGAGGAGGTGTACAGGGGCCCAAGACCTATTAAATCCCTTTAAAATGGGGAGGATTTTTACAGCAAACTGTCAGACTCTTCAGATATGACCCCTCTCTGACCACTTGAAATAGGCAACTGCCATCCAAGGCTCTGCCTGATTGATCTCCGAACAGAACCGAGATCCTCCACTGCTTGAACATAATAATGTTGCAGTAATTCTCTGCCTTTAGTGTCGCGGGTCTTGGTCACGCTGCTTTGAAGAATGAAGAGAGAGACCAGACGAAGAGAGGTGGGCAGCAAAGTTTATTGAGCAATACTACAAAGCTCCCAGGGAGGGAGGGGGGTCGAGAGGGTTGCCCCCGGAGTTTCTAAGTTTAGGGGTTTTTATGAGCTCTTTTGCGGAACTATCTTAAGCAATCAGGGTGTGCTGAGTGGTGCCAATCAGAGCTTTGGTCACGTATCTGTCTACCTATTAGGTTAATGTCAACATGCTGATGGTCTTTTTGGGGACATCTGGGGGCTTATGTCTTAATTGCCCCTTGCCTGTGATATTGACAAATGCTTGGTGGTTAATTGCCTTATTTTAGGATGTTTTGCAAGAGTCATTTCCGCAAAGGCTGCAGAGCAGAATGCTAGTGCTATCCTGTCTAAGCTCAAAACAGGTTGTCAGTGCTATTTTGGCTTGGCTGTCCTGATCCATGTTTCCTTGTTGGGGACCCTGACTGTGACTACCTAACTGTGCAACTAACTCCTAACAATAAGCCATAAGTGCCCAGAGCTGACCCAGGCCAGACGGAGGCCTTATCTCAACTGCGCGCCCACAGACTGACTTCGCATCTGGTTCGTTCACTTCGGACACCCTTCTGTGATCTTGTTTGTTGTGTGGTTTGTTTTCTGTCCTGTTCTGTGTGCTGTGTAAGAAGCCAAGTTTAATCACATGGTGAAATGTCATTGGGTTTGGAATCCGGAACCTGCTTTATAATTGTGATTAACTTCGCTTTATGATTGAATACAGCTGACATTGTGGAAAGACAGAACTCATGTGTACGCCTTCATAGCATGACAGTTACCTTCTGGGGTGATGTTTGTTCTGCTGTTATTCTATTGGTGCAGCCACAAGATGGCATTCTTTTTGTACATTTTTCCCTTTTGCTTAACTATTTCCTGGGACATAAGTATCTTTGAGGTACTCTCCGGTCTTCATAGTTTATGGAAATAACTTATCTAAATGAAACAGACGGATATTGTCTTGCCAATATCAACCAAAATGGATGAGCTGTTTTAGTTGAGAGGAAAATTGTCCACAAAACATAATGTTTTCGTTTATTTTCAGAAATTGCCTCAAAAATAAAGCTCAGAAGAATCTTATAACAAAAACCTTAACTTTTTAAAAAAAGAATAGGCAAGAGTTGAGAATGCTTCTCCAAAATATTGTATGTCTGGTGAAACTTAACATTTTTAAGAAAAATGATATGGGGCGCCTGGGTGGCTCAGTCGTTAAGCGTCTGCCTTCGGCTCAGGTCATGATCCCAGGGTCCTGGGATCGAGTCCCACATCGGGCTCCCTGCTCCGCGGGAAGCCTGCTTCTCCCTCTCCCACTCCCCCTGCTTGTGTTCCCTCTCTCACTGTCTCTCTCTCTGTTGAAAAATAAATAAAATCTTTAAAAAAAAAAAAAAAGAAAAAGAAAAATGATATGAATAAAACGATGGTATTGATTCACCTCTTTTGGAAAAACATGTATATATTTATGATTTGAAGAGTACCAGTTTGTGGTAGACCAAGGAGCATGGATATTTAGCAGATGACTGTGATATTGATCCAAACATTCTGCCTCCTTCTAAGTGAGAGCCAAGAATATGGTCTAGTTTATAGATCTGGTTCCTTTTTTTTTTTTTTTTTTAAATATTCACCCCCACCCATCCCCTAAGGAAAACAACAGTACATATAATCAAAAAGAAAAATTTCTTCTTCTGTTCTTTGTTGGGTCAACTCATGATAATTGGAAGAGAATTGCCAGTTGTATTGAAAAAAAAAAGGAAACATATTAATAAAATGCTTTCTTCCTACATTGCCCACACACTGATTAAATTGTCTGGGCCAATTTGTGGGGTAATCATAACTTCCTAGTATTCTCAGAATAGCCTACGTGTGTTCCCCTTTGTCCCAGAACAATATCCTAATCTGCTGGCATGCTGGCTTGCTATTTCATCAGGAAGGCATGCTTGGCTTTTCATAGGATTGAATGCAATGATTCCCTTCCTGGGAGTAATGACCCCCATGCGTGTCCTGATCTGAGTGGCATGGTGTTTCTTGGAACCAATCCATTATTTTTTGTCCCTATGTAATGCTCAGCCATTTGTAGTTTCCTTGTTTACTGCTCTCAATAGACCTTCCATGATTTATGTGAGAAACAGCTCTCTTGGGCCTTCTTCTAAGTTTATACATTGAATAGGAAGGAATAAGGTAGGTGTGGAAACAAGCTGCAAGAGAGCCTGGAGACAAAGCTAATTTGTGGCAAAACTGTTAAGTAGTTGAATGGGGGAAGGTTTACAATTCCTTTCTAGAATTTCCTCCTGCCGCTTCCTCCAAATTTTAAGACACACACACACACATATACACACACACATGTACAAACACTCCATCCTTTGCTCTCTCTTTTTTCTTCTCCATGGTCTCTCCTGAATTGTCTGTTCTCTACAATCAATCCTTTCTAAGGTTTTATTTTTGCTCTATGATATCTCCTGATAATAACAAAAGGGATGTTTCCTCTCAGTATTATTTGCATTGCTACAGAACTGAAAATCAAAAGCCTTAAGAACTGTGCAGAAGCAGAGGAAAAGGGGTACAGTAGAAAGATTAGTGAGGTGTCAGTATTTGTGATAAGAGGCCCAGATTTGATGAGATAATAGATCACTATTAAAAGTAAATCATTACATATTGAAGTGACAATCACCCAAATCTGCTGCAATAAATTTTATCTAGAGTTATCTGTCAATACTGCTTTCTGATTTGGAAATAGAGGGCAAATAATTTTATTAAGTAATGACCTAAATAAAAATTTCCACTTTCTTATTCTGATATTACATACAGGCAAACACTCCTTGCTTTGAAAATTCCCTTTGTTAATACCAGACTGCCTTCAAAATAAGCATCTTATTTTGAGGGCATTTAAAGATTTTATTTATTTATTTGAGAGAGAGAGCATGGGGGGTGGCGAGTGGGTGGTGGTGGGGGCCGAGGGAAAGGCAGAAGCAGACTCCCCACTGAGCAGGGAGCCGGACTCAGGGCTTGAACCCAGGACCCTGAGATCATGACCAGAGTCAAAGGCAGATGCTTAACCGACTGAGCCACCCAGGCACCAGTTGAGGGCATTTAGATGAGAATTTTGAGGAGTTCCGAATCAGTGGTATTGCTAGACCTGTTGTGACTTTTCAGACTCTTAACTGTCTTCCAAGACTTACTTATGGCTCAGACCTTTGCCTTGTTGGCTAAGTATGCCTGATAACATTTTATGTTACATCTGGCCAAGTTAGCGGTTTCATTATCCCAAACATGTTAATACAGGTTCCCACAAGCTGGGGGATGCAGCCCCGCGTGGCATCCCTCTGTCATTGCTGCATGCTGTTCTCAGGGAACAGGCAGTGCCTGTGTTCATCACATAATCAGTGTTTCTCACATGGCCGCAATCCAAAGGACACTGTGCCTTTCTCCCCAGAGAGGCTGGAAGGGGTCCAGGGAGAGGCAAACGCAAGATCAGGGATTAGGGAGACTTTCCAAGAAGGTGGGCTAAATAGGAGGTCTAGAAAGACCAGGGCTACAAGGTGATCGGAAAGAGCCTGTAATGGTTGCCAGGTAGAGAGAATTAAACGTGTCAAATTCCTGAATAGAGAACAGGGCAGCTGGATCTTGAAAACACAGGGAAGTCATTTTAAGATGAGTTAGGGAGACAGAATGAGTCTTTATCTCCACTGTATTTGCTGATGATCCTCTCTGAGTTACGGTAACATCTGAGATGTTGTCGCTGCTCTCTTTAGGAGTTAGTCACCTTGAATTAAAAGTAGGGACTATGAGAGTGATTTAAGACTTTGTGGCATAAGATAAGAATTTCAACCCCAGCATTTAAGATTCCACACTGGTTCCAGAGAGGAATATTATTTTTCTAAGTTGAGAAACATGGCCTTTTGGCAGGCAAAGCCAGTGCTCATGAGCTGATAAAAATGATCCCAGTGCATGCTCAGTTGCCTCCCCAGGTGACATGAACAGCTGTTGCAAAATCCCAGACCTTGATTCCTGCCAGACCACAGGCTACTGAGCCCAGAAAACAAAGCTATGACTCATGATGAACACTCATGGTCCCTGAGGTGGATACGGTCACACACACACACACACACTGGGCCACGGGAACTTGGACTCAGTTACCTGGCTGTCCAGGTACTGGTACGGACGCTACCCCCAACTGTTCTTGACAGGATCCAAAGACATTTTGGGAACTCCTCCCTCCCTCCCAACACTGTGAAAAAGATGACGTGCCTTGGAAGGAAAGCACATGCTCTAAAAGGACCTGTTTTAACTTGCTTTTATCTCCTCTTTGCTCGGTTCTCCTGGGACTCTATGTTTGGGGAAGATACACATCTTGAGTCTGATTCTTTCCTAGAGAGCGAGTCAGGCCATCTTGGCGCCCTTTCTGATCCCCGGGGTTGTGTGGCCGCCTTCAGCATACGATGGCCATCATCAGAAAAGCGGGGCCATTCCAGCTCTGTGATTCTCTGACTCAGGACTTGGCTGGATAAAGACCCAATTTCTGGATCTAAGACTAGTATCCTGAACATTTAAAAAATTTGGAAGTCAGTGTCACATGTTAGAAAATGACACAGATGGTTCAATGTCAGCCTGGAACCGGAGATGTAAGTTCAAATACTTCCCAGGCCCAGGCAGTTACCACAGACACCAGAAGCAGGCCACAGCCTGGCTGGTGGGGTGGACAGGAAGTGGCAAGGACCGTGGCAAGCCACGGGGACCAGGTCTTGTCGAAAGGAAAGGGGGAAGCTGAAGCTCAGCACTCGCTGCCTGTTGGCCACGTGAAGAGATGGGCTTAAAGTTGCCAGCTCGTTCAGTCTCTTGTAGGAGAAGCCAGAGATCCAACTTAGTAAAGGACACCCCTGAGGTTCACCTATCAGCCACTAACGTCAGTTGTAAAAAAATGAAAACAAATTGCCTTGCGGTTCAAATAAGACCAATGCAGATTAGCTATGAGCTATCAGTTTTTGACCTATGGGACAGGAAGACATTACATATAAACATTTTTATTAATGCCTGAAATGGGATTTTCTAAAATTCCACTCCATGCTCCTACCAACTGAGAAGAGGGAACACCTACACCTGCCTCTGAGGCTCTGGGGATAATAGTGTGATGTCAGTGCCAGGGCGAATATTCTTTGAGGTATCATTCTTTTTTTCCTTAAAAATCCATGCTAATTTTGCATTCCTCCCCATAATACATTTGTACTTACCTTAATATAAAATTTTGTTTTTAATTGCTTACCTTTGTGCTTAGGCTGTAACAGATATTCAATAAATATTTGTAAAATGAATGATGAGAATACAATTGCTACTTCTGGTAGCTACTGCCTGTTGGTTTTCTGTGGTTTCCTGCACTCTTGTGTGAGAAATGTGTCCTAGGATATAAAGTAATGTGGTAGGTGACGGGGTTGGTGACATTGCATCTTCAGGCAGCATTGTTCTACTTGGAGCCATTCGCCAAATTCAACCCATGAACGATTTCAGTGGGGTCCTGAGGTTGTAGCTCTCCTCATTTGGGTTCATTTCGCAGCCTCGGTGTCTCCTCACTCTCTTTCCCCCATACATTTATGAAGTACCAACTGTCTTCTAGACAGGGAGGTGGAAAAGTAAAGAGACACCTTATAACCCGACATAGGAAGTGAAATCAGAGGTACAGGAGTGGAATCTGGGGTCCTGGACGTGGGAAGGTGTGCGTCTGAGTCACATATTCCATCTTTTTTCCCTTTTCACAGATTCCTACAGACGTTACCCTTGTTTGGTCTATCTATTTACATAAACTTTTTTTTAAAGATTTTATTTTTTTTTTAAAGATTTTATTTATTTTTATTTGAGAGAGAGAGAATGAGAGAGAGCACATGAGAGGGGGGAGGGTCAGAGGGAGAGGCAGACTCCCCGCCGAGCAGGGAGCCCGATGCGGGACGCGATCCCGGGACTCCAGGATCATGACCTGAGCCGAAGGCAGTCGCTTAACCAACTGAGCCACCCAGGCTCCCTTCTCATGATTTTTAAGTAAACAAGAACATCTAACCTTAGAAGAGTACATGAGATACTTACTACCATGTATTTTAATATGCAAATAAATAGGAAAAAGAAAAAAGGACTGTAAAAACTATATACTAAATAATGTACGGCTGAGAAAATTAGAATTAAAAAAATACCTTTTTTTTAAAAAAAGATTTTATTTATTTATTTGAGAGAGAGAGAATGAGAGAGAGCACATGAGAGGGGGGAGGGTCAGAGGGAGAAGCAGACTCCCCGCCGAGCAGGGAGCCCAATGCGGGACTCGATCCCAGGACTCCAGGATCATGACCTGAGCTGAAGGCAGTCGCTTAACCAACTGAGCCACCCAGGCGCCCCTAAAGATTTTATTTTTAAGTAATCTCTACACCCAACGTGGGGTTTGCACCTGCAACCCCGAGATCAAGAGTCACTTGCTCCACTGAATGAGCCAGCCAGGTGCCCCTATTGGTACATAACAGTGTAAAACAATAACCATAACTTATTGTTACGTCTCTTGGTTCCAGGAGCCAACTGGACAAAGTTACTCAAGGGCTCTGCTCTTGCAGTCAGACAGTGAGTGCGTCAAGAGTTCTCTCTCTCTACGTTTTCTTCCTCCTTAATGACTCCTTCCAAAGGACTTTTAATTTCTCCTGGCTTTCTGACTCTCTTCAGCAAGCAAACATTTTGGCACAATTCTATGGGAAGTCCTCTCCCACACACTAAAATCAAGGAGTGCCCTGAAACAACAAATTATTTCACCAGCCAGTTTTACTTGCCCTCACCATCTGGTGCCCCCACAAGGAAGTGTGTGAAGAGATCCTTAGTGTTTTTCATATTTTTAAAATCTCAGGCTCCTGGTTTTTAGTTAAAAATGTTCACTCCGGATTTCAATTTTTTTTAAGAGTTATCTCAGAGGCTTTCCCAACGATGACCGAGGTATAGACATCCCAAAGCCTGTCTCACTTAATTGACGGTGGCTGTGGCAGGAGTCTCCACAGAGGCCGTTGGCCAGAACACCTACAGGCTACTTCTCCATTTGGCTTGGGTGTCTTCACACCGTGGAGCTGGGTACTAAGGTCAGACATCCTGAGAGGCAGAGAGTAGGTAGGAGCCTTTTTGCCTTTTCTTACTTTGCCTCAGAGGTCCCATGGTTTCACCTCTGCTGCATTCTTAGCCAAGGCAGGACAGTCACAAAGGCCTGACTTGTTTCAACAGGACACAAGAATCCACCTCTTGATGGGAGAACTATCAAAGAATTTGCAGACGTGCTTTAAAACCACTGAAACTTCAGCTCTTCCTTTGTGTAGCTCTGAGGTATCTTCTGAAGGAAACTGGCAGCCGCCTCTTCATCACCATAGTTAAATTCTTGGTATGTCTGACGATGCCTTCGTCCTAGCTCAGGTCTCAGGTGGCAGACGATGAGGACAGCAGAGCTATGGTGATTGTCTTAGAACCGGAGGTCTGGAAGGGCCCTGGGCCTAGTCATACGTGGGCTACACATGTTACGTAAATCATTGAAATTGTGGACTCTTTGAAGCCAGAGTAAAAACGGTAAAACTTCCTGGAGCATCAATGAACTCAAACACTTCAGAAGAAAAAATAATTCACAGGACTTTTAAAATATCATGTTTTTAAAAAAGATTTTATTTATTTATTTGAGAGAGAGAGAGAGAGCGCACAGAGGGATAAGGAGAGGGAGAAGCAGACTCCCTGCTGAGTGGAGAGCCCAATGCTGGACTCAATCCCAGGACCCTGAGACCATGATCTGAGCCAAAGGCAGACGCTTAACCAACAGAGCCACCCAGGTGCCCTAAAATACAGTTTTAAATTAAAGCCAATAACCTGAATTTTAAATAAGGAGAACAACACTCAAGGAAATGTTCGCTTGCGTGGGGTCCCTTGTGAAGTTCTCAGTGTGCACGTTTGGTTTCCTCTCCTGTAACATTTGGCATTCTTTCTGGAGGAGTTGTGCAAGCATGAGCTCTCTCACGTTACTGTGGAAAGTCAAGATGAGAGTGTCCACTCTTAGTGGAGGACTTGAGCTTAGGTTTTACTGATTGTAAGACATGTTTTATTCTCCATCATTCTCTGTCTCTCAGGACATTGGAGCAGGAAAACCTTAACTGTTGCTGCTGTGGAGTCTTGATCATCCAGGCCCAGCGTTGAGTCCTACACATCCTGGCCTCTGTTAGGTCCTTCTTCCTCCCTGCCTCTCAGCACTTCTACTTTTGAGTAGTACTAGATGTAGTAGCTACTGTTTATGGTGTTGTTTGCTTGTTAAGTATATTTATCAAGCCTTCTTTTCTATCTATTTCCTCATATAGCAAAGGAATTTTCCTTTTGGGGGAGTTCTGCCTGATTTTATGTGGTCTTGGCTGTACCATCAGGCATGTGCTCTAACCCTGCCACCCTCTCTCAAGTCCCACCCCCTTTCTTGACCACAGATCGAAACATGTAAAGTAAACGAAGCCAAATCAGGAAAACACTTATGTTCGTTTCTTTCGCTGCTGTAACAAATTAGCATAAATCTAGTGGCTTAAAACAACAAAAATTTATTCTCTCACAGTTCTAGAGACCAGAGCCCAAAATTGGGCATTGGCACAGCTGGCTCCATCTGGAGGCGCTTGGGGAGAATCTGCTTCTTGCCTTTTCCAGCTTCTGTAGACCACCTGTATTCCTTGTCTCATGGCTGCTTCCATCTGCACATTGATCCAATCTCTGCTTCCAGAATCAGAGCATCTTCTCTCTGACTCTGATTCTTTCTGCCTCCTTCTTCTGAAGATCCTTGTGATGATATTGGGCCCTCCTGGATAATCCAGGGTAACCCCCTCCCCCCTATGGCAAGGTCCTTAATTGAGTCACATTTGCAACATCTCTTTTGCCTCATAAAGTAACATATTCACAGGCTACAGAGATTTGAATGTGGACATCTTTGGGGAGGGGGCATTGTTTTGTATACCATACCATTCTTCTGGGAAAGTAATCCATCCAAAAGTAGACATGTAACCTAAACAGGAAAATTAAATCTTACCCTGGGATTATTATTAGGATGGGAGGAGAAGTTATTTTTCCTGGGAGTGGCTAATCTTGAAGGAAATTATGGTGGAGCTGCTGGAAACTCTCTTTCCAGTTACTGGGTGAAGCTCATCTGCAGGAGGGAATGAAGCCAAGTGATTGAGAATTGTAGCCAAGAACATGGAAGCAAAGGGCAGTGATGATAATACTTGAGCACCTGTATCCAGCTACACTTGAAACCAGACCTACCCATGATTTCCCAGGCTTGGGAACCAATAAGTTCTCTTTTTGCTTTGCGCTGAATTTCTATACTAATGACTTTATATTTTTCTTAAACAATGAGAAGGAAAAGGAGGTGAGAGCCAACTCAATTATTTTTCTGTTCTTTTTCAGGGGTATGATAACTGTGTTTGAATATAAATGAGGTTGAAGCTGTCAAAATAAATCTTTATAAACATCATTAGGTTTTGTTTTCTTATGTCTATACTCTATCAAGCTACAACAGAGAATTAGAAGCCAACTATAGTAGAAAATATGAAGGTGACTGCAGCTGGTAAGTTATTGAAATAATAAATTTCTTGACTTTTTGCCACTGTTTTCTCGTTTCTAACAGGAGAGAAAAGAACGTTTCTCTTTCAGACGAAGCCAATTCTTATAGGCTCCCTTGTCTAGGGGGAGGCAGGTGGATTGTGTTAGCAACTTGTTATCTTTCAGGCCTGGAAATGTTTGTTCTGAAAGATTAGGCCCATTAAGAAATTATCATTGGCTTGTCCTGAGAGGATGTAGTTATAGAAGCTGATGTTTAAAGAAAGAGTGGTCCAACCTCAAAGGGAAGGCATAGAATGGTGGATTATACTGGCCACATTCCTTCAGGAAGTGAAGGTTCTTTCCCTCCCCTTGACATTGGGCTGGCCTTATGGCTTGTTTTGACCAACAGAATATGGAGGAAGTGATGTCTTGCCAGTGTCAGCGCCAGCTCCCTAGAGGCCTGCTTCCCCTTACTCCTTGAAATACTGCCTCTTAGGATACAGACTCCATGGAATAAGCATGGACTAGACCACTAAGTGATAAGGGGCCGCATAGAAAGACTCTGGAGGAAGAGAGAGGACCAATTTGGACTTTCTAGTGCCAGTAGTGCTCACAGATGAAAGCAATTGCATGGGGCGCCTGGGTGGCTCTGTCAGTTAAGCATCTGCCTTCCTTCAGGTCATGATACCAGGGTTCTGGGATCGAGTCCCGCATCGGGCTCCCTGCTCAGTGGGGAGTCTGCTTCCCCCTCTCCCTCTGCTTCTCCCTCCACTCGTGCTCTCTCTCTCTCAAATAAATAAATAAAATCTTAAAAAAAAAAAAAAAAGAAAGCAATTGTACAAATGTTCCCAGCCAATACCACTTGGAGCAAAGATGAGACTTTCCCATCGAGGTCTGCCCAAATTGAAAAATCACGGGCAATATCTGGTTGTATTTTAAGCTATTAAGCTTTGGGGTTATTTTATACTGTAGAAAATGCTTGAAACAGGTAGATTGCCTAAGATTGGGAATAAGTGATCGACGGTGCATAACATGGCAGCTGAGTTCCGTGGTTCATCTTGTTCATCTTGTTCAGTCTGCATGATGTACTTTTCTTTAATGCATCCTGTAAGTGGTAGAACCTCATACTGGAGGATACCGCATGGTTACTAGGAAACTGAGCACCAAGTGCCAGTCAGCGGGAGCCATGGAGAGGGTTTCCATGGCCACGTTAGGCACAGACGGTGGAGGAGTCCAACAGGTTGGACCTTTGGGAAAGTTTTTTAACAGGACATGTTTCTTCACCTTTGCTCCTTCCTGCCCATCTAGCAGATGTCAGGAGTACTCTAGCAGTCGTCTAGGACCATGAGACAATTTGTGTATGAAAACCATGCACTAAAGATGGCCAAGCAGAAATTGGAAGGATCCTAAGAATTAGATGATTTTGTGGAGATACTATGTCTGGAGTCCTTACTTCCAGATTTCTTTCGCTTGATGGAATAACTGTCATTTCTTTAAGCCACCTTAAATCTCAGTTACATTCGGCTGAAGGCATTTCCTGACCGATATGTTCAACAAAATGACCGAAGCTATGGGTCATTAGCAAGTTATGAAATGAACCATATTTAACATGATTTACCAAAGTCAAGAAATATGTTTCCCCTACCTTTGTTTCATGAAGCAGATCTTTGAGTAACAGGTCTTTGGAAAATAGTAGCATAAGAACCCATAGAGACATTATAGCCACCCAGGTTTCCCTCACACACTGAAGATATTGTGAGGAAAGCTTGAGATTTAAGTAGTTGTAAATCTGGGTTTGAATAGCTCCTTCTCCTCAGACAGGTGACTTAATCTCCTCGAACTTCATATTCCTTATGTAAAAAAATGGAGGTAAGACATCTCATTGAGTTTCGGGGATGATTTAATGAAGTACCTCATAAAACACAAATTACACTGCCTGACACATAAGGAGCCCTCAGTAAATGACAGTGGTATAGATTGTGCATGGTGGAGAAAAAGGGGAATTATACGAAAAAGAAAAAAGAGTGGAGGGCCACAAGTTGGCACAGAGAAGAGAAGGCTCTGATGTTATGATGATTTTCAAAGCTCTGCTTTCTGCAAAACTTCATCTTCCCAAGGAGCAGAGATACCATTGATAGCAAGGAGATACTATCGTTAGTGGGCTATTAAGCCAGCTAGTAAACCAAACACCCAGCTATCTGCTCAGAATTTGAAAACAAAACAAAACCTCAAACCTGGGCAGTTATAAAGAAAAGAAGCCAGTATGAACGAAGAATTCACTTTTGGTTATTTCTTCAACAAATATTGGCTACTTCCAGTGTTCCTCGCATTGAGGATATAGTGGAGAACAAGACGGACCAAGTCCCTGCCCTGGCGAAGCTCTTGTTCTGGCGGCACAGGGCAGGCAAAACGTATGTAGATGAGAGCATATACTGTCAGGTCCCGAGGAGTTTGTTGAGGAAAGACCAAGCAGGTGAAGAGACAGAGAGGGATGAGGTAAGACGGATGCTTTTTAAAATAGGCTTCTTGGGTCCAAAATAATACCTCAAGAATGTAAATTAAATATATAAAGCTTAAAATTTGCTTGGTTACTCTATCTTCAAATCATCATGGGTTTTGTCTGAGGGTCATAGAAAGAGATGCTGATCAATCATTTTCTTCTCTCTAGAAAGATTTCACAAAACAGCTCCTGAATATACTTCCTGAGTACCCTTAAACTAGCTATACAATATCTCCAAGCCTCAGTTTTCTTAACAGTAAACATTCGATCTATAATATCCACTTCACAAGGTTTGTGGAAAGGCAAGTGAAAGGTTAAGTTTTGGAAAGTGCCACAATTTCAAAGCTCCAGGATTATTCATTCCTTTCTCTTTTCTTGGAGTAGGATTTAACAAAAAGAAAGTGATCCAAACTAAAGCCAGATAGATCATTTGTGGAAAGACAGGAATTCTTGATTGTTGGGGTGATGACTTTGAAATTGACCTTCTGATGGAGTTTGTGGATTACTGAGACATTTGGAGAGATGAAACACATGTGTATCCTTTAATTAGAATGAAGACAATGGGTTGGAGCCAATCATTCCTTCACATTTTTTCTAGCTCTGTGGTTCTGACCTTGGCTTCTGCCCTTTCTTTTTCAGGCTAGAAGTCAAAGTTTCCTAGATGCGAGTTCACAGACTTGTGCGGGCCTGGGTGCTTTACAATCATCTGAGAACTTGTTATAAAAATAGATCCCCGCATCCCAGCTCTAGACTTTTTCTTTTTTTTACCCCCAACTCTAGAGATTTTGATTTAGCATATCAGGAGTGGGGTCTGGAAATGTCATTGAGACAGAATTGTATCAAATTCCATTTTAGGTTGTTCATTCAATAGAATGAAAATGGTTATTCTCCTTTGAGTCTCATGTATAATCTTTGCTAATCATTTGCCTTAAATTTGTAAAAAATAATAATAATAAAAAGCTACAGCAATATTTTCCTTACATAACTTTATACATCCACTTCAATCTAGTTACTATTGATTCAAAGACAGAATCTCAAAAACAAAATTAAATTTTCACTTCCATCTTCAGGTGGATTGTGTACAAACCAGTGGGTACTTTCCTAAATCCCTTTCTTCTATGAATTTTTGCATAGAAAATAATAAAACCACTACATTTAGCCAGATATCTAAAGTTCATATTAAAAGATCTTAAAAAAACGAACTTTTCAGTAACTGCCATTGGTACAATTGGATGAATAACTGAAAAAAAAATTGGATCTCTACCTCACACTGTACACCGGTATAAATTCCAAATGGATCAAATACTTAAATGTAAAAAAAAAAAACATGCAATTACTAAAAGAATACATGGATAAATTTATTTATTTATAGGATTCGAGTAAGGAAGGTCTTTCTATGACTCAAATTTAGATGCCATAAAAGATTAGGTAAAAACCGAAAATCCTGCAAGGCAAAAAAAAAAAGGCCCCACCAGAAATATGTTAAAATACGAACAATAAACTGGGGAAAAAAAGCTTCAGCTCATATTATAAATGAGAATTAATATCCCTCATACATATAGAACTCCTTTAAATAAAAAGTATGTATAATATTTAAAAATTGGCAAGGCATAGGGACAGATACAGAAAAGAGAAATGTAAATGGTCCCTAAAATTTATGAAGCCATGTTCAAAATTCCTCATAATGAAAAAGTTAAAGCTATATTGAGATACCATTTCTCACCTAGTGGATAGGTAAAATCTAACTTTACCTTCGGACACATTCATCTCTCGCTAGTGGGAATGTAAATCAGTACAAGTCCTATAGTGAGCAATTTGACACTTACTATCAGAGTTACAACAGCACTTACGCATTGAGGGGGCAAACCCCCTTCTGGGTATTTCTCCTGCAGATATCCCTTTCCTTGTGCATGATGATGTGTGTTTGAGGTTTTTTTGTTCCAGCTTTGTTTGTCAAAATAGTCCAAGTGTCCAACGAGGGAGGATTAGCTAAGTATCTCATGTACAGTCAAACAGTGGACTACTTCGCCACTGTAAACATGGGGATACCATTCACAGATATGGAAAGCCTCCAAGATAACGTGGTTCCACAAAGAAAGCAAGGCCGAGAGCAACCTGTTAGGCTAACTTCTGTGTAAGAAGGGCAGGAGAAGAGTGCATATCTATATTATTTTGTATTTGATTTAAAAATCTTTGTTATAAATAAACTAATAAGATAGTTGAGGGTGAGGGAAGCAAGTTGGATTCAAGGACAAGTGGGCACTTTTTTTGTTTTGTTTTGCAATCACCATGTGGCCAATAATTTTATTTGAAAGAAAAATGTCTGAAAATAATTTTTAACATAGGTCTTGCCAATGAGGCAGGAGATATTTCATTGTGTTCCTTTATATACTGTTTGGTTTTACACACCAGAAGACTGTATCACCTATCTAAGATATAAAATTTAAAGGCTTCTGTGGTTGGGACGCTTTGGTGGCACAGTCAGTTAAGTGCCTGGCTCTTGGTTTTGGCTCAGGTCGTGATCTCAGGGTCAGAGATTGAGCCCCAAGTTGTGCTCCATGTCAGGCTCCGTGCTCAGTGCAGAGTCTGCTTGAGACTCTCTTTCCCTCTCCCTCTGCTCTCCCCACCCCCTATGTGCTCTCTCTCTCTCAGATAAATAAATAAATATTTAAAAAAAAAAAAAAGCCTCTGTGGAAAAGCAAGAATGAGCAGATCTCATGTGGATAATTAGTGTTTTATTTTATTTTATTTTTAAAGATTTTATTTATTTGACAGAGAGAGAGAGAACACAAGCAGGGGGGTGGCAGAGGCAGAGGGGGAAGCAGGTTCCCCGCTGAACTGGGAGCCCGATGCAGGACTCTATCCCAGGACCCTGGGATCATGACCTGAGCCAAAGGCAGACGCTTAACCAACCGAGCCACCCAGGAGTCCCGATAATAACGTTTTGGTCAGAGAAAAGTAAAGGAAACTATAAACTATGCCACACCAACCACAAGAGGAAAACTCCCTGAGAACATGGTGTAAAAAACAGCCTGCAGGAGCCTTCGGATAATTTTTCCAGAGTGAGAGTGGACTAACCATGAACCGTGTGTGTTTAAAGATTTTTTTTTTCCCATGGAAGAGAGAAATCCATTCAGTAAAATGTTATTTTAAATAAACTAAAAACTATGAAGAAAAGGTATTATTAGTCCTCAACTGTATATTTTGGCAGCAAATAACAAAAAAAAACCTTTCACAGTGCCATAATCGGGAGGAAGTGGTCCTCTGACATGGGTCTGGAGACTTATTAATGTCAAAAAATTATTTACACTAATTATTTGATTGGGCTGAAAGGTCATATGCAAATCTTTAATAGTCAAGTGATGAGAACTGCCTTCTAAGCTCCCAAAAGGGGCTGAAGTAACTCAAGCCAGACAGGCTTATGGTCAGGGGGTTAAGAAAGGGCCACTCGGACCATTAGAATATCCAGTGAGTAGATTTTCTCCAAGGTTATTGAAGTGCTTGCTAATAGCCATTTTTAAAGTTAAAAATATCATAATAACAATTAACATGAGCATAAGGGTTGAACAGTGTTATTTTAAAGGACACAATACTTTCGGGGTGCCTGGGTGGCTCAGTCATTAAGCGTCTGCCTTCGGCTCAGGTCATGATCTCAGGGTCCTGGGATCGAGCCCCGCATCGGGCTCCCTGCTCAGCGGGAAGCCTGCTTCTCCCTCTCCCACTCCCCCTGCTTGTGTTCCCTCTCTCGCTGTGTCTCTATCTGTCAAATAAATAAATAAAATCTTTAAAAAAAAATAAAAAATAAAAAATAATAAAGGACACAATAATTTCATAGCTGCAGAAAACAGGTGGGCAGTTCCTAAATGGTAGAGGCCCAGGAAATTCAAAGCAATCTCTTATTCCATCCTCCTTTAATCCCTGGAAATCAGCCTGGGGATCTAATAATCTACTCTGGGATCATATTGAGCAGTATCATTTACAGAAGCGGTGGATAGATGTGCCCATCGCCCCCCAAATATTTACTCCACCTGATGCTCAATATTTTTTCAAGAGGGGAGAGATTCTTTTAATGTCATCATTAGAGAATCCCTTGAATGTAGATTTCCCTGGAGGAGGTAATACCTAACCTTGCTGGAAAATAGCCTTGCTCAGCAGTAGCCAAAATATGGAAAGAGCCCAAATGTCCATCGATTGATGAATAAAGAAGATGTGGTATGGAGATACAATGGAATATTACTCAGTCATCAAAAAGAATGAAATCTTACCATTTGCAATGACATGGATGGAGCTAAAGTGTATTATGTTAAATGAAATAAGTCAGTTAGTGAAGACAAATATCGTATGATTTCACTATCATGTGGAATTTAAGCAACAAAACAGATGAACATATGGGAGGGGGGAAAAGGAGAGAAGGAAACAAACCATACAGGGCTCTTAATGACAGAGAACAAACAGGGGTGATGGAGGGAGGTGGGTGGGGGATGATCTGGATGGGGGATGAGCTGGATAGGGGATGGGCATTAAGGAGGGCACTTGTGATGAGGACTGGGTGTTATATGTAAGCGATGAATCACTGAATTCTACTCTTGAAACCAATATTGCACTGGATGTTAACTAACTAGAATTTAAATAAAAATTAAAAAAATAGTACTGATAATACATTAAAAAAAAAAAAAAGGAATAGCTTCGCTCATCCTGGTGATGGAGGAGTAGAAGTTAGATCAGTGACAGAGATTAACGAAAGGGTGGAAAGTAGTCTTTCTTGAGGTGAGTATTCTTCCCTCACTCAAACATACGTTTCTTATGGGAAGGACAATCATCCATCCTAGAATTCACATAGTCTGTCTATTCATTTACTCATTTTACAAATGTTTATTGAGCAATTACTATATAAAAGACACTGATACAAAAAGAAGGATCTGTGTTGGGGATGAGAATATAGGGGGCTGAGAGGCAATGGTTTTACAATGTTTTTAGAACGAAAGAAACCTATAATTTAATAACATCTACAGAGACATCTCATACCTAAAGCAGATACCGGCAGACCTGAGTGTGTGGTAAACTCACACCCACCGGCCCAGCTGCTATCCTCTCTCCCTGAAGTCTCTCCAGGGCGCAAAGTGGGCATTTTTTTTAAAAAAAGATTTATTTATTTATTGAGAGAGAGAGAGAGCATGCACGGGGTTGGGGGGAGGGCCAGAGAGAGAGGGAGAGAGAGAATCCCAAGCAGTCTCCTCGCTGAGTGCAGAGGCAACGTGAACAGTTTTGCTCAAGGGCTGAAATGAGCACCCTCATGAATGAATCCCTTCTGAAGAGCTGCCACTCCTACAGCATGGCTGGTTCACATCAAGACCCCTAACGTTCACTTAGTGGCCTGGTCATGGATGTTGACCCTATATCACCTCTGGTAAGTAACTTAACTTCTGTTTCAATTTCCTCATATGTCAAATGGGGATATATTAGTATTGACTTCCATAAGTTGTTGTGAGGACGAAATGAGATAATGCATATAAAATAACTTGCAGAATTAATGATATAAGAGGTCATGAGGGGGGTCCAAAACAACACCCCTCTTCATTGCTTGAGATCTGAACCAGTTGAAATACCATAAAGTTATTCAATGGAGACTTAAATATTACCATTATTAATGGTAAGGGCTAAGTTGCAAGTCACATTACCTTGACCAATGAAATGAGCTTGCTAACTACCTACCTCGCACCGTTGGCCTTGAAACAATCTACCAGAGAGAAATTTTGCTTTCAGAGGAACAGATACTTAACCCAGGGTACTAACTGCCCTTGGTCCAGATGCAGAGGAAAAAGAGACTTGGTGTCTTTGTTGGATCCGACGTCTGGTGTATTAGATCTATCTAACTGAGAAACATTGACCAATGGCTGTCAACTAATGAGAGTACGCCACCTCCAAGAAGAGCCAAGGGTGGGACAAGAAGCCTGGGATATTGAGGGGAAATCCTCTTCAAGGAAAAAAGGTAAAGAATAGGGAAGGAGCACTTTCTCTAAGATTTAGTAAGTGATCAGTAAGTGGCACCTATTAGAATTATCATGAATTTTCCATGTGTTAGCCTTTAGATGAATTGCAAGATGAGCCCTGCCCAAATGTAATCAGTGCATCCCCAAACTGGAATTCTGCAAACTGTTCTGTAGGATCCAAAAGAAAAGCTGGGAAAAATGGATTCCAGGCTCAAATAATTTGGGGAAAATGTAGATTACAGAAAAAACAGATTTATCCACCACAGGACATCTTAGAGTTTTTTATATGCTAATTTTCACTTGACATGGTGCTAAATATGTATAATGAATGCCTCTATTTCAAACTTATTTGTGCCAGGACACTTTTCTCCTAGCATGTTTATCAACATTCCAGGAACAATGTTCTGTGCATGATGGTTAGGGAAATGCTAACTTAGATTAATTTTAAATCAACCAATTTATCCAAATACTTAGGAAACACATTAGCTACTGCATATTGTATGTCAGCTTACTATAGACTTATGCCAGAAAAAAAAAATAAACACATGGAAAGCAAAGCAAAGCACGCTTTATTAAATGCTCCTGCCTTTAAAAACATTGTGGGTTTTTTGGTGTGTTTTGACTCAGAAAGGCAAATAAAAGTGGTTAAGCTAATTCTCTCTTAGGCAAAGACTTATTCTTCTGTTTAGTTTGGGTTGCCAGTGGCTTTGTCATTATCAGCTAGGCCCTCCTTACTGCAAGTGAGCTGGTTTCTGCATGTGGGGCATGACGTACACTGGAAGGAGGGAGGATTTGAATTTGGGGGCCCATCAAATGTAGGTTTCTAATTAAAGCACAAGATTCTTTAAAAAACAAACAAACAAAAAACTAGTTTTGACCTGGCAGTTTATTGCTTTCCTCCTAAAGTTTTCTTTAAAATAATTTAATTATAATGATTAAAAAATTCTTTAAAATAATTTTAAAAAGCCATATGCTTCCAACTCCTTTATAATCCTTGTTCCAAATGCTATATTAAAAATGATTTGTTCAAACATTAACTTCTGAATGTTTTTGGCTTTATTCAGCCAGTTTATTCCAGCTTTGCACTTGGCAGGTATAGAGGTCTAACCAGTTTCTAAAACTATGGATAGCCGTTCTTGCAATTTCTTTGTATGACACCATGTTTTAGCCTTGGTGTTCTTGTTAATAAGAAATATAGCAACTAATATTTGCAGAGTGTGTGCCAAGTTCCTGAGGCCACCTACTTTGTTCAAAGCAATGGTCTGATGGGAACTCAGGCAGTTTGCACCACATTCTATCCCTTAACCACATGTCCAGTCTAAGAGTACTTGGAGATACCATTCTTAAAACCCATCTGGTTCTTCAAGATCCTTGCAGAGCCATAAATTTGTATGAATCCAAACATACTTTGCTTACTGTTCACATGAATGAATCTATATTTGGTAACTCCTGGGGCACTCTCAATAATTTAAAACCACAATGTTCAAACTGTCCTGGGAAGAAAAGATTAATAGGAACAAAGAGTTAGCTGATGTTTTTTAATTGGGCAAGCATGAGAAGCTGAATAAAAAAGAGAAAGACTAGTTCAGTTATGGATGGGATGTTACATGGACGGGAATACGGATTGTATTCCTAAAGCTTTAAATGGAAATGGATAGGACGCATGGCAAAAATCCATGCCATGTAAGAACATCAAGGATACTTTACATCTGAGGCCATGGTGAAATAAAAGCAGCAGAAATGTTAAAGCCTTGGATATCTGAAAACTGTTTTCGAAGTATTTGCCAAAACTAAGACTTATCATACATGGGGACCTTTGCAGATGTGCCAGGATTTATGCTTTATCTGATTTGAATTCTGAAAGGGCACATGATCACAAATGAGGATAAATTACCTCTTCAAATGCAGAGAAGTTCCTTCTTTCATTTGGATATGTTGGGGTTTTGTTTTTCCTTCTTTCTGTTGTTACAGCTTGAGAAATATTCTATCATGTGAAACAGATTATGCTCTGTGAAATCATCTGAAAGAATATTAAAGCCACATTGCAGCTTTGCATGGCACGTTCCTTACTTTGGGGGGTGTGAGAGGGTATTATAGTTCATGATCTTAATCAAATACTCAGGGATGAGTATCAAATTTGATCTTTCAGGCAGAAGATCAAACTATGCTCTCCTGTTCTCTTTCCTTCCCATCCACCCCTGCTCCATTGAGAATAAAGGTTTTCAAGTAACCTTTCCTCATACCTGTACCAAAGCTACTAGATGAGATAACAACATGCCTGAAATGGAGTTCCTACCTCCACAGATGTACAGTAACCTGGAGTATCCTGCACACACATCAAATATCTATCATATGAAAGAGGACCGTGGCAAAATCTCCGATGGAGAAATGAAACTTGGTAGAACCCAGAGTGGGCAAAGTTTAAGTTGGCCTGAGGTTTTTAGAAATGTCACAGAGGAAGAGACATCTGAGTTGGTGTTAAAGGATAAGCAAGATTTTGACAAGTAGAGAGTAGTAGGTAGGAATTTCAAGCTTAAAAGTAGCTTCACTCAACAAGGAGTAGTGGGATTTGCAGGTAGTTAAAAGTTGCATTGCCAGTTGAAGGATGCAAATCTAATTGAAAGACAAAACAAAACACAGGCACATTTGTTTCAGATTCAGCCTGAGGATTGCTAGTTTTCAATCTTTGGGTTAAAGATCAAAGGGCGTGAGCCCACAGTCAATAAATCCCATCCACCACTCAGAGCTTCAACTCAGCTTTTTTATTGCATTTTTCTTAAAAGATGAACAGATAATCAGGTCTCTGAGGAAACTTAGCATAAAAGACAAAGGCTAAAAAACACACAAAAAATAGACAACTTGAGGAAACCAAAATCATGCATAAACATGAGAACAGAGAAAGGAAAACTACCATTACTAGACTTAGAGAGATAAGAAAAGTTATTGCATCTTTGAAGCATGAGCAAGATGCTATTATAAATGGAACATTAAAAAGCCCAACTCTTAGAAATTAAAAAATACTGGGACACCTGGGTGGCTCAGTCAGTTAAGCAGCTGCCTTTGGCTCAGATCTTGATCCCAGGGTTCTGGGATTGAGTCCCGCATCGCGCTCCCTGCTCAGCAAGGAGCCTATTTCTCCTTCTGCCTGCCATTCCCCCTGCTTGTGCTCCCTCTCTCTGCCAAATAAATAAATAAAATCTTAAAAAAAAGAAATTAAAAAATACTATAGCAGATATAAGAAAATTTTAAGATTAATGCTATAAAGTAGAGAAAAGCTCCTATAAAGCAGACTATTCGTTTTCTAGGGCTGCCATAAGAAAGTACCACAGTCTGGGTGGCTTAAACAACAGAAATTTATTTTCTCACACTTCTGGAGTCCAGAGGTTGAAGATCAAGGTATCAGCGGAATTGGTTTCTATTGCGGCCTCTTTCCTCAGCTTGCAGATAACCACCTTCATGTTCACATGGCATTCTCCCGCTAGGTGTGCCTGTATCCAAATTTCCTTTTCTTATAAATACCAGCCACATTGGATTAAAGCCCACCCTAATGACTCATTTTAACTTAATTATCTCTTTAAAGACCCTATCTCCAAATGCAGTCACATTCTGAGGTACTGGCCAGGAGGACTTCAACATATGAATATTTGGGGAACACAATCCAGCCCATAACACAGACCAAAAAGACTTAGAAATGGAAAACTGGAGAGAAAAGTAAAGAATGGTAGAGAACTGGGAGAGAAGATCCAATACTTGAAAAACATGAGCTCCAGAATAAAAGAACAGAAGAGAAAGCAAAGTGATTAAGTCACTAATGAAGAAATTTAAGAAAAATGTAAGACCCAAGTTGCAAGATTAAAAGCAAGAAAATGGATGAAAATAAATCAATACCAAGACAATTATCAACAAATTTTAGAATACCAAAGGCAAAAGGAAGGCCCCATAAAAATGTAGAGGGAAAAATACAGATCATGTATGAAAGACTAGGAATCAGAACACTTTTAGACTTCTCAAAAAGCAACACTGAGAGCTAGAAGATAGTGGAAGAGCACCTTAAAAAATTTGGAGAAAAAAATATTTCTCAGTATGAATTCTTCATTAGGCAAGTTATAAGTCAAATGGACAGCAGAATATAAGCATGTTCAGATAAGTAAAGTCTCAAAATTTTATCTTTTAAGTACTCTTTTCCAGAGTTTCTTGAGGATGTGTGCCACCAAAATTAGGAAGCAAACAAAGAAAACTACAGATAGAGTAGTTGTTCTCATTCTTGGCTTCCCATTGGAATCAACTGAATGCTTTAAGAAATACTGATTTTTTGGGGTGACTGGGTGGCTCAGTCAGTTAAGCATCTGCCTTCGCTCAGGTCACGATCCGGGGCCCCATGTTGGGCTCCCTGCTCAGCAGGGAGTCTGCTTCTCCCTCTGCCCCTGCCCCCCTGCTCATGCTCTCTCACTCACTCTCTGTCTGAAGTAAATAAATAAAATATTTAAAAAAAAAACCAAAAAAGAAAGAAATACTGATTTTTGGGTCCCACCTCCTAAAGTTCTGAGTTAATTGGTCTTAGACAACACCCAGGCATCAGGATTTCTTACAGTTCTGCAGATGATTTTTATGTACACCCAAGGTAGACATAGAAGAAACAAGAGACAGGAAGGGAATCCCCATGGTGATAAAGAAGGGATTCTGAATCAAAAGTTCTACACTGAGATAGAGTACAACCCATCTATGATGGAGCAAGTAGGAAAAGTCCAAGAGAAATTTCTTCAAATAGACAAAATTGAAATAATATCTATTGCAAGGTATAGAAAGGAGATTTGGATAACTGATGGAGAGTTTGGTGTTGAACTCGTGATATATAAGAAACCAAACAAATATAAAAACTAGAAAACTATTAATTCCACCAACACAAAAAATATTCAGGGAAGGAAAAGTTATCAGAGCCTACTACATTACTCAGTCATGGAAAGAACTTATGTAAACTCTGAGTATTGGGAAAGAGAGGGAGAGGAAGTATACAGGTGTGCAATGGTGTGTGTGTGTGTGCACACAAGAGTTGTGCTTACCTTTTCTATGGTAAAAAATCAATATTTAATGGTTAAAAGTAAAATATCAAAAAGCAGCCATACAAGTGTGCTATTTAGAAAGCCAAAATTTTGAAAGTATTTGCTCCTGGAGAGTGGGAAGTAGGTTGGGAGGCTAGGGGATTATTGTTTTTCATAACAAGTTTTGTAAAACTATTTCACTACTGAAACCATATACATTTTTAACTTTTATTTTTTTTATTTATTTTTTTATTTATTTATTCATGAGAGACAGAGAGAGAGAGAGAGAAGCAGAGGGAGAAGCAGGCTCCCAAGGGGCAGGGAGCCCGATGCGGGACTCGATCCCAGGACCCTGGGATCATGACCTGAGCTGAAGGCAGACGCTTAACCGTCTGAGCCACCCAGGTGCCCCATTTTTAACTTTTATTAATGTAAAATCAAAATACACAAACACCAGGAGGATGAAAAAAAAAAAGAGATGAGAAACTACCGAGGGATGACAGAGACAGAAATGAGAACAGACAGAAGCTAGATCATGCCTTGAGTTAAACATTGGTATCAGGGAAATCAACCAGATCTTTCTACAGAGAGCTCTTTGAGTTGAGATACCAATACGGAAGACTTATTTTAGGATGAAAGAACTGTAACTTCTTTCAGGGAATAAGTCTGTTATAGATTTCCTTTCAGGTCAGAGGATTTTATCAGAGAGAAGAGCCATCTATGACTTTTTATTTAGATTCCACATATAAGTGAAACCATGAAGTATTTTTCTTTCTCTGTCTGTCTTATGTCACTTAGCATAATGCCCTCAAGGTCCATCCACATTGTCGGAAGCTACAGGATTTCCTTCTTTCTCATGGCTAAATAATATTCAATTGTATATGTGTACCACATCTTCATTCATCCATTGATGGACACTTAGGTTGTTTTCATATCTTCTGTACTTTACCCAAAGAGAAACAGGGAGATATTAAGAATTATACACAGAACTACCATGCATGGAATAGATTAGAAAGGACGAGGATGGATAAAGAAAGGCTCTTGCAACAACCATGTAACAGAGGCTTAAACTAGGGGAAGATGGAGAGAAATGGTGAGTTGTAGATGATACAGGATATACTGGAAGGCAAAATCCATGGAACTTAGGACTTCATGAATGATTGAATGTGGGCAGTAAGGGAAGAGGAGGGCAGGTACAACGTGGTACAATGTGGTTGCAGCAACCTGAATGGCAGCACCATTCTCAAAGATATGAAGAGGAGCAGATTCCAAGGGAAAAGTCTTTAGTTCCATCTTGGGCATATTAGGTTTCATATGAGAGTATAATAGCCAAGTGAAAATGTATGCTCAAATTTATGTGATTAGACCTCTAGAGAGAGAGAACTTTTATGTACAGGTGACATAAAACTGAGAGTCTTAGGTAATAGTTGGAAGCATACATGTAGAAAAGGTTGTGAGAGGAAGGTATAGAGAGCAAGAAGAAAAGACACTCTTAGAACCATGAGAATCACCACCATTTAAGAAATAGAAAATTAGGTGGCTGAAAAAAGAAATGGAAAGAAGTAGCCCAATAGGCAGGAAGAAAACTAGAAGACAAAGTATTAAGAAGGAAGGATCCAATTAAGAGGGACAGAGAAAATATAGAAGAGTGGGAATAATTAATAGAACAATGTACTTGAGGAAATGAGAAGTGAGCTTCAGACAGAGGACGAGGTATGCTAGCTCCTCCAATTCAATATGAGAGAAGAAGTAAAGGATAGATGCAAATACATGTAAGCTTTCATTTAAGATGGAGGTAAGTAGACTGGAGTCCAAATCTGCTTGGTCCTTTCTCATCTTTGAAGTAGGAACCAGGTCATCTGCTGAGAGTGAAAGGGAATAGTAGGTTTGGAGGTCTGAGGAAAATAGAGAATGCTTGAAATTCCCTTGGTGGAAAATGAGAAATAAAGCTTATTAAGAAAATGTCAAAGGATTCCAGGTACTTTTGAGGGCTCTGGTGCTGTTGGGAACTTTGCAGTCTATGTTACATGACATTCTCCAGCAGTCTAAATCTAGCATTTAAATCTACCAAGCATCACAACATGCTGCCTTTAATTTCCTTGGCATTCTCAATCTGCACAGTCACATCCAAAGCATTCATCATTTCTATCCATTGCCTTGCTGCAAAAATTCCTGTCCCCTTCCACAGCCAGGTAGAGGGGGGTGTGGTTACTCAGGATTTGCCTGAGGGATTTCTTGTTGTAGATGGATAGGGAGGCTCTGGTAATTCTAGAAAAGTCAGTGGCTAAATTTCATTCTAGTGACACATACATGTAAAAGAAAGTTTAGAAAGTTGGGAATGATAACTCAGACCATCTATGACAATAAGACTAGACAACCTAAGTCAACATGGTTTTATTGCTGCCAGCACTTCACACCATTGCCACAGAACGGGACCCACAGAACACTAATATTAAGGGAGAAGTTTGCTTATGGCTGGAGACAACTGGACAGATATTCTGGCTAACCCAGTTTCCTCCTAGTTGCTCCCAAGACTGAAGAGATTAATGTTTTGATTTGAACAGAATAATTATGGCAATGAAACTGAATCAGTAATCAAAAAACTCCCAATAAACAAAAATCCAGGCTGAGATGGCTTCACAAATGTTCTACCAAACATTTAAAGAAGAGGTAAAACCTATTCTTCTCAAACTATTCCAAAAAAAAGAAGAGGAAGGAAAACTTCCAAAGTTATTCTATGAGGCCAGCATTACCCTGACACTAAACCCAGAGAAGGACACTACAAAAAAGAGAACTATAGGTCAATATCTCTGACTAACATAAATGTAAAAATCCTCAACAAAATATTAGAAAACTGAATCCAACAATACATTAAAAAAACCATTCAACCACAATCAAATGGGATTTATTCTCAGGATGCAAGGGCGGTACAATATTTGCAAATTAATCAAGATGATACATCACATCTACAAGAAAAAAGATTAAAACTATATGATCATTTTAATGGATGCAGAAAAAGCATTTGACAAAATACAACATCCATTCATAACAACCTTTAACAAAGTAGGTTTAGAGGGAACATACCTCAACATAATAAAGGCCATATATGAAAAACCCACAGCTAACATCATCCTCAATGGGGAAAAACTGAGAAATTTTCCTCTAAATTCAGGAACAAGACAAGGATGTCTACTCCCACCATTTTTATTCAACATAGTACTGCAAGTCCTAGCCACAGCAATCAGACAAAAGAAAGGAATAAAAGGCATCCAAATTGGTAAGGAAGAAGTAAAACTTTCACTATTTGCAGATCACATGATACTATATATAAAAAAACCTAAAGAGTCCACCAAAAAACTACTAGAAATGATAAATGAATTCAGTAAGGTCACAGGATACAAAATCAATATAGAGGAATCTGTAGCATTTCTATATACTAATAATGAAGTAGCAGAAAGAGAAATTAAGACAACAATCCCATTTACAATTGCACCAAAAATAATAAAATACTTAGGAATAAGCTTAACCAAGGAGGTGAAAGACCTATATTCTGAAAACTATAAAACACTGATAAAAGAAATTGAAGATGACACAAATGGAAAGATATTCCATACTCATGGATTGGAAGAATTAATATTGTTAAAAATATCCATACTACCCACAGTTATCTATAGCTTTAATGCAATCCCTACCCAAATACCAATAGCATCTTTCACAGAACTAGAATGAATAATACTAAAATTTGTATGGAACCACAAAAGACCCTGAATAGCCAAAGCAATCTTGAAAAGGAACAAAATTGGAGGTATCACGATCCCAGATTTCAAGATACACTACAAAGCTGTAGTAATCAAAACAGTATGGTACTGGCATAAAAACAGACACATAGATCAGAATAGAGAGCCAGAAACAAATGCACAATTATATGGTCGATTAATCTTTGCAAAAGAGGAAAGAATATGCAGTGGGAAAAAGACAGTCTCTTCAACAAATGGTGTTGGCAAAGCAGGACAGCCACATGCAAAAGAAATAAACTGGGCTACTTTCTTATACCATACACAGAAATAAACTCAAAATGGATTAAGGACCTAAATGTGAGACCTGAGACCATAAAACTCCTAGAAGAGAGCACAGGCAGTAATTTCTCTGACATTGACTATAGCAACATTTTCCTAGCTAAGTCTCCTAAGGCAAAGGGAATAAAAGCAAAAATAAAATATTGGGACTACATTGAAATAAAAAGCTTCCACACAGCAAAGGAAACAATCAGCAAAAGTAAAAGACAACGTACTAAATGGGAGAAGATATTTGCAAACAACATATCCAGCAAAGGGTTAGTATCCAAAATATATAAAGAACTTATACAACTCAAGACCAAAAAAGCCAAATAATCCAATTAAAAAATGGGCCGAAGATATGAACAAATATTTCTCCAAAGAAGGCATCCAGATGGCTAACAGACAAGTGAAAAGATGTTCAACATCACTCATCATCAGAGAAATGCAAATCAAAACTACAATGAGATACCACCTCACACCTGTGAGAATGGCTAAAATCAAAAACACAGAAAACAGCAAGTGTTGGGAAGGATGTGGAGAATAAAGGAGCCCTCATGTACTGTTGCCGGGAATGCAAACTGATGCAGCCACTGTATTAAACAGTATGGATGTTCCTCAAAAACATTAAAAATAGAACTACTATATGATTCAGTAATTATACTATTGGGTGTTAATCCACAGAATACAAAAACACTAACTCAGAAGGATACATGCATCCCTATATTTATTGCAACATTATTTACAATAGCCAAATTATGGAAGTAGTGCAAATATCGATAGATGAATGGATAAGGAGGATGTATACACACACACACACACACACACACATACACACACACAGGAATATTACTCAGCCATAAAAAAGAATGAAATCTTGCCATTTGCAACAATATGGATGGAGCTAGAGAGTATAAAGCAAAGTGAAATGAGCCAGTAAAAAAAAGATGAATACCGTATGATTTCACTCATATGTGGAATTTAAGAAATAAAAACAAAGGAAAAAAGACAAACCAAAAAATAGACTCAACTATAGAGAACAAACTGTTGGTTACCAGAAGGGAGGTGGGTGGGGAGATGGGCAAAATAGGTGAACTCATCATGATGTGCACTGAATAATGTATAGAAGTGTTGAATCACTACATTGTACACCTGACGCTAATATAACACTGTATGTTAACTATGCTGGAATTAAAATTTAAAAAAAGAGATCAATGTTCTGATGCCCTGCAGATGCAGATGGTGTGTCTGTCCTGACACACGGCATAGGAAGCTCTGCACTAAATTCTCAGTGTATTAGCAATTTAAGCATTTAGTCGTCTTGTATCACCAATTCTTAGCCATGTGTCTATCATATACCGAGTACCTAATAACTGTTGTTGAATTGGTACAAACTCATTTCTAGAGCTGGTATCTTGAAACACAGATTACTCATGTCATGAAAAGCGAAAGCTTTTGGGGAGCTATAATAAAGCCTTACTTCCACAGACCATCTTTTGCGATCCTCTCTCTTCCTCACGAGGCACCTTTTCAATCTGACCTGGAGTTTTCCTTGTGAGTACCCGGGATATCACCTAAGGCTCCCGGAACCAACTGTGCGTTCTTACATATGTCTGTCCTTTCTCGTGTGATATCCTCAACGTAGGATGTCCTTCATATCATTTTTGGCCTGAGGAAACTTGCTGATCCTTTAAAACCAACTAAATGTCACCTCCTCACTTAAATCTTCTCCAAATGACTGTCTCCTTTTTGTTTTTCCAAAGTACTTCATTAATAGTCTGTTGTGGAGATTTAAAAAAATCCTGTTAACAGCTGACAGTATTCTTTTTTTTTTTTTTTTTTGATTTTATTTATTTGAGAGAGAGAGAGATAGCGAGAGAGAGCATGAGCAGGGAGGAGAGGGAGAAACAGGCTCTGAGCAGGGAACCCATGGGGCTTGATCCTAGGACCCTGGGATCATGACCTGAGCTGAAGGCAGATGCTCAACTGCCTGAGCCACCCAGGCGCCCTAAGAGTATTCTTTTTAGGGAAGAAATTGCTTTTGTTTAGGATAAGGTCTTGATAATCCTCCCAACAGGTAAAAGGAGAGAGAAAGATCTGGCAATAAAATAAGTTGCCCAACAGCTGTGCATGAGACATGAGCAGGAGTATGCGAGTGCAGAGAGCAGGGGGTGGGATTGGGGGAAACGGCTGAGTAACATGGCAGAGTATCCTAAAGGGTTAAGACAGGGACTTGGATACTCCATTTTAGGATGTTGTATCATTACAATGTATTGCTAAAGATTTTAGTGAAGTACACCACACATTTAAAAGCCTCATGGAGGGGCGCCTGGGTGGCTCAGTCGTTAGGCGTCTGCCTTCGGCTCAGGTCGTGATCCCAGGGTCCTGGGATCGAGCCCCACATCGGGCTCCCTGCTCCGCGGGAAGCCTGCTTCTCCCTCTCCCACTCCCCCTGCTTATGTTCCCTCTCTCGCTGTGTCTCTGTCAAATAAATAAAATCTTTAAAAAAATAAAAGCCTCGTGGATGTAGGCTTCATTTTATTTCATTTGTTTTGGGGAGGCACATTTGGTTTGAAAATGGTAAAAATAAAGGTACACTTAGAAGACAGTAAAAAATAAGGTGGCCGAGCAGAACATGGAGGCTGAAGATGTTATGAGTTACAGGACAGACACGGGGATTTAAGTTGATCTTCTCTAGATCTCAAGGGGCAGCAAAGCCTTGGCTGCTCTCTGGGTTGCAACTCAATTACAGCAGTTATCATAATCCATTTTAGATTATAGATGATTATAGCTGACGTATATAGTCCCTGGGGCTGGATCCCATTGAAACATGGCTGCCTCCACTGCAATCATGGATATGAGACAATTGATAGAAGGAGAGTTCTAGGCAGAAAAGCAATGTGTGTCTGTGACAGTAATTGTGAATGTCACCTACTGGACTCTTAATTCCGTGCTGTACACTGTATTGCTATTTGAGAGATCTTATATAGGTCTAGCCATCACAATACACCATAAACTTCTTGTGGGAATATCACACTTCTATGCACTCCCTTTGCATCAAACGCAAGTTTACAAACAAGCTCAAGGGTGGGTTTTATGAGGGCAGAGATGATACCTCTTCTGTTTAGCACTGTATCCAAGGACAGTGCCTGGCCTGCTCTATGAATAAAAATAAATATTTGTTAAGGTAATGAAAAAAATTAACAGTTGCTCAGCAAATTTTTAACTAGTTTCTTGAATAATGCATTCTAATGATCTGGAACTGGAAGAAATGTGATTGGCGGCTGATGAGAAATAAGACAGGAAAATACAGAATGTGCTGATCTATATAACCTATTTTTTTTTAAGATTTTATTTATTTATTTGACAGAGACACAGGGAGAGGGAACACAAGCAGGGGGAGTGGGAGAGGGAGAAGCAGGCTTCCCGCAGAGCAGGGAGCCTGATGTGGGCTCCATCCCAGGACCCTGGGATCATGACCTGAGCCGAAGGCAGACACTTAACAACTGAGCCACCCAAGCGCCCCCTCTATATAACCTATTTTTAAAGTTGCTTTTTCTTTTCTTGGTGCCAACCAACCTCACTTGATACACAATGAAAGCATGGTTATCTTAAATCTGTGTTTGATGATTTTCCAATTAATTCACAAATGAATTTCAATCTTTGCTAACAAATTGAATTGGGTCCACTAGGACACAACCTTATTTTCTGTGCTATTTGAATTCTATTCCCTTTGTGCTTTAAAGCAAACTAGAAATGCATATGAAAGTATGGCCTGAGTTGGGCTGTTAGAGACTACTCCTAAAGGTTCAAGCGAAAAGTATCTATGAAGTGTATCCTTGCCTGTTGCTTTTCATTCCCTAGGTTTTCAAAATCATAACCTACCTGCACTTAGCTGAAACTTAGGACTGAGTTTCAATAGTTAAATATCTTCCAGTTTCTTGCAGTATCAATTTCCTCTGCGACTTGGAAACACGTTTATTGATTTCACATGCATGAATCTTGGAGAATACAGTTCTAGGAGGCATTAAAATTACTTACCAGACTAAAAGCTTTTATTTTTATGAGCAATTAATGTAATTAAAATACTTGGTTACATCTGATGGCCTCGTTTTCCAAATACTCTCATAATCAGAGTAGAATAAATATTCTAATTTTACATTAAATATTACAAATATTACATTACTTTTGCCCTCTGAATTTTTATTTGAGTTTTCCGAATAATTTTGTGTTATATAATTAGCTGTTCTCTTGTTACCCTATATACTATTATTTTATAGTTTGCTGTCTTTTTTTTTTTAAATATTTTATTTATTTATTTGAGAGAGAGAGAGAGTGAGAGAGAGCGCAAGAGGGGGTAGGGTTAGAGGGAGAAGCAGACTCCCTGCCGAGCAGGGAGCCCGATGTGGGACTCTATCCCGGGACTCCGGGATCATGACCTGAGCCGAAGGCAGTCGCTTAACCAACTGAGCCACCCAGGCACCCTATAGTTTGCTGTCTTTATTTCCAGGGACATCCATAACAAAGTACCACGAACTAAGGTTAGTTCCTTCTGAGGGCAGTGCAGGAGAATCTGTTCCATGCCTCTCTCCTTGCTTCTGGTGCGTTGCTGACAAATGCTGGTGTTCCTGGCTCACAGATGCATCACCCCAATCTCCGCCTTCATCTTCATGTGTCATCCCTCCTGTGTGCATGTTTGTCTTGGTGTCCAAATTTCCCCTTCTTCTAAGGGCACCAGTCACATTGGATTAGGTCCCACCCTTATGAACTCCTCTTAACTTGATCATCAGAAAAGGCCCTATTTCCAAATAAGGTCACACTCACAGGCCTGTGGGTCAGGACTTCAACATCTTTTGGGCGGACACAATCAAGCCCATCATGGTGGCATAGCATTGTCAGGGACTGGTGTAAGGCAAGGTGAGTAAGAAATAGAAATTTCTTTGAAGCTTTGAGCTGGGCCCTGAAGGGGCAAAGTACAAGGCCTGGGGGAGAGAGACAGAACACTTCACAAGCTGTGGGAATAGACATTTACTGTGATTCCTTTGATTGCCATCTAACACCTGAACCAAACACAAATTGAAAGGTTTTTCTGAAAGAGATAAGTGGTAAAAAGGAGCTGGATTTCAGTCCTCACTCTGCCATTTTTCCAGCTAGGTAACCTAGTATAAGCAAACCAACTTCTGCAAGCCTCTCTCTTCTTTTCTGTAAATGGAAGATCTAATAGCTTGAAGCTTAAATGAGACACTCTATGTAAAGTACCCAGAATTGCACCTATAATTTAGCAGAGCTCAAAAATAGGTCCTTCTGGAGTGCCTGGGTGGCTCGGTAGGTTAAGCATTCAACTCTTGATTTGGGGTCAGGTCATGATCCCAGGGTCATGAGATGGAGCCCCATGGAGGGCTCAGCACTGAGCATGGAGCCAGCTTAAGATTCTCTCTCTCCTTCTCCCTCTGCTCCTGCCCCCCCAGCCCCCACCCACTACATGCTCTCTCTCCCATAGGTCTTCCCTATCCTTTTCCTCCCATGGGAAGCCTGTACTTCTGGGCCCAGGAGGTGTCTGCCAGGCACAGTTCTGTATGTGAGGGCTGGCCGAGACCAGAGGGAGGGTACTGAGGAAAGTTATGGGTGACAGGGGTAGGGCTCCAAGAGCTTTACTTTTGCCTTAGAACATTCCTGATGGAAGGGAAAAAAAGACACAAGAAACTACACACGACTAGACACAAGAAACAATGTATTACCAAGGAAATGAAGAAAGAACTTTGAATCTAGGTACAATGGGTCTCATTCAAAGAGAAGGAATAAAGAAAGCATGGGCTTCCCTTGGGCTCTGTTTCTTATTGTTCACAGTGATTTACCATTCCCCTTATTTAGTCACGCTGAGACTTCTTAAGTTTCAGTGAAATATAGTGTTAGACTTTAGACATCATCTATCCAGGTCCCTCAATTTAGAAACGAAATTGAAGCACGTAGAGACTAGGTAGCTTGCCCAAGGTCACAGCCTCCTTCCCTCACCTCCAGTCCTATTCTCTTTCCTTCTGGAGTTGTTAATAAGCAACAGCAATAAGATCATTTTAATTTTCTGATTGTCAATTTCTCTCTATATACATTTAAGTGGGATTTGATTTTCTGCTTTCTTTTCCCTGCTTCAATCAAAATTGAGTTGTTTGTTGGTGCAGAGATGCTCTGTGGTTTAAGCTTGGATTATTTGAAATAGAATTCATTATGTTGGGAAGCTTGAATTTTTTCCTTCTCCTTGTGGTGATCCTTCTTTTTTCTGTAAATAGTCATCTTGACATGGTTTATTACTATGTATTCCCACCATTCCTCTAGCTATTCTTACCATTTGATTTTGATTTTCATTAACTACCAGGTGTTAGGCAGCTGCTCTGCTCATTTTGGGTTCATCCTCATTTTCGAGTTCCTTCTTTATTGGCCTGGACGGTTTTGTATAGGCTATCTTTAATGGCTTGGCCCAATTTCAAATTACAAAATAGGTTTTAATTAGTTAAATGCTTGCCAAATCCAGTTGATTTCAGAATGAACCATGGTTTTAAATATTTTTCACTATTTTTCATCACTGGCTTTATATGATGACTTTATTTGTAATCTTGGATTTAAAAAGAAGTTATCTCATACTGATCAAGACTGGGAATGCCAAATAATTCTAAATTTGTTTTTCATGGTGCATAAGACACAGGCATTCAAACAAAGGAATATTTCCTAATGAAGCTAGTATCTTATAGGAATTTATTGCATACATACCCAGTTTTATTGGTTTTCAGAAAGCAATAGTCTCAATCTTCCCTCAGTAGAACCAAGTAATAGATAACCTTATTAGCTACCAGGTCAACTTGTGGTGATAGACATTTGGTGATAGACATGTGGCCTACATTGTCACAAATGTTGTTTTATTTTGACTGTTGTATAGCATATTGGTAAGTCAATTAAAAATTTCTTGGATGGACGAAGTCTTCACCAGCCCAGTTTATTTGCACTGACCTCTCCACATGACTTATCAAGGAAGATGTGGAATCCTCAGAAGTGAGCAGTGTAAGTTGGTACCTGCCTGGCTGGACTGAGTCTGGGTTAAGGGGCCATGCATTTTCCTGCTCTCTACTCAGGTCAAAGGATCCCCGGGCATAAAGTCCTTTGGAACAAGTGCTATTCTTTTCACAAATCCCTCAGTAGTGTCTACAACTGGATTGCCCTTCTGGGTAATAGATCAGATATATATACTTTACAACAATTTTCTATGGGGAGGTCATGAAAGATAGTGTGAAATATTGATTGGGCAAACTCCCTAACTTTTTGTAGGAAGGGCTCAACTCACTGAATTTCTTTGGATCAGAGACCAATCAGTCTGATAGCCCATGTCATTTTTAAGGTATCTACTTCCCATTTTCTTGTACCTCAACTAGTGTAAATAATGTTTCCACATAAAATTAAATCCCCTTTCAAATCTCTAGACCCATTTAAATATGCCTAACTTGCTCCCATGGTCACATTCTGAGAACACTCAAGAAGCTTCAAGGTTGCTGACCCACATTGCTTGACTACATCTTGGCCTCCTCACCAAGTTAGGCTACGCTTTCTACCAATCCTATTCTAGCCTCTTTGGTTAAAATAGTGACTTGTATGGTCACTATTTTTAAAGCATAGAGTGTTCTAATATATGTTCCATTCCCTGGGAGCTCTGCATGATGGAACCCACAGAGTCATACCGGAATTTCTTTCATGAGAATCTGCAGAATGATTCTTTGGAGGACCAGTTCTCTATCAATATAGTGTTAAGGTCAATAGAATAGTTTAGGCTTGAAAATGGTTTTGGCTCCAAAACATGAAACTCATGTAAACTCACATATATTATATTTCATGTGGAATCTCAGTATATTTCAATATGTTTGATACGAAGTAGGGTGGCGTTTCTGAAAGTAAGAGTATCCAAAGTCTAGGAAACTTAAAATGCCTTCTTTTTGCCCCTGCATGGCTGCTGCAGCCCAGCCAAAGCTGATGGGCCAGCGCCTCACCCCTATGCCAATTCCACAGTCTTGCCAAAGCCAGTGGGTACATGCAGCTTATGGAGGAGATGCGCCTTGAGTGCCTGGCTGTGGTGGCTGGTGGGGTGGAGTTTCTGGGTCCCATGTGTCTGAAACAATTGGAGAGACAGTTCTGGGTAAAGGTTGTCATCCCCAAGGCACTGCATGGACAGCAGACTAAAACACCCCTCAATCTTCCTGTGAGAAAGGCCCATTTACTCATCTTGGAGCTTTAGCCTGAGGGGCAGGCATCAGGTTTGCCACACATCTAGAAGCTATGGAGGTGCTCTCAGGGAACATAGGCCAGGAGACACCATCTTTGCACTGTCCTTTGGCCTCACTACTTCCCAGAAAGGAGCTCATACCTTCATTCCAAACCCCATTTTTTTTTTTTGGTATCAAGTTTTATTTACATTCTAGTTAGTTCATAGATAGTGTAATATTGGTTTCAGGAGTAGAATTTAGTAGCTCATCACTTACATAAAACACCCAGTGCTCATCACAACAAGTGCCCTCCTTAATCCCCATCACACATTTAACCCATCCCCCCCCCCACCAGTCCCCTCCAGCAACACTTGGTTTGTTCTCTATAGTTAAGAGTCTCTTATGGTTGCCTCCTTCTCTCTCTCTTTTTTTTCCCTTTCCTTATGTTCATCTGGTTTGTTTCTTAAATTCCACATATAAGTGAAATCATATGGTATTTGTCTTTCTCTGACTGACTTACTTTGCTTAGCATAATACATTCTAGCTCCATCCATGTCATTGCAAATGACAAGATTTCATTCTTTTTGATGACTGAGTAGTAGTTCATTGTGTGTGTGTGTGTGTGTGTATATATATATACATATACCACATTTTCTTTATCCATTCATCTGTCGATGGACCCTTAGGCTATTTCCATAGTCTGGTATTGTTGGTAATGCTGCTATAAACATCAGGGTGCAGGTGCTCCTTCGAATCTGTATTTTTGTATCCTTTGGGGTAAATACCTAGTAGTGCAATTGCTGGGTCATAAGGTAGTTCTATTTTTAACTTTTTGATGGATCTCCATACTATTTTCCAGAGTGGCTGCACCAGTTTTCATTCCCACCAACAGGATAAGAGGGTTCCCCTTTCTCCACATCCTCACCAACATCTGTTGTTTCCTGTGTCGTTAATTTTAGCCATTCTGACAGGTGTGAGGTGGTAGCTCATCGTGATTTTGGTTTATATTTCCCTGATGATGAGTGATATTGAGCACAGAACCCCAAGTTTTGCAGCTGTCTCCAGGGGCAACCCCCAGATCCCCTGGTCTGGAGGCCAGCAGGGTTTATGATCAATTAGAGTGATATACTACATCAACAAAATGAAGGCTCAAAATCATATGATCATTTCAATAGGTGTAGAAAAATTATTTGACAAAATTCAACATCCATTTATAATAAAAACTCTCAACAAAGTGGGTATTGATGGAAAGTATCTCAACATAATAAAAAGGCCACATTATGTTAAGCCCACAGCTAACATCATACTCAACAGTAAAAAGCTGAAAGCTTTCCCTTTATGATCAGGAGCAACACAAGAATGCCCACTTTTCCCACTTCTATTCGACATATTATGGAAGTCCTGGCCACAGAACTTAAGCAGGAAAAAGAAATAAAAGCCATTCAAATTGGAAAGGAAGAAGTAAAACTGTCACTATTTGCAGATGACGTGATTTTATATTTAGAAAACTCAGAGGATCTGAATAGATATTTTTTCAGAAAAGATGGCCAACAAGCATATGAAAAAATACTCAACATCACTCCTCATCAGGGAAATGCAAATCAAAACCATAATGAGATATCACCTCACACCTGTCAGAATGGCTATTATCAGAAAAAAAGAAACAACAAGTGTTGATAAAGATGTGGAGAAAAGGGAGCCCTCATGCACCGTTGGTGAGAATGTAAGTTGGTGCAGCCACTGTAGAAAATGTGGAGGTTCCTCCAAAAAATTAAAGAGAACTGCTATATGCTCCAGCAATTCCATTTCCAGGTATTTATCCTCCAAAAATGAAAACACTAATTCAAGAAAAATGTATGCACCTCTATATCTACTGCAGCTTTATTTACAATAGCCAAGATATGGAAACAACCAGAGTGCCTATCAATGGATGAATGGATAAAGATGTGGTGTATATGTATACAACAGAATACTGTTCAGCCATACATAGAATGAAATCTTGCTGTTGGAGACAACATAGATAGACCTTGATGGTATTACGCTAAGGGAAATAAGTTAAACAGAAAAAGACAGATACCATACGATTTCACTTAAATGTGGAATCTAAAAAACAAATAAAAAGAAACAAAACAAAACTCATAGATACAGAGAACTGGCGGTTTCCAGAGGGGAATGGAGTAGAGGGGCGGGGGAGGGGGGAGCAGAAATGGGTGAAGGGGATCAAGAAAAAAGAAATTTTAACCTCTTAACTTTCATAAAATTAGGGCCAATACTGTAAAATGGGGGCTATCCTGAGTCCTTCCTATTTGGCATATGTTACAGTTTATACTTCAGGGCATATTTTATGGAATTGCAGGGGACTGGGAGTTTCAGGAACAGCAGATTATAACTGATATGTTTAGGGCTGTTGCCTTCCAAAGCACTCAAAATGACTGCTGTGGAAGAGACTGTGGATACTCATGACTATCAATGAGCTCTCTACATTTCTCAGTCTTGTGACTAGTTCTGGTCAATAAAACGTGAATGAAAATTTTGGCTCTCACTTCTAGCTTTGGGTGTTCTGTGTGATTTCCCCAGGATCTCTCTCTATGTCCCCCCACCCAGTCCATCTGGTGGGAAGCAAAGAATTCCAAGATGGTGGGTAAAAATGCTAGAAGGAGCCAGATAACAGTCATGAGTCAGAGAAGAACACCCAGGGAAAATGCCCAGCTGTACTAGATATCAGGTGAAGGAGAACAAAACTTTGATTGTGCTTTCCAGTTTGGGAGAATCTTCATTACAGTAGCTAGCATTGATTACGAGGACACATTCAACTGTCCTTTAAATTTTATTTATTTGATCATTTGAGTATGAGGGCATGGGAGTTAATATGAGAGAAATGGCTGCAAAAGACACCAGAAAATTTATTTTACTATAATTCTCTCTTGTCATATTAAGTCCTGAATAAGACTGATTGCCATACTGTCATATGGCTTGTAGTGTATAACATCTAACGTTTAAGCCCACAGTTTTCTTCTCAATAGATATTAGTCTCACAGTGGCTGCATGATCCCTAAGATTGTATCATATAGTTTCTCTGGGCATTCCTATACAAATATTTAAACTTTTGTTTCTTCCTTCTAGACACAGATAACTTTATAATGACTCCTTGTATTTGTTAGCACACAGGCTGAGCTGCTGTAACAAGCAGACTCCTGTCCCCCTAATAAAACACACTCAAATTCAAACTAGATAGAATTTTGTTTCTCATTTATTAGTCCAGAATAGGCCCAGAGTGAGCTTTGCCAGGGACCCAGAGTCTATCTATCTTGTGACTTTACCTGCCCAGACTGAAACTAGCTCATCAACACCACATTTGTATGTTCAGGGATGTATTATAGAGTACAAGAAATTTCCTTAAATAATATGATCCAGAAGTTGTATACTCTGCTTCTGTTCACATTCTATTTGCTGAAACATAATTACATGTCCAGCCACCCCTGAAACATAATTACATGTCCAACAACCCCTGACTATATTTAAAATATAGTCTCTAGCTGAGTAGCCATGTGCTCACAAAACTCAGAAATTCTGTTATAAAAAGGAAAAAAAGGAGAATGGGCACTGGGACACAGCAGTTTTTACCTGACAAATCACACTGGGACATTAGGCCACATTTCAGTAGCCAGAAGGGATCTGTTTATCATATTCTGTACTACTGTATAATAAGTACCTTTGTGAAGGAAAATCACTGACATTCCTTGAGATAATTATCATTGAGAATGTTGTCACTAGTTCTAATTTGAGTCTTGTATCAAGAGGTCTGCAATAACAAGGAAAACAAACACTATATATATATATATATATATATCGCACCATTTCTTCTATAATGAAAGCATGTGTTATATATATCCCCCCCCCTTAAAATAAAAATCTTTGTGTAAGGTGGGAACATAAGGTGTCAATCACATGGTAGTTGCTGCAATGGAAAGATTCTGAATGGGAATCTCTGGCAGTAACAAGAGACAGAGCCCGCAGGTCAGATGACCATGCCCTTGGTGTCCGGCATCAGCACTCTGGGAGCCATATCCCTGGGACCAGGTAGCTGAGTCTGTTCCTTTCATGGGGATTAGCAGCAGTAGCCCCCTTTATGGGCACCAGAGCACAGCTACTGCATTAAGAATTGGCATTAATAGGAAAAGTTTTCGCAGAAAACTGGAGCCGGAGAGGAGGGAATTCTTGAGTGGTCAAGCATGCTGGACTTGGTTTGACATGGAACATGAGTGTGGTCCTCGTAGAACTCTCAGAAATATTTGGGAGGAAGTTGAGAAGATCAGGAATTTGTTCCTATGTAATGAATGGAAGTTAAGACAAAGGGAAACTGGTGACATTTGCTGTGACACTTTCTGTCCCATCTCTCCCTGATTTATAAATAGTTAATGTTCTTGATCTATTGTGTCTAGTGCTTGTGGCCTTATCTAATAGAGCTCCAAGCCTGCTGCCTCACTGCTCCTGGACTTTGTCATTGATTTGTCCTGATTCCCAGAAGAAGGAGGGGCTCCAGCATAGCACACTTTCTTTTCAGGGAACAGGTGATGCTGAAGCTGAAATTAAATGAGCCTCCTCACTAAAGTATCCTCCCCCTATTCTATTCAACTCTGTTTCTTTTGTGTTGCCTTGACCTCCCTTTGAGTACCATTGGCTGCTTCGGATTCAAGGCTCCACAACAGACTGAGAACCACACTAATAAGCAAGTCTCCCTTGTTCTAGTCTTTTGTCACAATTTCCTATTCTAATTATGTCTGCTTAGCACTAGTCTTGCCTCTTAACTTTAACCTGTTAATTTTATTTTCATTTTTTTTCATTTAAATTCAATTAGCCAACATATAGTACATCGTGTTTTTGATGCAGTGTTCAATGATTCATTAGTTGCGTATAACACACAGTGCTCATCACATCACGTGCCCTATTAATGTTAAATGGCAAAATGTCTTACCAGAGGAAAAGATATTTAAGTCATTTTACAAAGTGACTCAGAAAATAGTTTAAGATTGGCTTAGGTGGAATATATTGGAAATATTTTGACAGGTGTGTTTGGTGGGAGAAGGATTAAGTACAGTGACATAAACTCAACTCATGGTCTCCAAACAGAAAAGAATTTGAGTGCCACAATGTGCCGGATGCAGTACCAGGCCAAGAGGTACAGTGGTAAAGGAGACCAACATGAGTCCTCGTGTTGTTTACTAGGTGTCTGGTGTCACGTTAGCAAAATCCCCTTTTCTGACAGAGAATCAGGCTTTAAATTTTAAATGCACTTACAACGTGTACACTTTGTAGTCTGGAATTCTAGATCCCCACAGTTTGGCCCCAAACTACTTTGAGAAGTGAATTTTCCTCTGGTTAATTTTAGACAACCCCATTGGCTCTTTGAAGAACTGTCCCATTTATCACTTCGACTCAAGTTGTTCCTGTCTCTTGGAATTCTTTTTTTTTTTTTTTTTAAAGATTTTATTTATTTATTTGACAGAGAAAGACACAGCGAGAGAGGGAACACAAACGGGGAGTGGGAGAGGGAGAAGCAGACTCCCCGCCGAGCAGGGAGCCCGATGCGGGACTCGATCCCGGGACTCCAGGATCATGACCTGAGCCGAAGGCAGTCGCCTAACCAACTGAGCCACCCAGGAGCCCTGTCTCTTGGAATTCTTGCCTTGCTATTTTGAATGGAGCACTGGGTGTTATACGCAAACAATGAATCATGGATCACTACATCAAAAACTAATGATATAACATATGGTGACTAATATAATAAAATAAAATTAAAAAAAAATCTGTCCACCTTGGGGCGCCTGGGTGGCTCAGATGGTTAAGCATCTTCCTTCAGCTCAGGTCGTGATCTCCCCGTCCTGGGATCCAGCACAACAAGGGGCTTTCTGCTCAGTGGGAGTCTGCTTCTCCCTCTCTCTCTGCCTCTCCCCTGCCCCCTGCACCGCACTGTGCTCGTTCTTTCTCTCTCAAATGAATAAATAAAATCTTAAAAAAATCTGTCCATCTTTAAAACCTAGCTTAATGATGCATCTTACTGAAGCCTTTGCTAATGATTTCAAGTGGATGTAGTCTCCTTATTTGAACTCCCTGGTCATTTCCATCATGACCAAATCATATATCATAGTTATTCCGACTTTAGTTAACCTCCTCAAGTTAGCATTAGCCCACATGTTGCCATTGCATGAATCGGAGGAAGCCACCCCTTTCTCAAAATACCTTACATTCATCGATTGGAAAACTGTGACATGTTAGAATAAGAAAATTAGAGCCACCTGTAAGAAAAGTTACAAATACACAAACCTGTTATATCTAAGACATTAAAGAAGTCCCCTAGATTGTGTTACTTCAGAAGGCCAACCCGGTTTCACTTACTAGATTTCAAGTTGCCTTTGGTCATGGCCAGTGGTGTGCTGGTAAATGATGAACAGCTGGATCTCTGGGAAAAATCAAACAACCAACCAATCACCCAACCAGCCAACCCTGATTTGCAGTGTTGGCTATCTCAAGCTTCCAGAATGGTATCAACTGGCTTGCAAAATTCATAAAAATTTAAAAATCAGCTCTCATCAGCTGGTCATAGCTGGCTCCCGCATACCACAGGCTGGGCTTTGTTCATTCATTTTTCTTTCTACAGAACTCAGCAAGAATGAGGAAGCCCTGTACACATGGAACTCATGGGTGTTGCACGTTGAGAAATCAGGAACATTCTTGGTGTTGCTACCCAGGACAGCTTGCACTTGCCAGTGTGACTATCTCCTCTTTGTTTTTAATGTTTGAGCACCGGGGCAATATGTCTTTTTTATGACATACTCCTGAGGCTGAAGTGCAGAAGTTCCTGAGAACACAGCAATTCATTAGCTTGCCCTAAGGTAAAAATAATACCCATAAATAACCTTTCAGGAAAACACAATATGCCAAGTGCAGTAAAATCTCAAGGCTGCTTTATGATTAGTATTTCCATAGTCCTGGGTTTCTATTTTCTCAAAGCTTTGCCTGAACAATTTCTATTTTAGCTACTTTAATGGACAAAGCCATAAATATTTTCCTGACATATTAGTGCTTATATAGGGAAGGCCCTGTTAGTTAATTGGCTTGCATGCTGAGATGAAAGGTGGGTGATAGGCAAGGCTTGTTAAGTGTCAAATACCTAATCTCTGTAAGGTGAATTATGTTTATTTTATAAAGACCAGTGTTTTAGTCTTTGAGCAAGTGAATCAGTTATGACTTTGTATTAGATGAGAATAATGAAAATTCATATCTAGTTATTTATTTCAAATTGATGTCATACCATATACTTCACTACCTAGTAACAGATAATAGTAAGTATTCTTTGATTTTATATAGTCGCGTATATTTTGCCATTAGAAGATAATATCGGAGCTTAGCATAATTTTCAAAACGTTTAAATAATTCTGAAGTATTATGTAACTTGCAATATTTATTTATATCATGTATTTTCTATAGCTGCTGTAACAAATTACCACAATTTGTTTGTGGTTGAAAACAATACAAATCTATTATTTTACAGTTCTGTAGTTCAGAAATCTGATAGGGGTGTCCTTGGGCCAAAATAAAGGTGTCAACCGGGCTGTGTTCCTTCTGAAGGCTCTAGAGCAGTCTGTTCCCTTGCTTTTTCCACCTCCTAGAAGCTGAATGCATCCTTTCCCTTGTGACCCTCTTCCTCCGCCTTCAAAGTCAGCCACAGCTGGTGGAACTCACATCGCTTCACTCTGGCCTTTACTGCCTGTTTTCATTTTTAAGGACCTTTGTGATTACATTGAGCCTGCCTGGATGACCCAGGATAATCTCACCCTCTGAAGGTCAGGTGAGCAACAACCTTAATTCCTCTTGCAACCTTTAATTCCCCTTTGCGCCATACCCTAACATATTCACAGGTTCTGGGAATTAGAATGTGACATCTTTGGGGACAAGAATGCATTTATATTTTTACGTTTACTTTGGAGCAAAAAAGTTTCAAAGGAGTTAAATAGCTTCCGCCAAATCTCTGGGCCAATGCCATTTTCTGAGCAAAGTGAAGGTGATTTGCTTAAATTGTTTTCCCCCAAATTATTGTCTCACTCAAATCTTCAATTTTGTTTCGAGTGTGTTCTTTCTTTTGCTCTTTACTTTTGAAAAAATCCTCTGCTATTTAAAGTTTGCAGGTTTGGGCGCCTGGGTGGCTCAGTTGGTTAAGCGACTGCCTTCGGCTCAGGTCATGGTCCCGGAGTCCTGGGATCGAGTCCCACATCGGGCTCCCGGCTCAGCGGGGAGCCTGCTTCTCCCTCTGACCCTCTCCCCTCTCATGCTGTTTCTCTCTCTCTCTCTCAAATAAATAAATAAATAAAATCTTTAAAAAAATAATAAAATAAAGTTTGCAGGTTTTGTGCCTTTTCTGTTTCAAGAATGTGTAGTGAGGAAAATGATTTAAAAGGAATCAAGTAAACGACTCACCTAGAGCAACATGAAAGGCAACATGGTAAAAAAGAAAAAACAAAATTCTAGTCTTTTAGCTAAAAACCCTCATGTTTTTAAAGACCTACAGGCTTCATTAGTGTCAAGGAGAAGTCAGAGGTAGCCATCAAGGTGTTAAATTTCAGTGCTGCATTTGCTGGCGACCAGTATAGTGACCTTCCCTGAGAGGTGCATGTGATTATGGCCATTTTGAAGAGGAGGAAATTGAGGCATAGAGGAGCCAAATGCTTGCCATGTAGTCATTTGGCTGGTCTTTGCTTTGACCTTGTGTGTCCCTGGGTCTATCTGACTCTCTCTGGATTCAGATTTTTCCATAACACTGTGCCCTAGTTCCTCTGCATGATGCTATCTTTCATCATCTCCAAAGAGTTCGTTTTGCAAAATATTCCATCTGCCTGCCTTCTGGTTTTGAAAAGGCTTTGATCTTAACTCTGATTTTAACTCTAAGACAATGGAAATGCAGAGAAATCGTTATTTGCTAAATGTAGTGATTTAGTAACAGGACTGGAATAAGAGTAGAATTCCAAGCTTCCAGGAGTGGGAGTAATATCCTTATCACACAATTTCTAGCAAATGCAAGAAATGCACAGGACTTCGTTCAAAGTGGAGTGATAATGAAGAAACTTTGAAAATAGCATAAGATCTCTGAATAAATAAGGGAAGCTTTTCTTTCAAGAAATGCTTACAAGACATGTCAAAAAGCCAACGGCGAACAATGGATAGCTGTGTCAAAATTCTCAGCGAATAGTCCCCTTAGCAAAGGTCTGTCTTTGCTAGTGTTAATGTGGACTTCTTACTCATTTGTTGGCTAATTTTCTATATGAGATACACTTAGCCAATATACTTCCTTGCCTCCTTCTCCAACTGTCAAAATCCCATCCATATTACCAACTGCAACGTAGGTGTTACTGCTTCTGGAATGCCTGGCATGCTAGGAAAGAAAATTTTTCTGAATTCTCAAAGTTTGTTTTCTTGTATCTCTTGGCACATCACACATTCAGCTGCATTTATTTGTGTACATTTTTGATGTCTCTACTATATTAAAAGGCCAGCTGTCTTCATTTATTTTTCTTTTCTAGTGGCCCAGTAAAAGATAATCTCATAGGCCTTTTTATGTGCGTAAAGGTGCCTGATGTTTCATCAAGGAAAAAGTGAATGGATGTAGTAAATAAGTGGAGTGCCAGCCAAAGACTATTACTTTGTCTTATTCTTCTTTTCTAATTATTTTTATTTTTGTTTCTAATACAGTACCTTGAAGAGCAGATGTTCTAGAAGTATCTATTGGTATAACTTCAAAATACTTAATGTTCTTTTAAAAATCACAGTGGCTTCTGTAAAGCCATAGAAGTATTGGAGAATACAATATTTTTCATTAGTTTTTCTTAAAGGATGTGTTTTGGGAGTTATTAGCCACAAATGAGTTTATTTTGATGGGCTGAAATGCATTTTATAGTGATACAGAGAGCTTTGATGGTAAATTTATGTAGATTTTGGACTTCAACACACCCTGGTTTGGTCTCTGGCCTTATCATTTACTACCTGTGTGAAATTGGGCAAATTAGTTAACCTCTATGAAACTCAAATTCACCATCTATAAAACAGGGGTACCAACATTACCTCACAGGTTAGTTATATTAAGTGGAAACTCTATACAAACAACCTATATTATGTGTCTTGCTCACAATAAATATTATTTCTCTTCCTTTTTACCCTTTTATTGACTTTCAGTCTGCTTTTCTAACTAAAATGCATATCTTCATTTTGATTACACAAAATTAAAGTTGACACTTATTCAAAATTTAGTATGTACAATGAAATCCAAACTGAGATATCTTGCAAAGCATTTAAGAAGTATCTAGTGTTACCAGTGTTTCGGATATCTGTTTCTTTTGCTTTCTCTCTTAGGAATGGTGATTTCTTTTCTTTTGGAAAGCTACCCTTCTCTGAGGACAGGATAAGGGGATCAATGATCATAGTTTGTACAACCTCACCACTTCCCCATGCCCTTTCCACTGAGGTAGACATGTTTCCAAAATGGGCTTTTTCTCTAGGATTTTCATTGGGTTTTCTCTAGGATATTAAAAGTGGACTGTAGTTAGATCCTGTCCTTCCCCTGTGAAGGAAGCAGAGAATCTTTGAGCCTGGGCACGGTTGACCATCATGGCTTTCTTTTGGAGAAAGGCAGTCTGCAACAATAAGGTAGGCACATGGAAAGAAGGACCGATCACTCAGACATACCCCACATTTGGTATCGTGGATCAAGAAAATCTCTAGTTTTGGCTAAACTAGCATGAGTGTGATCTTCATTTATGACCAAAGTAAAAAAGAAACACACGTAAGCAGGGAGTTACCTGGGATTCACTGTATCCTGCTGTTTCCTCCCTGTTCAGCCTCTAAATTTTAGTATCTGACCCCCAGGTAAATCATGGTGCCTCCCAGGTAGAGCATTTCGGCCAATCACTGTATAATTTACTGGCTACTGTTTTAGTTATAGGCTGTAACCTTAACCACGGCTAGGATTTGGTAAATGCTAGGGTGTTGTGTGGGGGGAGACCTGGTGGGAGAGAGTGGCAAGATTAGTATCTTCAGGGGGAATAAAGAACAAAAGCCCTCTGGAGCACAGGGTTTGTTCTCAGTGAGCCACTTTGAGCACAGTCAATGGAAGGTCTGAAAATTCCCCTGCTCTGTGTCAAGCAGTGTGTGTCAAAGCCACCTTGGGAAACAGATCTGGCCTGTTGTGGGGCAAGGGGGTTCCTGACCAAAATCTCCATCACTGGATTCCTTGGGTCTAAGTTGCCTGAGCTGCAAAACTGAATAGCTTCTTAAATAAATGAAGACATCTTAAATTCAAAGGAATTAGGTTTTTTGGGGGGGGCTCAATTTCCCCCATTTCTCTCCCTTCCATCTTCTCTCCCTTATTTCCTACTTTCTTCCAAGTAACATTTTTAGATGACTTTTAAGGTGTAATGTTTTCACCTCATAGAAATATTTAAAATGCAGAGGAAAAAATGAAATAAGAATCACCTATAATACTACCACTCAGAGATATTCCCTACTAATTTCTGGCATATATTCTTCCAACTCTTTTTCTATGCAACAATATTTTAACATAATCATAATGCATATCTATCATTGCAGCCTCTTGATATTTTCTTTGAACAAATCTAAACAGTTTCTCCTATTTCGTTTTTTCCTTCCTATTGCTTTGATATTAAAGGTAGAGCTGCCACGAACATCTTAGATTCGCATCTTTGATGCCATATTTCAGGAGACATAGAGCATCGATAGCATGTGTTTTGAAAGATTTGCACCAAGGTAAACAGATAATCCAGATACTGTACTTGACCCCATTTTTGTCTGATACTTGAAAAAATTATTGTTAGTTTCTGGGTGGAAAGGAAATTCAGAAATATAAAACTTAGTCACAATTGCTAGACTTCCGGTCTTCCCGCACTGTTCAAGCTGAGAGCCCATCATTATTTCTGGCAAGAGTCTATGCTCATTTTTCTGTCAGGCTTTTTTTGCACAACCTAGAGGATCTGCTTTGTCCAACAACAAAATAGAAGCATAGGAGTCTGGCTACAAAGTGGAAAATAACAGTAGTATTTCTCCCTGTTTTAGAGGAAATGCAACATTGTTAAAGAAGAGATTAGAATGCAATATACATGTGCCACTTTGACAACAGTCACAGGTGGGTCCTCTCTTCACCTGATTAATCAAGTCAAATCCTTCAGCCCAGGGATGGTGCACAAAGACAACTTTTGTTTCTGCCTAAGCCGTCATCTGGTTATACCTGTGACTCTCTATAACACTTGGCAACCTTTTCACTGAACTTTTGCAAAGAAATCGGATCAGAAAACCATGGTATCTTTGGAAGAATGGGGTGGCATACCCAAGAAAACATTGGTGAAATAGTTTATATCATTCATTTTTAAAAGACCCAATTTGAGGCCAGTAGGAAGTGTAAGACGGCAGGGACGAAAGCTCCATTTGGCCATAACATTTTTCAAGACATAGGGGAGCCTGGAATAGGCAGAAAAGCAGTACTATGAAAAATGTTTGTTTTTATTTTGTATTTTTGAGACTGGAACTGATAAAACTTTCTGATTTTCTATCTTTGACAGGGCAAGTCTCATTTCCAAACTAAAAGTTATCTTCTACTTTGAGAATTCCCTCTGAGACAACAGGAATAATAAAGGCTTTAGAGAAAACTAGTAAGAGCAGCATGGACCCTAAGGAGATCAAACTTTAGTCCTTGTCTTTGAACTACAATGTGGTCTAACTGGACTCAGGTATTTACATGAGTTCTGAAATTATCTTATGCAGTGGTGCTTCACTGGGGGACAGATTACAAGCAAAGAAGTTTTGGACACATTCTCCTTCTCTTGTTGAGAATACTGATAGAATCTAATTTCTTTTATTTCAGGTGGGAAAAGCAAAGGCCCAAGAGAATGGATCAAAGGCCCAAGGTCACCTTGTCATTAATGGCAGACTAGGACTAGAATAGACTCTTCTCCCAAGATAGCATTCTTTCCACCTCATGTCCAGAATCCACATGGACTTTGCAGCATGGAGGCAGACTCCTCACCAATGAGAACTTCTTTCTAGCCTCATCCCTGAGTTATATTAGCTCCCAATCCTTAGTGTCTCAGCTTCTAAAGTCTTTCTTTGACCAGGATTCAGCCATAGTGAAATCGGATTTATGCGTGAATTACAGATAGGCCTTATCTGATGAAACAACTCCAAATGATTGGGACTGGTTGAGAGAGACCCATACAACTCAACAACGATGCCATATACAATTAATAATATCCTCACGTGTGAGAGAGGGGGAGGTACTGGTCTTCTCACTTGGGTGTATCCCTCACTCCCAGGAAATCTCATATTTCTAGACACAGGAGATCCAGGCATTAGAAAGGCTTTTTTCCCCCCCGAAAATGTCACTCAAGTCCTTCCATAAAGATGGGAGTCTGATGTTTTAAAGAGTGGGGAATCTAGTGTCTTTTTGTAATTTGTACTAGTTGCTCTTCAGCTGCTCTGACAGGATGGAAATTAAATGATTCAAAGGTAGTTGTTCTCTTCAGAACTGGGCGCTCCTAATGTTCCAACCACGAATCTTACTTGTAAGTGTTTGCAGTTTATTTAAGGAAATATATCCACAAGTATACTTTGAATTACCCATAATAATGGTGGTAGTGATATAAGAAGAAGAATAGGAGGATATCCATGGTTAGTTGAAAACTATATTTTCAATATTTAAAATAACTTGACGAAATGTTTGTGGAAATGAGCTCATTAAAATCTCAAGTTAAAAAAGATGGGTAATATGCAAGTATGTATACTCATAATTGCACCATTTGTAATAGCCCCAAACTGGAAGCTTCTTCTCACATGCCTATCAACAATGGAATGGATGAATTGTAGTATAATCACACAATAGGATATTATTGAGTAATGACAATGAGAGATCCACAATCGAATGCAACAATATAGATGAATCTCAAAATGTAACACGAGAGAAAGAAGCCAGACACAAAAGAATACATGCTAATCGATTAAAACTAATGTGTGATATTAGGAGTCAGGACAGTGGTCGTCCTTGAAGGAAGGAAGTGGTAGTTGGAAGAAGGGGTTTCTAAGGCACTAGTAATGTTTTGTTTCTTAAAGGTGCTGGTTACAGGGCTGTGTTCAGTTGGAGAAAGTTCACTGAGCTGTACACTTACGTTTAATGAAACTTTTGGGTATACGCTGCATTTTCATAACTTTTAAAAAAAGGTAAATAAATGCATTTTTCAAGAAGCAAGAAAACCAACACTCATATTTTGAATAGAAATTCCCTCATTTTCATTTTGTTAGGAAAAATAAGGAAAACGCCTCTTTTGTAAAATACTAATCAAGTAATGAAGTTAACCAAATTAGCCAAAATGACAGGGAAAGAGAAGAAGACAAAGCCTCAAGAGATGAGTTCCTAGCAGGGACTAGACAGGCCCCTCCCAGAACTCTAGGCGAGTTCGGATTTCAGAGGCAGGTCTGTCCGAGGTGGGCAAGCCTCTCATTTATATTCAGAAATGCACTCTCCAGAGCTAGACTGATGCCACAGCAGGCTCAGTGAGTAACGGGCTCACAATTCCGATTTAGGATCAAAATATTTCCATCAGATGACAAACCTGAAAAGAGAAGGAGATGCAGAGCTACACAGATGCAGTTTTGTCCTTTTCTCATAGCCACCTCAGGGACAGAGTTTATTTTGAAAATTCTGCTTCAGACAACTGTCCAATGGCAATTTTTAACCCAGAGTTTGTGCTTCAAGCTTTTTATCAATATGATTGATAAGCTTAAAAAGTCTCAAATCTTCATCTGTACATCACTTTACAGATCTTGGTCCGTAACTATTTATCTCTGTCGGAAATGTCAATATTCAATGATTACCTATAATAATAATTACTTAGCCATAAATGTAGTTAATAATTAAATATAAAAATTATTATTTATACATTACTACAAATCTCTTAAAAAGATCAAGTTTTGAGAGAGAGAGAACAAGAAATTGCTTAGAAAATTGTAGGGACCCTCAAGAATTTCAGTATTGGTGAAAGCAGGTACAATGAAAAACAGTTTCAGACATTCATTTTAGCCCTAAGAGTAGCTTAAAATAAAATGATCTCAGAATGAATAAACTGATGATTGGCAAAATCGGTTTAAAATTACATGAAGTCCCAAGGCCCCAGTATGTATAAGAATTCTTTGGAAGAGTTCTGTAGGAGTGAAAATGTTACAAATAAAAGTAAAAATAAGTAGTTAGGCAATGTGTTTTTAACCCTCATGCCACTGCTGTGCTTTTGGAGCCAACTGTATGCTTCAATCTCTTTAATTTCCCTTTGATTAGCAATCCCAGTCTACATCAAGGGGTTAACATTGTTTTCAAGAGACGACATCAACTGGCAGATCATATGAGGAACAGAAATGAATGGTAATATCTTTAGAGATCAAGCATTATTTACACAGTGAGAAGTGATTGATTTGATAGACACCAGACACCCCCCTCCTCTCTCCACACCTTTTCCAGAATAACCTAACTTCATTTCTAATATGATGCCCTGTCATCCTACGTAATTACAATGACTTCTGTGGACAGAGTTCCCCATTTCTGTGGTGTTGGCAAGTCTAGCCAAGGGCCACATCGCTTTCTCCGAAGATCACCACACTCGGCATTTCTTTTCTGGATTCATGTATGAATTCTTGCGGCAGTAAAAGGCCTCTGAAAACTCAGGGGAGTTCTGCAAAGTCCCAATAATCCTGTGAAACAAACAAAAGTCACATCAGCATTTGATACTTAGGCCCATGCCATGTAGGAGGTTTACAGAATTTCTCGATGTAGGCCTATTGACGGAATTTGGAATTTACAGCTTGAGAGGAAAAAAAAAGTTCTACTCATTACCAGAATTTTTAAATGGACAAGTAACAAAGTATCGGAGCACAGATTTTGAAGACTGTGTGACTTGAATACTGCGTATGAGTTGTATTTATTTCGCTCTCTGTGCTTCAGTTTCCTTTTCTGTAAAATGCGTATAATAATAGTACCTGCATCTTATGGTTGTCACGGGGAGTTAACTAATAAACACCCTATGCGTGTTGTAAAATAAATGAATAGTTCATATTCAGAATTGCAGTTATTATAAGAAGAGCTTGGTCAAAAATAAAATCACGATTTTTCATTACATCTTGGAAGGGCTCACACAATTACTTACATATAATAGACTTTAAATAGGTATTTGTTGATTTGATCTAATAAGGAAGATCATTATTTTCGTTTTTCCAAAAGAACTTCATAGATATCAGAAACTGGATTCAGCCTGAGTAACTGGAAAGGGCTGGCAAAAAGTCAATGTCTTCTTATCTCTGACCCCAGTGGGCAAAAACAACACTGTCCGACCCACTGGCGGCACCAAGCAGCATTTGAAGGGAGAGAGAGGTCAGTACAATGATGCAGAGGTGATGCTTTCACACCAACCCCAAACCACCTCCTTCCTTTCTCTTCCTACTGGGACCATGCCACCACACCCACCTTGGGCTGGGAGGAAGGGCAGGGAGGCAAACAGACGAGGGTGGTGGGAAGATCTCAGGCAAGTGACAGGAGAGTATGTTCTAATTACTGAGATCTCCATACATGGCAGGTGTGCTGAGTATAAATCTTTGCAGTCTTATCTCCTCTGACCCATTCTCCACACAGCAGAATGACCTTTAAAGTTTAAGTCAAATCCCCTAATTCCCTTCCTTAAAATCTTCCAGGGGCTTGAATGAAATTCAACTCCTCTCCATGGCCTCCAATGTTCTGAGGGCTCCAGCCGACCTTCCCAGCCTCCTCATAGTACGTTTCTCTTCCTGTTTCTCATCAGGTTCAAACTACACAGACCGACTTTCCATTCATCAAACCAGCCAATTTCTTTCCCTCTTTAGGGCCTTCTGCTCCTATGGACCCCACTCGCTTGAAAGTTACTGCCCAGTGACTCCATGATTTACTCCTTCTCAGCTTTCATGCCTCTACTTAAATACCCCTCCTCAGAGGCTTTCTTCAAAGAATGTCCAAATTAGTTCCTCCCACCTGTAGTAGCCCTATTGGTTCACAATGATTTGTTCTCCTTCTTTACTTCGTGACATCACCACTACACTGTAATCTGAGGGCAAAATACTGTGTATCTCTTGCTCCCTGTTGCCCTCCCCGCAAAGCCTACCACAGTGCTTCGTACACTGTAGGAGTCAGTACATACTAACTGAATAAATGACCCTGTCAGCTGGTCATGGTGATTACATGTACAGGAGGAATAGGTCATTATAAAGAAAAACACTACTTAGCATTTTTGTGTTTATTTGCAACTATGGACCAACTTTGAGAAAAAGCAAGCATTTCTTTTCCTTATCCCCATTCCAGGAAAGACAGATCCATACCTAATTTCTAAAAGTCTGACTTCCTAATGTGTCAACCATTACCACATCAACTATCTCTCCAGCCCCAACATCACAACTCCCCTATCCTTCAGGGAGAATGTAAACTTTTTTGGTTGTGTGTTTTTTCTTAGTACTCCTAGAGGAGTCCTAAAGATTAACAGGAATCTTCCTGGTATGGGGGTGTTGAGGTGGGGTGGGGGCCAGAGCTGGGGAATTTATATCTATTAGTCCACTTGAGATGGAGAAGACTGGCCTCCCCAGTGCTGAGGAGGGGCCCAGCAATTGTGGGTTGTGTGAAGGACAAAGACATTCCTCCCGTTGTGAGCAGGGCCCTGAGAGGCCTCTGATAGGATGGCATGTAATGTGGGGGAGCCTGAACATCAAGAGCAGTGGTTCCTGAGGCTGTTGCCCATGACCACCAGAAGGAAATGGAGCCACCTGACTTCAGATGGAGCCTCTGAACTGCAGAGATATCAGCAGTGACCATGGCAGGCTGGAGGTGGAGACTAATTCCCTAATTTCTGGGTCTTTGGATTCCTGTACAACCCTAAAAAGGAGTACACTGAAAACTACTGAAATTAAGTTTCTTACCTCCCTGCTTAGGGTGGGAGTTTGGAGATGGAATTAATTTGCTATAATAATGATGATGATGATGTGTCATTTCTTATATCTGAAAGTCCAGGAACAAATTCACCTGATACTTGGTCAAAAGTGGTCATAAAAAGATTTTATTTTATTTTTAGTAATCTCTATGCCCAACATGGGGCTCAAACTCACAACCCCAAGATCAAGAGTCCCATGCACTACTGAGCCAGTCAGGCGCCCCAAGGAATAAAAAGATTTTAGACATCAGGAATTTGTATTGGTCTTTAGTCTTTTAAGTTTCTAGGCTCATGAACTCTGAGACAGAGAGAAACTTTGATTCATTTAATTCCATCCCCTTTCCACTTTAGGAAGCCCTATGCGCTAGCTGAGTGGCAGTCATCACGATGACCTGATTGTTCCTCAAATTGAGCAGCAAGCTCCCTGATGGACAGGGAAAGCATCTGGGATCCTGTGACTAGAAGAGCTGCTCTTTTTTGTCTTCATTTTATTAAACTTTTTTTTTTTTTTAAAGGGCTGTGTCTTAGGTATAATCATATGGGCACAAGTACTTCAGTAAAATGTCCAAACCCATGACTTAATTCTACATTTGTCATAAAAACATGAGAGAAATGAAAAAAAAAAAAACAACAAAAAACCCACACACCTCAAAGAAGGGAAGTCTTCACAAAGCACCAATGGCAGTTAGCCATGTAGCAACACTCAACCTAATGCACACTCAGCTCTCCATTTCCATTCCAGCTCTTCTCTTTCCATCCAAAAGCTTCACTTAGATCATTTGGTTCTGAATAATTAGGTCAACCATGTACCAGGACTTCACTTACCTTCCCATGACTCTGATTAATGTCTTATTGTTTACATTAATTCTTTGGATAGATGACATAAATAATCTATTTCAGAAAGTAGATACATTATTAATCAAATGACTCCCTTCTCTTAAGAGTGGGGTCATCTTTCATTAATATTACATAAAGGACTTATATGAATTTCATGCTATATTAAAACTGTGAAATGTTTGTGTTTATGATAACAGAAGATAAATGGCTTTTATTGATTATGTCTTAAAGTGATTTACTTGAAATTTTGACTTTATTATATAAAATGTTTTATTATACTGTTGTTGTTTATTCCCTTGGCAAATAATCACTTGTTTTAAAAACATCTAAGGGATATGGAGTTGAACATCAGGTGACCAAGAAGACTACTCCTGCCTGTGCCTAACTGGATTTTTTAATTACTGAATGAGATTTTTGCAATTAATTGGTCTTCTGACAACCTTTTGTTACTTCTTTTATTATTTATTTATTTAGTAAAAGGACTTTATTTATTTAATTAATAGAGAGAGAGAGAGAGACAGCGAGAGAGGGAACACAAGCAAGGGGAGTGGGAGAGGGAGAAGCAGGCCTCCCGCCGAGCGGGGAGCCCTATATGGGGCTCGATGCCAAGATCCTGGGACCATGACCTGAGCCAAAGGCAGACGCTTAACCGACTGAGCCACCCAGGCATCCCTTGGTAATTCTTTTAAATGAATAACTTGTTTACAAGGTTAACTAGCTTCATTTATAAATAAACTATCCAATCTTTATCGTTAACTGTTGTTCATGGTTTTGTTAAAGGAAGGTCACATTGATCAGCTTATGTTCCACTATAAATTCACAAAGAAATAAATGCCTGAATAGATTCCCAGATGTGGTTTGAAGATTAACAAGTGCTACAAGGTTCACCAAAATCCAAACTGACATTTACAAATTATCAGAAACCAGTGCTAATATTTAAGGCAAATAGAAGAAACATTAGTATTTCAAACAGGATTTAGCATACATATACTAACTCATGGAATAATAGGGAAAAAAATCGCCATATTACCTAAAAATGTCTACATACAACTTTAGAAAGAATATCTTACAAAAAGTACTAGAAATTAAGCTGTGGAAAAAACGTCTTGCTTTATCAGTGGTGTTAGTTCTGTAAAGTGTTTACATAAAGGACTTACATGAATTTCATGTAAGCATCATAAGCATCTAAATGAGCACCTTTACTATTTAGGTAGTGTATACATTTGTATCACTTTGTGCCTTTGAACTTGCTTTAAAAAACTTATCAGACCCTTATATATTGTTTAGAAGTATTACATCTGAATAACTTTAGAGACACATCTGTAGATTATATGGTAAATATTAGCATAACAACCATTCCAAGTGATGGGGATGGCTAACAGAAACTGAATTTCCAAAAAGAAGTCATTTAAATTGTGAGTTCAATTTCTAGAACATCAAGGGGAAGTGTTTTTATTTTAAATACTAAAGTTTTGGGGGTGCCTGGGTGGCTCAGTCGGTTAAACTTCTGCCTTTGGCTCAAGTCATGATCCCAGGGTCCTGGTATCAAGCCCCACATCAGGCTCCCTGCTCAGCTGGGAGTCTGCTTCTCCCTCTGCCTCTGACACTCTTCCTGTTCATGCTCTCTCTCTCTCTCAAACGAATAAATAAATAAATAAATTTCTCTCTAAATACTAAAGTTTTAGAAGTTTATAGGGGCACCTGGGTGGCTCAGTCGTTAAGTGTCTGCCTTCAGCTCAGGTCATGATCCCAGGGTCCTAGGATAGAGCCCCACATCGGGCTCCCTGCTCAGCAGGAAGCCTGCTTCTCCCTCTCCCACTCCCCCTGCTTGGGTTCCCTCTCTCACTGCCTCTTGCTCTCTGTGAAAAAATATATAAAATCTTTAAAAAAAAGAAAAGAAAAGAAAAAAAAGTTTATCTAAAGTACGTAAGACTTTAGTTAGGAAGACTAAAACAATTACAGTTCAAACCTAACAAATGGTTTTATAGATGCAGCTTTATATCAAGTATATTTTGCCTTCTGTTTTAATACTGCCGTATTTAAGCATAAGGTTACAAAATCTCTATTTCAGAAATGTTTCTACACAAACCACTATGCACAATTTCTCAATAGCAATTCAATGTCTATTAGTTTTTAAGGCTTTTAAAAAAATATGTTTTACTTTGTACAGCCAGGAAGCAGCCTGTTTCCAAAACTAAATGTAACCTCAACCTTTTGCCGAGGAAATCCCTTTACCTCCAGAGAAAATAATAACTTCCTTGACAAAAGGTTGGCATTCCATTTACCCTTTTTAAAAAACAACACATACTTTTCTTACTAGAAACGAAAAATAGTCAGAGGCATCTTTTGCACCAGAACAAAGAAAGTTACAAATAAAGTTGTGAATAATTTACATATTTTATTTTATTTTTATTTTTTTTAAAGATTTTATTTATTTATTTGAGAGAGAGAGAATGAGAGAGAGCATGAGAGGGGGGAGAGTCAGAGGGAGAAGCAGACTCCCCGCCGAGCAGGGAGCCCGATGTGGGACTCGATCCCGGGTCTCCAGGATCATGACCTGAGCCGAAGGCAGTCGCCCAACCAACTGAGCCACCCAGGCGCCCCTAATTTACATATTTTATAAAAAAAATAATATGTATTTTTACAGATAGCAAATTTTACATATTTATAAATAAAATTGTTTTCAGTTTAAAATTGAGGGTAGAAAACAGTTATGTATTTACCTATATATCATTTAATCAGTGATCAGTTATTGACATTCTGAACTATCCAGACATAAGAAATGAGCAACAAAAAGCCCTTGACTCTCAGGTAATAAAAATGTTGCAAAGTCCATATATTTACCCCTGGGGATTCTTATTCTGTTCACACCTTTCTTATCTAAAAATAATCCTAGCACTAATTTTCAAACACATATATGTAATAGACACTTCTATATTAACATTAATCCTCTTAACAACTCTCAGGATAATTTAATCCTAATTTAAAATATCTAGAAACTGAGACACAAAGGTTAAGTAACAGCTTATAAATGGCAGAGCCATGGGTGGAACTCAAGTGTTTCTTCCTTCAAAGCTTACATTCATTTTTTTCACCAAGTATAAGGATCTGCTTTCTGAGCTAATCAGAATGAAGGAATGGGATGGCAAAAGGCAGGCAATGTAGTAACAGCCAAGAGAACTCGGGAAGAAACAAACAGGAAAACCCTAATAAAAAGCCAAAATGAAAAGTCAAAAAAGCATCACCATATCCCCATTGGTGGCTCTTTAGTGTAGGAATAAATAGCTCCCCATACTCTAGCTTTTGAGGATTTCTCTAAACTAATAAACACTAAAATGGGTGCCTGGGTGGCTCAGTCGTTAAGTGTCTGCCTTCGGCTCAGGTCATGATCCCAGGGTCCTGGGATCGAGTCCCACATCGGGCTCCCTCCTCAGCAGGAAGCCTGCTTCTCCCTCTCCCACTCCCCCTGCTTATGTTCCTGCTCTCGCTGTCTCTCTTTCTGTCAAATAAATAAATAAAATCTTTAAAAAAAAAAAACAAAAAAAAACAAAAAAAAAAACCACACTAAAATGCCAACTAATAGTCATAACAATAGTCTGTGTCATTTAAAAAAAAAAAAAGCTAGGTTTTGTTCAGGATACTGTGTTTATAAGGCAATAAGGTAGAAAATGTATTTTAAACAGAGAAATTTTAATCCAGTGGTTAAGATGAAAATGTTAATACTCAAGCGACAAATTTTAGCTATCAAAATCTTTCAATTTGCAAGCCCCATTCTCTGAGGGCATGCCAGATGTACCAGGTACTACAATAATATTACTTAAATTCATTAGGTTTTTATGCACATATGCTTTAGTTCATGGGGATATGGAAGGAAGAGCTTTGACCAATTAGATTGTTATCATGGTTTATGTGAGCTTATAATAATTGCCCTCTGTTGTCTTCAGAATTAAATTCCTGTATTTTCACTTCTGAAGACTTCAGTAAGGAAAAAGACAACTTCTAAAAATGAAAACAAAAAGTTACTTGGGTAAACTACAATGGGAATTGATCCAGTGACTTTTGCTGCTCATTATCTAAAAAGAAGTTAATTTGATTATTCTAGCAAGACTGAATTTACCTTGGATTACACACTTAATGGGTATACAATAAACAGTTGTTGAGCAAATGAATTTTGAAAGAACAGTTAAGGCAAATACCAAATGATGGTGATTACGATGATGATACTAGAACAAGCTGAGTAAACTCTTTAATTTGTAAATATGCTATTTCATTGTTTCATAATTGAATGTGGTTTTTCCCCAGGAGTGAATGATCCAGGCAATATGTTTATATCTATTTTAGGAAGGGCTTTTAAAACTCAGCCCATTAATTCTCTTTTGTTCTCAAGCTGTTTTCCAACCACTCTATGAAATTTTAAGTTTGTTTTTCAGAGTTCCTGCCTGAGAAGTGTTGTTGATCAGTAAATCAGTGATGAAGTGTTATAGTATGTGGGAAGGGGGAGCATTAATAATTTAGTCCTAAACTGGATACATGAGGATCCAGGATTTAACATTGAAACGCTGGTTAGAGTGATTCTTTTTCAATACATTGCTCTCTTAGATTTTCTGATCTCAGAAGGACTTTAGATTTCTTCTAACTCAACCTTCCACTCTACAGAGCATTTCTCTCCAGCATCCTTGATGGGTTGTCCTCTGACCTCTGCTTCAAGGTACTCTCTCCTGGAGTTCTGGGGATAACTATTTTATGTTGGACAACCTCTAATTAAACCACGTTTCTCTTTATGTTGAATGGAAATCTTTCTTTGGAATGGCGACTCATTGGTGCTAGGCCTAAACTTTTCATAGCCTCTTAAAAATGTCTTTGTGCTAGCTTTAAATAGGGACATGATTCTCAGGCAACATCTTTGTTGGAATCCATCAAGCACTAAGCACAGGTCACATAAATTCTGAGGATAAGAGCAGTCAAGGCTATGCTTATGTAAACATGACATTTATCCTGTTGTGTTCTGTTGATTCTATCCATGACCCTCAAAAGAAAAAACAAAACAAAACAAAACAGTGGATTTCCAAATTTTATAGTCAGAGTTAGAAAAGGCCAATTTCCAAATGTGGAAGTAATGGAGTCAATATTGGAGCACCTTGACTGCTGTTCAAACCCACGCACCTGAAATTCCCTGGACTGTGAACATCTGTTTTAATGGAGTTGACAGCATACTCTGGCCTGTAGGTGCCACACCACACCTAGGGATAGGAAGATAAAGGAAAGTAGTGTGCTTAGGTTCAATCAAAGATTATTTGTATGGGCAGGTCCACTTTCTATTGCAAAATTTAAATTGGAATTCTGCATTTCTCAACCATTTACTCTTCAAATAATGTTCAGTGATAGGCAACCAGGAACATAATTACCATTAATATGAGCTAATAGTCTGTTACAAACAGTGAAAGTCAGTCAAGTCAAATGCTCTGCCACAACTGATTAAAACAAGAAAACTCAGCATGCAATATCTCATTAACTCTGAAATTATAACTCAAAATGATTTTCATATCTATCAATCAAGAAAAATACAATACCTGGGCAAAGTTCAAGAAGAATAGTTGTTTGTGATTTAGGTCAAGTCCAGGAAGTAATTTTTCTTCACCATTCTTTTTAACATAATTTTGATAGGCCTAGGCAGTTAATGAGATAGAAACATGATGTTTATAATTTTCTAAATTTATGTATAAATCTGTGCAAAAGACCATGTAATCCAGTAATTAACCTTTTATATCGGGATCACCATAATAATCTACTTACATATGGCAACCTACAACTATTTCATGGATTAGAAAGAAAACCAGAATTCATTTACAAATGTTCTGAAAATGTCATTGGTCAATAAATGTCAGTTGAATGAATGGATGGCTTATATAAATGATAAAAAACTTATCTAAATGTTGTTCTATAGATAAATGGATAAGTCTTGCCAGTTGGAAGAATGGATTGCCAAGGGAGTCAGTCTGTAATTGCCATATTTAGCTCAGTTACCACTCTTAGCAAAAAAGATTTACACCAGACTTTGAATGATTCATGCCAAAAGTCAAGGGATTCCTTAAGATCTCTTAAAAATTAGTACCCTACGATTCTAAGAATAAAGATGAGCAATTATTGTGGTACCCAGAAGACAGGGCAAAATAGACTGAACCTCAGTTACATTAGGAAGAAGGAATTTAGGTTACTAGAATGTCAGAAAATGTCCTTAATTCTTAAAATTCTATGAATACCATTGAAAAATGTAGTTTTCCTCTACTAAACATATTTAAGGAATTTACAACAAACTTTCTGAGATGTGTTACTTCCAGCTTAATACAAAGGAAAGTGATCAATTAGATAAGCAGAAGATATATTTCATTTCCTCCTCCTTGCCATTAACACAGATTTATTGAGTCTCTATTATGTAAAGATGCTAGGAACATGGGGAAGACTGCTCCCTCCTAGGGAGCTCACTATCTAGCAATAGGACAGAGTATTAGATGCTATGATTCCAGGTATCACAAATTATAATCTGCTTCATTATAATAAGTCTGTACTTGTTTTAGGTGAAGGTCTTCATGGAAGTACCATCAACCCAGATTTTGGTTGCATTTTTACAGCAATGATTTTTAATCTGTCTGAATATTAGAAATAACAGTGGGAGTATTAATGGTGCCAACGCCTTCCACTTCCAGGCAAGATGGAGTCAGAGGGACTGGATTTACCTTCCTGCTGAAACAAACAAATGATGGACAAAATATATGAAACAATGGTGTGCATAACACTGGACATCTGGCAAAAAAGAGAGTGATCCCTCTGAGACGGTAAACAAATAAGGTAAGCCCTATAATTGCCCCAGCTTACTGTCTTAAGCATTTCCAGGCGACAATGTAGAGAAGAGAAACTCAACTGGAGCCCAAGGGACTGCCTTAGTTGAGGAGAAGGACCTGAGAGTTCAAAGACACCAATGACAGGGTCCTAAAGAGGAGAAAGCTATATAGGAGAGGATCTCTAGAAATCAGATGGGCCTTTCAAGATTCACACAGTAGGGTCTTACCTCAGCAGGGGAGAATAATTGTCCCTAGACTGAGCACTACTCTAGTCCCATCTAAAAAGTTGTAAAAGCAAGGTCCAAAAGGATCAAACCATTTCTGAGGAATTTAATCATGTCCAAGTATAAAGCTCAAAATATTTGTAGGAAAAAAAAATATCTAGCACCCTCAAGGTAAAATGCACATTGCCTGGCATCTAGTCAAAATATTACCAAGCATTCAAAGGAGCATCAATCTACCATCCCCCAGGATTCTGCTGGGACTCATTCTTTTGTAAACTTTGCAGGCAGCTTAATCTCCCAAACCACACACTTGGATCATCCATGGTCACTGCCAAGACACAGGCCCTCCCAGTCATCTCTCCTACACTGTTCTGAAGCTTCCCCTTTCCTGGCCCAATCACTGAGGCCCTCCCCCTCCCCTCTAACGCATACATTTCTATGGTGGACAAATAATCTTACATCCTCATCCATTGCATAGAATATTACATACATCTTTGTCTTAGAGAAGTCTGGTTTTTCCTGGGGCACTTTGTCCCCTGTACCTTCTCAAGCAGTTGCTGCTCATTGTCCCAAATGTCAGCTACCTCAGGGTTGGAGGAAACACTCAAAACTACCGTCACTCCTTTTTGTTGCTTCTAAGACCATTATTCTTCTACTCTTTTGTGAAAAATCTCTACTTTTTTTTGTGCACATGGCATCAAATAGACCATCCTTTAATCCCTGCTCTAATCATCAAATAATGACACATTTTATGGAGGATTCACAGGTGTGTCTCCAACACTGAGAATAGTGCCAAACACAGAGTAAAGTCCTCAACAAGTATTTGTTGAAAGCAAGAATGAATGGAAGGCTAAATGAGATTCTAAGGGATGTTCCATCAATATACTCCTCTGGGTATAATAGTTTGGATGACTACAAGGCCATGTGTTGGAGCTATATCACTTCAGTCTCTCACTGGGGCATTGTAACTGGACTGTGGTTTATGCTGATTATAGTTCCCAAATATTGCTTCACCTGCTGTGAAACTGAGGGTCTTATTTAGTACATTGATCAATGACTAAAATAATCCTTTTGATGATGCACCTTTTCTAAAACATTTATTTCAGAACTTATTTCTTAGAAAAATGTTGCTTCCTCTGTGAAACTTGCATGTCTCCTCATTTTTGCTGATATAACATTCCAGGTTTCCTCTTCTCAGCCTCTCAGAAACCTAGACTGTTCAGCTCAATCATAACCATACTGCCCTTTCTGGTTAGCATACTTACCATCCCCTTTTCCCCCATGTATTTTTTACTTTCTATTCATTGTTCGCTGCCTACATTATATGTGCCTTTTGCAAAAGGCTTTAAATGAATGATTAAATATGATAAATATACACTCCAATCACTACAATGGGAAAAAATATTATTACTCACTCTGTATGCTTGGCCAATACCTCCATTATCAGCAATATTTTCACCCAGTGTATTAATTCCATTGAGCTGTTAAAAAACAAAAGATGCTTAAAGATCCTTACCTGTATTTGGATTAAGAAGGCATCGATAATGCACGTAAGATTGGATATATCTATTCTTCAAAAAGTTAAAAATAGAAATACCATATGATCCAGTAATTTCACTACTGGGTATTTACCCAGGGGAAATGAAAACACTAACTTGAAAAGATATATTTACTTATTGCAGCATTACATTAGCCAAGTCATGTAAGCAACCTAAGTGTCTATGGATAGACGAATGGATAAGGAAGAAGTGAAACATGGCAACACATATACACAATGGAATATTATACAGTCATAAATAAAGAATGAGATAACATGGATGGACCTAGAGGGTATTATGCTAAGTGAAATAAGTCAGACTGAGAAAGACAAATACCATATGGCTCCACTCATAAATGGAATCTAAAAAAAAGTGAATAAACAAACAAAAAGCAGAATCAAAACTATAAATACAGAGAACAAACTAATGGGTGCCAGAGGGGAGAGGGTGGGGGTTTGGGCAAAATGGGTGAAGAGGAGGGGGAGATACAGGCCTCCAGTTATGGAACGTGTAAGTCACAGGAATAAAAGCAGAGCATAAGGAATACAGTCAATGATACTGTAATGGCTGTAATGGGACAGATAGTAACTATACTTGTGAACATAGCACAGTGTATAAACTTGTCAAATCATTAAGTTGTACACCTGAAACTAAGGTAACATTGTGTGTCATCTATACTCAAATAAAATAAAGGCAACAATAAAAACAACAACAACAAAGATTGAATATATCTAAAACTTTTCAAGAGAATGTGAACATACATGCTGTCCACCTGCTAGGTCCCAGGAGAAGTTTCCATACTGGTACACCATGCATTGGGATTGGTCTTTAAAATTATTTGCCGACTGTTGAGTCCACCAGTCAACAAGGTCTCCATCCTTGTTGAAATTTCTGCCTGTAATATAATGATTTAAATAAAAGGGGAACTCATTACATCAAGAATTACAATAAGATATCTTTAATTCAAAAAGCAAGGACTGAAATACCACTGTGTGAGAGAACACTCAATTGGACAGGTAATGAGAGGAATTGCTCCCCTTTCTCATCCCGTATTGATGAAACATGGACTGTGAGGGCCTGCTTTGCTGATGGGCCTTAATATTGATCCAGGCTTTGTACCCACGTGGTTCCTGATATCTCAGCCAAGGCCACCAGCTAAGCCACTCCTGAAATCATGCCTTGTTTCTCTTGGATGGTTTTCATATGGATCAAGTCTGTTTAGTTTGATATTTTGAGATTGAAAAACACTATTTTTATTCTGTGTTCATTTCGTATCTCAAAGCCCTCATGAGACACTGAGGACTCAGAGTTTCCCTCTACTTCAAGCACAAAGAAAGAGTCATCCTTCCTCCTGGGGCTTTCCTGCTAAACCTAAGTACCTCGATCTTTCCCTTTTTTGAGCTATAGTGGCATTTGTTAGATGCCGTGTTTTAACACTTCATTTTATCATCCTTTTAAGTAGTTACTTTATGATGTAGTGAATGAGAAGAGGACTACAAAGATAAACTACTTGAACTCACATCCTGATTCCACTAATTCCTAGCTTTGTAACTTCGAGCAAGTCTTTCATGTGCCTCTACTTTTTTCTATTAAAAAAAAAATGGAAGTGGTATTAGTACCCACCTGAGAAAATTATTATATACTTGAATTGAGTTAATAAACATGTAATAAGTCCTTTCCAAAACTGTACCCTTTTTTTGTCACCTTTTCTTTATATTCTAGTTAAGGCTTAATTATTTTCTCCCTATTATTTTCTTCCTATCTTCTCTCCACTTGCAAACCAATGTTTGTCATAGCTTCAACTATCACTTCTCTATGTATCTCATGTCTTTACTTCTATGCCTCTCAAATTTCATCGAAACTCTAAATCTCTTTTTTGCCATTTGAGGCAGCATATAAACATTTAAGTGTCCATTATTTGCAAGGTCCTGAATTAGGTAAAGGGTGCCAAAAAAAAAAAAAAGGTCCTGTCCATTAGCAGTTTAAAAGTCTTACAGGCACCTTACTTTTTGATTTTACATCTGATTTTAAGACATGAATCCTGTCCTCTAGAAGTCCAGATAGATAATACGTAAACAATCACGAAATAAGACCAAACATTATCATTGGTGTTGACAAACATCACAGTGTTTTCTCAATGTGAATATTTGTGTTATTCTGTCAGAGTGCAAAGCACACATTGCTCATCTTACAACTAGACATTTCTAATCTTCCTAAGCAACAATTTAAAGGGAACGTTAAAAGTATGATTATTAGCCAATGATACCCTGATGATTAAATGTGTTCTTGTATTGATCAAGTATAATAACTCTATTCAGCTTTATTAGGATGTGTCTCAGCCAAAGGAAAGTGTCCGCTGAACTTTACCATTGTCATCGAAGCCATGGGTGATTTCATGTCCTATGACCATGCCGATACCCCCGTAGTTCAATGAGTTAGACTGCTGGGCACTGAAGAAGGGGGGCTGCAGAATGCCAGCTGGGAAGACTACAAGGAAAGAAGATGGTTAAAGATGATTTGTGGCATTCTTCTTTAATGGCAGGCCTGGGCTGGGCTTTCTGCCTGCTGAGCTACTTTCCAGTTTTGTCAGTTTCACTTAATTGTATACAAAAATCTTCTGTGATGAAACAAATGTAGGTCTTTTATGATTGATGACAACAAAGAGTTCATCCCAAAGCGGCACCATGATCTATGATTTATAATCACAATTCACTTTACAAACTCTGCTAAGATTGTTTTTCTCTATGAGGAGTTTAGAGCTAGGGGAAATTATCATCTTCACTCAGAAGGACTTTTCCCCACTGCAAATATTTGGGAGAAACAGTTACTTAATAACACAAATACTACTTTTTTAAAAAAAATAACACAAGTATCACTTTTAATGTCATCTCTAACATTTTATCCATCTACAATAACTTGTTAAATAAACAGAACTACTCGATCGGAGGCATCCCCCAACCACATTGCCCTGTGTTATTTTCAACAAGGCATCTATGGCTATTTATTTCCTCATTTTTGGTTGTTGTCGTTCTTATCATCCTCACTTGCTCCAGCGCTTCAAATATCAGTCCTTTGAGAGCAGACATTTGTGTGTCTATAGGTATATTTGTTTGTTTATTTGTTGAGCCCATTTGTTTTTTTTACTCTTTATCTCCAGCACCTAAAACTAGAATGGTGCCTGGAACATAATAGGTGCTTAGGAAATATGTTGATAGGTGAATAATCAACGATAAATGAGTGAGCAAATAAATTTACCAGGGTGTCCCAGAGACTACTAAATAAATAAATCACCTATTTTTTATGTCTACCCTGACATCTGCATTAACTTGGCTAGCTTTCTACACTTAGATGTCTCACAAACTTTAAATTTCATGTGTCAAACATCAAACTCATCATTTTCTCTTCTAAGCCATCACTCTCTTGACTTTATTTCTACTAGTGGCATTTGAAGGGTCTCAATCACCTGACATGAACATTTTCTACTTCTCTTACATACCCATTTTTTAATTTTTTAGGTATTTTATTTATTTGTTTTTTACCAGGTCTTACACAGTCTACTTAGGAAAAGACCAGGTCATGTACCTTCCTTCCAGGAGCATCTCTTCTGTTTATTTCCTCCTATCAGTCTTATTGTCATCATCCCACTTCCTATGATCATTCTTTGTCTTAAGAATTACTTGATTTCCTACATGATCTTTCCATTTCCTGTCTCACCCAACTATAACCTATCCTAAATCTAATACATCCTGCAGCCAGATTAAAGTGTAACTTTGGTCATTATCACTCCCCTGCTAAAAAGCCTTCCAAAGGATGGCTTTGATGCTTTCCAACTAAATACAGCATCTTTTTCCTGGCCTTTGGCTCCATGGTCCTCTTCTACTTCATCTCCCTCATGCTCTCTCCTCCCCTCATAATGCTCATAACTTAGCAATTTCATCTTTCATGTTTTAAAATTCTAGTATCTACTGAATTATGTTCTGTAATAAAAAAAAAAATCTTTAGCATCAACACCTATTGCATATAAAGCCCTAAGGGATCACTATGTGGGACTCCAAGAACACAAGAGAAGAGCCCTGACCTTAAGAAATCTAAGATCTAATTCACATAGTAGCAAATGTTGTTTCTTTATCTTTCAGGTGGGGAGAATATGGCTGAGCCTTGCATGGATTTCAAAGATAAATATTAGAGGTTTACAGAAGAGACTTTAAAAATATGCTGGACAATTTAAGTGCTCTTCAGAACTTAAAAAAAAAATCTGGGAAGTTGCCATAACATCCAAATGACAAAATAATTAGAAAATAAATACTGCTGTCCTTGGAGGATTCTGATGAAAGTTATACCTCACATGTAGCTGCCTGAGTTATCAACAGTGCCAGGAAATTATTTTTAGCTTAAAGTATTAAAATTATGTGCAGTACTTTATTAACTTAAAGTGAATACTATCTCCCACACTATGTACTTTGATTAAAATCCACTCTTTATATAAAATGTTCTTGTGAAATGTGCTATCAGGACTAAACATTAACTATAAAGGTCCTGCAGCTTTAATCATATCCTGATATGTCATTCTTCAGGCAAGTGATAAGATTTTTATGGCTCATATTAAATACTAATCTTCAAGTTCAGCTTTGCAAATTATGATTTCTCCTTTTACACTGTCAGCTAAATCTCAGTGATGAGGATTTTCCCCATTAGCCTATTGCTGTTACTAGTAGACTTCATAACTGTTGATAACAACCAACTGCTTAGTTGTACATTTTTTATGTTCACGATTGTCAACAAGTTAGTTAATTAAATAAGTCATTGGTCCATGAAACAAAAAATTATGTTTCTTCCTATCTCCCATGCCTTCACTTCCCTGGTTTAGTTTTTTAAGGCTGCAAACAATTCAATTTTAGAATCTTTGATATAAAGTTAGATGACATCAGGTAAAATCAATTTTGGGTGGAAAAAGTTAAATATTATTTTTTACATTAAATGGATATCAATATGTTTGGAAACATTTGCTCTTGATTTTCAAGTCTGAAAATAAGGCTCCTAAGAACAAGTAAGGTAACTTTACAAAATTTAATTATTTCAAGTTAGTTATACACCACCCAGGCTGAATACACTAAATAATCCATAGAAGGTTTCTGAAGCTCTATGGAGCAAATGTATGGGGAATAAGAGACAGTGAATTAAACACTTTCAGTATGCCTTCCTGTCTGGGAAATTGATTTTTTTTTTTTAAATTGATGTGAAGTGGCAGGGGTGCATAAAATTTAGAATATAGTCTATCTGTGTGAGTTATAACAAAAAGTGGTTGGAATTGAATTAAAAAGAAGAAATTATTAATATGATTAACTCCTTATATGATAATATGATAATAAAACAAGTTCTTTTTTGCCAAAACAAAGAAATTCTTGGCCAATCCCATGAGAAATTGCATGTGATCTAATTTAAGGTATTTGTGTGAGGATGGAAGGGTCACTTGTGAGACATATGTTATTGTTTTTTTAAAGATTTTATTTATTTATTTGAGAGAGAGAGCACAAGCTGGGGGAGAGGCAGAGGGAGAAGTAGACTCCTCACCAAGCAGGGAGCCTGATTCGGGGCTCGATCCCTGGACTCCGGGATCACAATCCAAGCCAAAGGCAGATGCTTAACTGACCGAGCCACCCAGGCGTCCCGAGACATATGCTATTCTATACCAATTCTAATTCTATAATGCATGATATCAAAATTAAAAGTTGTATGTATGTAAACAGACACACACACACACACGCACAGCCACAAATTCACTTTTTTTTTTTTGAAGGATTTCCTTCTTTTCTAAATTAAAAAAAAAATTTTTTATTGACATAATGTATTATTTGTTTCAGGGGTACAGGTCTGTGATTCATCAGTCTTACACAATTCACAGCGCTCACCATAGCACACACACTCCCCAATGTCTATCACCCAGCCACCCCGTCCCTCCCACCCCCCACCACTCCAGCAACCCTCAGTTTGTTTCCTGAGATTAAGAAGAAAGATGGAGGTCTGGATCTTCAATTATTTTTAGTTAAGACAATCTCCACTTTGAAGATTTAAAAGAATTATCAAAGAGAAAATGTACACATGTCAAAGATTTCTCCTCTTGCATGACACTTTCCCTTCTTCTGAACTGCTGTTATTAGCAGATAAGCATATGAAAAGACATTAACAATTTTTCAGATTTCGAATTTCTATCTAATGAATTTATCTTGAGAGTCTTTAAAAGGTCTTTCTTATTAAGAACGCTTATTGTAGCCAATTCTTGATTATTCAGAGGATAACTGTCTATTTTGTGAAATGTTGGGCCACTTTTACCTTCTTTTTCCTTTTGCCATGTGCTTCTTTTGGTTTGAGGGTATTAAGTTCAAACTGAGAACATTCCCTGGTCTTCTCTGATCAGGGAATCTCTGAGGTGAACCAATTTTGAGCTGGCTCTTGGGATATGGGGTAATTCAGAGCCAAGCAAGGTACTGTCTTGATCTAAACTGTGTGGATCTGCTCTACAGAGGGGCTGAAGAGATGAACATGCCAGGGTGGTCCTACTGAGGGTCTGTATGGGTCTTCTTGTTGGAATGAATCAGCGTCAGGTCTTATAGGATCCAGGGTCCTTCCTGAGCTGGATTAAAATGAAGCTATATCCCTTAGTCTATCCTAATACAGAACAAAGGCCAAGCTGTCTCACTTTGCCTTGGAATTCCATTAAAAGGTCATTGTCCTGTTTAAGTTCAAGTCCAGAATGAACTAGATCTTACACTGACAGAACTACTGAATATCAAAAAGAAGTCTTCAAAGTGGGGGCACCTAGGTGGCTCGGTCGTTTAAGCCTCAGACTCTTGATTTCAGCTCAGGTCATGATCTCAGGGTCATGAGATCAAGCCCCGCTGTGCTGGGTGTGGAGCCTGCTTAAGATTCTTTCTGTCCCTGCCCCCCACTCCCTGCCTCCCACCCCCATACACGTGTGTGAACATGCATGCTCTCTCTCTCTTTCTCAAAGAACAAAACAAAAAACAAAGGTAAGCCTTTGCAGAGAGAGAGATGCTTCTAAGAAAGGGTCTGAATGGTTTCTGGGAATACACTGCAAAAGATAGACTGCATGGGTTCTGAGTTGATCAATAAACAGGTGCTGGTCTGAGTTTAGGTAATCACTGCACTAGCTAGGAAATGTATTAGCCTAGACTTTGAGCTAATTGGTTTTGACAGGTGCACATGCCTTCCTTATTATTTATACGTTATATAAATAAACTTTTCTGATTATTTTATATAATTCATTTTCATGTCATGAACCAAAATAAATTCCAGATGGATTAAAGATTTACTCCAAAAATAAAGACCATAAAAATACTAGAAGAAAATGTAGGTAGTTTCTTACTTTAACTCTTCCTAGGTTTAAAAACAATGGGGAAAGCTATAATCAAACTTTAAAATAAAATAAAGGTCATAATTTGTTTTAAAATTTGTATGAAAAATCTAGCAGGATTTTTCATCATTTCTAATCTAATCTAATTAGTAACAGAATTCATGAAAAATGAGGTTCAGGGCAGCCTCTGAGATGTTTGTTTTAGAATAATGCTGAAATTATCTTCCCTTTTGATTCCTGACTGCACTTAGAAATGAAGGGCTGAACTAGGTGCACCCGGAGAAGCTGACTGTAGTGTTTTTAGTATACCCTCGGTAGTACTGAATCTGTTGGGTGCCTTTCCACATATTTAAAATCCTTGGGAAAAAATGGGTCTAGCTATGTAATACTTAAGAAAGAATTTAAAGATCTCAAGGTCTTCCCAGGAAGAGAATCAATATATCTTTGTTATAGTAAGCCATTTAGTTATTCATTATATCATTCACTCATGTATTAATTTCTACAGATTCCTACAGTATTACTATTAGTGAGGATTTATTTTTTTCTTTTTTGATTAAAAGTAGTTAAGTAAATGCAATCTCACACGGTTCAACCTAATATAACCAACTTTTCAACTTTCTGAGACCTTCTGGAGTTGTCTAGAAAAATGGGTGATACAGATCAGGACCATCTCCACCAGAGCCAGCTTACAGAATTGCCAGGAGAACTGGATCTCTGCAAAGCTGGTTCTTGGAACCTTAAACCCCTTTAAGATTCTGATGCTTAGGGAGTCCTAAAGTCAATATAACTTAATGGAATTATAAGAGATGTTTAAAAAGTATTTAGAAATAAAATAAAAGCACTTAGACATAAGATAAACCACTTAGCCACAAATGAGAACATTGCAAAAGAAAGAAAATCACTTAATGTAATTTGTACTAACTTAAAATTTGCCATTATAGTGAAAAGAGGTACATGGATGCATTTACTTTCAAGGAGTATATTCAATAAATCAATAACCCAGCCCCAGCTGTGCTTTTATGGGGAGTGTTATAAATTGGACATGCAATGCACTACCAGTTGGTAACAACAGAGGCATATTTAAGAATTATTTACGAATAGGCCTTACCTATCTGATTTCTGCCTGAAGAATAAAATGCATTGACTACAGCTGCTCCGCTTATCCACCTATGGAAAACATAAGAACTTGTTACAAATTATACTATTAGTGTCTGATTCAATCTGCTCACCACAATAAAAGCATTATTGCTATTCCAAGATGAATCTTAACTTTCTTTTTGAAATATGATCAACAAATTAATACTAGCTCACTAGGTGAGACATCTCATTTGAAAGTATTTCTACTTCTTGAAAAATCAGAATATATCCAGGTCTGCAATCCGTTACCTCACTTGTAGGAATTTTTGTGGAGGCATCTCATAGTACAAAACCCATTCAGATGTATCTTTTTGGAAATTGCAAATGGATTGACATTATATTGAAATATGTTTACCCTTATGTTCCTAATACTAGGTAAGTATACCAACAATTCTGGAGCAGTTGACAGAATATTGAAATTCAAGCTGTTAAAACTTCAGATTCAAGTATAAATTTTTCTTAATTTCCTAGTTTATTTTGACACTGAGATATCCCCTTGTCAGGTAGTTAGTTTCAGGTAATCTGCCTCTGATTACTGCCATCTTAAATTATTTTTTTTAAATGCAGCATTCCAGCTAATTGAGCAAAGGTATACATTTTTATGATAACTGCAAAATGAAATCCAGGTGGTTCAAAAGTAGATTTGTCTGTCTGTCTGGGGGTGCCAACATTCCCATATCTTTCTGCTCAGATGTTGTGATGATGGCATAACAATAGGCATTGTCAGAATATTACTCAGCCTTACAGAAGAATGAGATCATACCACTTGTGACAACATGGATGAACCTAGAGAGTATTATGCTAAGTGAAAGATGTCAAGCAGAGAAAAGCAAATACCACATGACTTCACTTATATGTGGAATCTAAAAAACAAAACAAATGAACAAACAAAAAGCAAAAACAGACCCATAAATACAGAGAACCAACTGGCGATTGCCAGAGAGGAGGGGTGTGGGGGCATGAGCAAAATGGGGGAAGGGGAGTGGGAGGTACAGACTTCCAGTTACGGAATGAATAAGTCACAGGGATGAAAGGTACAGCATAGGGAATACAGTCAGTGGTATTGTAATAGGGTTGTATGATGACAGATGGTAGCTACACTTGCGGTGAGCATAGCATAATGCATAGAGTTGCAGAATCATTGTGTTGTACATCTGAAATTAATGTAACATAGTATGTCAACCACACTTCAATAAAATAAAAAACAAAATCATTGTTAAGCACCTCTTTGCAACAGGAGTAATATCCCCATCTTAATAGACCATTACATATATCTCTACACAGTCAATGAAAAATGGACAATTCTTGACTTCAGATAACCTCTTAAATGTCAGCACACATGCATACACTTAAGACAATCTTATATTATTAGCTAATGGGTTCTTTGTAGTTATACCACTTTCAGGACAACAATTAATGGGCAATTATTATCCTACTCATGGAAGGAGTTTACAGTAATCAGTACAATGAGATTAAATCAGAACTGTTTCCAGACCCTGCTTTGCAAGGTAAGCAGTACAAAGTCAGCTGCCCATGTCAGCATTTTAGCTACAATTTCAGTAACTATTGTGGGATGTCAGATGGGAGTCTTATTTTGATCTCTCAAAAAGAACTGAGAGAGGGCCATATATAACAACTGTCTGATAAATTCTAATTAAGTATGGGCTTTATCTCCAATAACATGATGAAGACATTCATATAAAAAATTGGGGAATTAAAAAAAATCCAGATAACATTTCTGTGAATTTTTCTTCAGAAAGAAAATAAGTTTGAAGACAGAGGGGAGATGGTTGATCAATGTGTTTCTTTAGTTTGACGTCACTGTCATTTTAAAAAGAGAAAAATAGGGCGCCTGGGTGGCTCAGTTGGTTAAGCGACTGCCTTCGGCTCAGGTCATGATCCCAGGGTCCTGGGATCGAGTCCCACATCGGGCTCCCTGCTCTGCGGGGAGCCTGCTTATCCCTCTCCCACTCCCCCTGCTTGTGTTCCCTCTCTCTCTGTGTCTCTCTCTGTCAAATAAATAAATAAAATCTTTAAAAAAAAAAAGAGAAAAATATTTTCAAACAGGATGGTGTGACTGATACATCAGTTTGCCCCAACTTCATCACAGCTGAGTCATCCGTATTTTAATTTCTTGCAGGTTGAGGATTACAAGCATATAATTGTATTTATTTTAATTCAACTGTACTCGATTTCCACATGATTTGTGACGACTCACAACAAAAACATGCAAACCCAGGGATGGTAAGACTAAAATCAATAGATCAGGAACTATACAGAACAAGTAGATTTTGTTTGCGTGACCAAAAAGCATTACAAAAGGAAATACTTATATAAGTAAAAATCCTGATCAGGAAAAATGATTTATCAGGACTATGTCTACCTATATTCACATAGTTATTATGACTTAGGTTCAAGTATGGTTCTAAGTTGTCTGGCAGGAGGGACAAAATGGAATATGTGCTCACGCTCCCTGTGAGGAGAAACAGCATTCCTTACAGTGACTCTTTAGAAAGGTATTTCTGATGTGTCCTCAACATTTTGATAGCAAATATGGCAGCAGATTTTATGCATAAATAGCTTAAAATTATTAATTTTAATTGTTATAAAATTGATTTAACATGTTTCCAGATCTCAGTTGTTTTAAGGTTCAGTTTCTCAATTATGAACTGATTTAGTAACAGTATACTCTGCATGGACTTTTACAGCTAATCACAAATAATAGGCAAACTGGTTCTGAACTCAGGCACATGCTAAAAAGGAAAGACAGTGTGCCAATCCAAAATGTTTTCTTAAAATAGAGTACAGAGGGAAAGAGTTAGATTTATGAAACTAATGTTTCACACAACAACAGCACTCAAAAGCAGGGCATAGATGAAGTTTATACACCCTTCTCATGTTTATTCCTTTTGTAAAAATAAATGTCATACCTTTGTTTTAGTGCTTTTCTGCTCTTCTCTTATATTACTGTGAGGGGTTTAAGATTGCATTTTGATTCATGTTTATAACTTTCCAGGACGGAGTGTTTTACATATTAAAATGTCCACGGTGAATTATACTTTCAAGAAAATACGAAGCTATTTATGACCACAGAACTCTCAAATAAAATTAGAATTATGGTGGTTAGTTCACGGAGCACTGGTGTGTAGTGTTTGCCTTTTCTTCCTTGAGAACTTTCATGATGCATCATCAGACCACCCCTGGGTGATTACCTGGATTCAAAAGCACAGAGCATGCTGTTCCTGGGAATGACAGGAACCTATAGTACTGTGATTGGACCATTACATCTTTTTTTTTTTTAAGATTTATTTATTTATTTGAGAGAGAGAGAGAGTGCGCATGTGTATGAGTGAGGGGCGGGGCAGAGGGACAGGGAGAGAATCCTTAAGCAGACTCCCTGCTGATCGGGGAGCCAGGACGTGGGGCTCCATCCCAGGACCCTGAGATCATGAGCTGAGCTAAAACCAAGAGTCAGCCACTTAACAGACTGATCCACCCAGGCACCCCTGGATCATTACATCTTAAATAAAATGATGACAGCTCGAGGTTCAATGTCTAATACGTCTGGTCAGTCACGAAATATCTCATTATGTTAAAGTAAAAGCTAAATTAGGGCAAAGAAAATATTTTTCAAGTTAAATCGTGATGTAACAGAAACTATAAGTTATTCTGATTTGGATGTAGCCTCAAAGTTTCGGGGAAAGCTTCCATTTATGGGACACATAAATTTGATGCTGAATAGCAGCACAGAAAAGAGAAAATGCACAACAGAAGAGAAATGGAGGTGATTCTCGCCCTAAAATACTGGAGAGTGCAGGTTACCTGAGAATACCTTTCAAGTCCAGACTGGAGGCCAGACACTAGCAGCCTCCTGGAGTAGGTATTAGACCCAAGAGATGAAGTAGGACCCTGTTCTTTGATTTTTCTTCCAGCCTCCCATCGTCTCTGTGTGTAGGGGTTTGGGTGTGTGTGGTATTCAGTGAGGAATCGGAAAGCAAGAAAGAGGAAAACTTTATTTTTAATTTTGGAGCCATAATTTTGTCAGGTGAACTGATTCTTGTTTGGGGGCATTCAACAGAACAAAGAAGGGCCCCTATAAGTAGCATGGCCCTCAAAGCTGAGCTAACAGTGTGGATGGGAAATACAACTGAAATACACTTGAGAGGGGAACCAGGTGTTTCTCTTCTATCTCTTATTACCTTGAAGAAGCCAGGCGGTGAGGAAATGAAAGCACAAAGACATCATTTTTATAGCAAGGAAGAAAGGCAGAAGTCCACAGCCTGATCCTGCAGCCTTTTGGATGTAATAAACCCACTGGATTGCAAAAGCACCTGGAGTAAAACGCCTCTTTCACCCACTCATGTGTAACTTTCAAACTTAAAACAACAAAATTGTTAATGCCCCTTTCCCTGAAAGTGTTCAGTTTCCCAGCATCTAGTGGTCCCAGAGCAACTCCTTTAAAATCAGCAGAACAAAACAATGGTTTTCTCTATTTTCCTCAAGTACTGGTGGAAAGGAGAATTCTCATTTTGCAACTGCAATAACCACTGTAACCCTTTACATTTATTCATATTCTCTCACCAAGCCTTCAGAGTTTCCTAGATACCATCCATCTTTCAAACCAGTCATGGAAGACAGATGACACCTCCAGTTTTCAGGTGTAGAAACTAAGGCACAGCATGCTTTTCTGTCTTTTTCCTCATACACTTACACACGAAGTGATACAATTCGGAAAGGCATATGTAAACTAAGGGGAAAGGGGAGCCTCTCATCTTCCATTCCAGCTCAGTACGATGATGAATGCCATTTCCTTGCCAAACTCTTTAAAAATATAAGTGCTCATTTTTGTTTACTTATCTTCAATATACAAAACTCACTTTTATTTATATACACTGGCAATGAACAATCCAAAAAGGAATTAAGAAAACAATTCCATCTACAGTACTACCAAGAAGAATAAAATATTTAGGCATAAATTTAACAAAAGAAGTGTAAGATGTGTATGCTGAAAAGCTACAAAACACCATTGAAAGAAATTCAGACTTGGATCAGAAAAGTTAATTTTTTTAAATTGAGGTGTAATTAACATATAACATTATATTAGTTTCAGGTATATAATATAATGCTTCGATATTTGTATACACTGCAAAATGACCATCACAATAGATCCAGTTGCCAGTCATTATACAAAGTTATGAACATTTTTTTTTCCTTTTTCTTGTAATGACTTTTACTCTCTTGGCAACTTTCAAATATACACTACACATCATTGACTATAATCAGCATGCTGTACATTACATCCCTATGACTAATTATTTTATAACTAGAAGTCTGTACCTCTTGATCCCCTTTACCTCTAGTACCCACCCCCAAGCCACCCTCTGCCACCCTGGCAAGCACCATTCTGTTTTATGTATCTATGAGTTTTGTTTGTTCATTTGTTTTTTAGGTTCCACGTATAAGGGAAATCATACAGTATTTGTTTTTCTCTGTCTGCCTCATTTCCCTTAGCATAATACCATCAAATTCCATCCACATTGTCAGAAATGGCAAGATTTCGCTTTTTTATGGCTGAGTAGTATTCCATTGTGTATACGCATGTGTGTGTGTGTATGATGTATATATATAAATATATATATATATGCACATATATATATATCACATCTTCTGTATCCATTCATCCATCAGTGAACACTTAGGTTGTTTCCATATCTTAGCTATTGTAAATAATGCTGCAATAGATATAAGGAGTGCATATATCTTTCTAAATTGGTGTTATTATTTTCTTTGAATAAATACCAAGAGTTGGAATTGCTGGATCATATGGTAGAGTTCCATGTGTACTTTTAGGAAACGCTATACTGTTTTCCATAGTGGCTGCACAAATTTATATTTTCACTAATAGTGCACAAGAGTTCTCGTGACAATACTTATTTTTTCTTTTTGGCAATCGTCATTCTAATAGGTGGAGGTAGTATCTCATTGTGATTGATTTGCATTTCCCTGATTAGTAACATTAAGCATCACTTCATGTGCCTGTTAGCCATCTTGTAGGTCTTCTTTGGAAAAATGTTTATTCAGATCCTCTGCCCATTTTTTAATTGGATTGTGGTATATACATACACACACACACACACATATGTGTGTGTGTGTGTATGTATTTTGGATATTAACCTCTTATTGTATATATGATTTGCAAATATATTCCCCCATTCAGTAGGTGACTTTTTGTTGAGTTAATGGTTTCCTTTGCAGAAGCTTTTAATTTGATGTAGTCCCACTGTTTATTTTTGCTTTTGTTGTCTTTGCTTTTGGAGTCAGATCCAAGAAAATCATTCCCAAGACCAATGGCAAGGAGCTTACTGCCTAGGTTTTCTTCTAGGAATTTTAAGTGTTTCAGGTCCTACATTCAAGTCTTTAATCTATTTTGAGGTAATTTTTGTGTATGGTATATTTCTCTAGTTTTATTCTTTTGCATGTGGCCATTCAGTTTTCCCAACACAATTTATTGAAGAGATTATCCTTCCCAGTATATTCTTGCCTCTTCTGTCATATATTAACTACCATATATGTGTGGATTTATTTCTGGGCTCCCTGTTGTTCCATTGATCTATGTATCTGTTCTTGGGCCAATACCATACTTTTTTTTTTTATTACTATACCTTTGTAATATAGTTAGATATTAGGGAGCATGATGCCTCCAGCTTTTATCTTCTCTCTCAAGATTGCTTTGGTGATTTGGGATCTTTTGTGTTTTCTATACAAACTTTAGGATCTTGTTCTGTTTCTGTGAAAAATAGCTTTGAAATTTTGATAAGGATTGCATTGAACCTGTAGATTGCTTTGGTAATATGGACATCTTAACATTATTAATTCTTTCAATCCAGGAGTATGGAATATCCTTCCATTTATTTGTGTCTTCTTCAACTTCTGTCATCCATGTTTTTTTGGTGTACAGGTCTTTCACCTCCATTTCTCTCCTGAGTTTGGTGACATCTTTAAGACCATTACTTTTAACTCCTTATCAGATAAGTTAGTTATCTCCATTTCACTATAATTTTTTTCCTGAGGTTTTAACTTGTTCTTTCACTTGGAACATATTCCTCTGATTTCTCACTTTGTTTGACTCTTGCTTGTTTCTATGTATTAGGCAAAAAACTGTTGAAGGAGTGGTCTTGTGTAGGAGAGGAACCTTATCTTTCAACTTTGCCCTAGGTCTTTGTTGCCTCTCAAGCTTTGCAATTGTCAAAGCAACTTGATTTATTTGTCATAGGTCCCAGTTGTTGATGGTGTGCCAAGACTTGTCAGTGCTCCAAAGGGCGGAATCTCATTTAGTACACAGTTTCAGGTTGATTGGAAGGCCCTCAGGCAGCAATATCTGAAGCGTGCAAGTATATGCAGTTTTGAGGGACTACAATCATAAACGCTGCTGGCCTCCAGATCAAGTGATCTGCAAGTGTCTCTGGGTTATAGTTATAAAAATTGGTACTTCAGAAGAGTGTATAAGCTCCTTTTTGGGAGGTACTGGGGAGATGTAGTGAGGCCGAGGGAGAGCACAAAGATGGTGTCCCCCAGCCTACATTCTCTGAGAGCACCTCCATAGTCTCTAGATTTGTGGCAAACTTGAAATCTGCCCCTCAGACTGAAGCTCCGCGACAAGTAAATAGGTCTTTTTACAGAAATACTGGAGGTGTGTTTCAACCTGCTGTCTGTGTAGTGCCCTGGGGGTGCCTGCCTGCCAAAAACCATCTCTCAAATTGTTACAGTCCTATGGAATCCAGGAACACAAGCCCCTTGGCCACCAGAGCCAGTTAATTAAGGAACACCTCTGTGTTTCCTGCGTGCACTCACTGGTTTCAGCAAGGCAGCAGAATAGCACAGAGTGAGGCGCTCTTGCATATGCTATCAAGGTAGAGAGAGCAAAACTAGTATCCACCCCCACCTCTGTCCCCACAGAGTCCCAACAGGCCAATGCCCTCTGACAGATGTGTTAAGATTAGCAAATGAATTTCCTTCACATATAGTCTAGGCCCTTTTCAAACTGCTACTTTTGTACTGGTATCTGGAGTGAATTGAGTCTGCAGGTGAGCCCTTTAAGAGAGTTATCTCCATTCCCTCCACCCCTTTGCATCTCTTGGATTTGAATCCCATTAGTTTTCACAGGCAACATCTCTCCATTGCAGGTCTCATGGGTTGGGGTGCCTGAGGTGGGGAACAAACTCCTCACTCCTCAGGAGGAAGCTCTGAATTTATGAAATCCCTCCTGATTGTGGGTCACCGTACCAGGGATGGGTTTCTGGCAAGACCACCTATCTGCCTCTCCCACCCATCTCAATTTGGGCCTTTTACTGTTTGTCATGAAGAAACTATCCAGCTAGTTTCCAGGTCTTCATCAGAGGGAATTGTTCTATATGTAGCTGTAGATTCAGTGTGTCCATGAAAGGAGGTGAGTTCAGGATCTTCCTATGCCTCCATCTTGGACTGCCCCTTTGAAAGTGCTCCTTTTAAAATTGCCTCACAAAAGAGCCTAGATGTCCATCAACAGATGAATGGATAAAGAAAATGTGGTATATGTACACAAAGGAATATTATGCAACCATCAAAAAATGAAATCTTGCCATTTGCAATGACATGGATGGAACTAGAGGGTATTATGCTAAACGAAATAAGTCAATCAGAGAAAGATAATTATCATATGATCTCACTGATATGAGGAATTTGAGAAACAAGAGAAAGGACCATAGGGGAAGGGAGGGAAAAATGAAACAAGACAAAACCAGAGAGGGAGACAAACCATAAGGGGGGGTGGGAGGGTTGGGGTGGCTGGGTGACGGACACTGGGGAGGGTATGTACTATGGTGAGCGCTGTGAATTGTGTAAGACTGATGAATCAAAGACCTGTACCCCTGAAACAAATAATACATTATATGTTAATAAATAAATAAATAAATAATAAAATTGCCTCACACTTACGTTTCCCCCTTACCCTAATACACTTCAGTATGCAATGCCTACACTACATGAAGTCTTTCTAGAAGACCCATCATGACCAGACTAAAACAACAGCTACTATTTAATGAGCACCTAAGTTATATGACAGGCACATTATATGATATATAATACAACAACCCGATAAGGCAAAAATAGATGTTATTTTCCTCAGTTTATAAAGGAATCATTGATGCTCAGAGATATTATGCAGGTTGTCGAAATTTACACAGTAAGTGTCAGAGCAAGAATCTTAACCCAGGGCCACCCACTCTAATTCCCACATTCCACCATCCCCCCATCCCTGACCTGACTGCAAAGCACAATCTCTTTCCACCGTTCTGTAAAAGGGCAGTATTTTTTACCCAAAGGTAAAAGCACAGTAGGACCAAAGAGTCCCATTAAACAATTCATTGTTGTTGCATAACAGTTGTTAACATAACTGAAGTACTCTGACTCCTATTCTGACATGACATTGGGAGAATCCACTTCTCTTTCAACCAAACGCAACAAAAATCACTAACCTGGTTTTCTTCCTAGAAGTCAACCAATTGCATATGGTTCTAAGTTTGGCAACAAGGCACAATCTTGTACATTTATATGCACGAATGTATGGCACCTTCACTTGTGTGATATACCAAATTCAGAGAAATTCCCAAACTGGGAAATATATGAGTGGGTGGGTCACTTCTGTCAGAATTTTCTTTTTTTTAAAAAAAGATTTTATTTATTTATTTGACAGAGAGAGACACAGCGAGAGAAGGAACACAAGCAGGGAGAGTGGGAGAGGGAGAAGCAGGCTTCCCACTGCGCAGGGAGAGCGATGCAGGGCTCGATCCCAGGACCATGGGACAACGACCCGAGCCGAAGGCAGATGCTTAACGACTGAGCCACCCAGGCACCCCTGTCAGAATTTTCTTTTGGTGACTTTTTTCCTGGTTTAGAATAATCTTGGGATCTTTCAGGAAAGAACTGAAACTTCTTCCATCCCATATAACCCTTAGCAATGATATAACTTGACATTATTGTCTGTCTAGCTCATTAGACAGTAAGTCCATGAAGGCAGTGATGTTCTTTTTTTTTAAATTATAGTAAGAACACGTACCAGAAGGTCTATCTTTTTAACACATTTTACCACATTGAAGTATACATTATTGTAAACTGTAGATACAATGCTGTACAGAAGGTCTCTAGAGGTTATTGATCTTGCTTAACTTAAACTTTATACCTGCTGATTAGTAACTGCTCTCTCCTCCAGTCCCTGGTAATCACAATTCCATTCTTTTATTTTATGAATTTGGCTATTTTAGATACCTCATATAAGTGGAATCATGCAGTATTTGTTTTTCTCTGTCTGGCTTATTTCACTTGGCATAATGTCCTCATGTTCATCCATGTTGTTGTATATTGCAGAATCTCCTTCTCTTTAAAAGCTAAATGGTATCCCATTGTTCGCATATACCACCTTTTCTTTATTCATTCATCTGTCAATGGAAACAAGTTGTTTCCACATCTAAGCTGTTATGAATGGTGTAATAAACATAGGAGGGCAAATATCCCTTAGAGATCCTGATTTCAATTCTTTTGGATATATATTTAGAAGGGGGCTTGCTGGGTCATACAGTAGTTCTATTCTAATTTTTTGAGGAAACTCCATACTGTTTTCCATAGCCACTGCACCATTTTGCATTCCTACCAATGGTGTGCAAGGGCTCCAATTTCTCCACATCTTTACCAATACTTGTCTCTTTTGTTTGTTTTATCATGATCATACTGACAGCAGTGATGTGTTAGCTCACTGTGATTTTGACCTGCCTTTCCCTGATGAGTAGTGATGTTGAGCATCTTTTCGTGTGTCTGTTGGCCATTTGTATGTCTTCTCTGGAGAAATGTCTATTCAAGGCCTTAGCCCATTTTTAAATTGGCTTATTGCTTTTTTCGTTATTGAGTTTTAGAAGTTCCCTATATGTTTTGGAGATTAACATCTTACCAGAAATATGATTTGCCCTATTTTCTCCCACTTCATAGGTTGCTTTTTCATTCTGTTCATTATTTCCTTTGCTGTGCAGAAACTCTTTGGTTTGATATAGTCTCACTTGTTTATTTCATGCTGTGTTCTCAATTGTATCTCTAGGGCTTAGAACAGTGTTGGGAACATGAGAGGCACTCAATGGGTCCTCCAAGAGAGATGACCCTCTCATCCTGGGACTCTGGGAGGGGGGAAGGCACTAGGCCGAGGTGAAGCACTGCTGCTATGCAGGCTGTAGAGAGCCATGGCCACCAAGAACCATGCACCAACTGAACATCATCCCCTCAAGATGGTGCCCTAGTGTAAAGGTTCCAGAATTCTTTTGCAAAATTCTCCTAGTTTAAAACTTCAATCTTTAAATTATTTAATTGCCCTATTTCCCCTTCCCCTATAAAAACAAAACCAAACCAAACCTTCCTTGGATGCTAATTTAAAAAGCAGAAATGGGGGCACCTGGGTGGCTCAGTTGGTTAAGCATCTGCCTTCGGCTCAGGTCATGATCCCAGAGTCCTGGGATTGAGACCCGCATCGGGCTCCCTGCTCAGTGGGGAGTCTCCTTTTCCTTCTCCCCCAGCTCATGCTCTCTTTCTCTCTCAAATAAATAAATAAATAAATAAAATCTTTAAAAAAAAAAGCAGAAATGTTTTACCCCTATCATGATGATCACTATGTACAGAATGGTTGAATCACTATATTGTACAACCTGAAACGAATATAACACTATATGTTAACTATACTGGAATTAAAACAAAAAAACTTAATTTAAAAAAAAAAGCAGAAATGTTTTTACTGTTAAAATGTGTTTTGCTTATGGTCCCAAAACACACTGTAAAAGCACAAAGCCCGTCAGTTTAGTGGGAGCATAAAAGATTGGAAATCTAAAATTTTAATCTATTACAACATGTGTAGAACATGAGCATTCCAGGGCTGATACTGCCATGGGGAAGTAGAATGATTTGTCCAAGTTTGCTCTAGCTGTTATTCTGTCTTTCTGGCTCAGTAATACTTGATGAGCCAAATAATCTTTTTTGTAAATCTTCCCCACATATCTATGCTCATGGAGATTCATTTGTGTCTCAAGTCTCCAGCACTCTGCATACCCACCCTGGACAGTTCCTATCAACGCCACCTCTGTACCACCTCATTTACCCATATATAATTTCCATAATATATATAATGCCCACATACATAATATAATAGCCCTCCATACTGTTTTTCTTTGGATAACCAAGTTCACTGATACAGGACTTCATGAGAAAGAAGACTGACTCTAGAAATAATACAGTGAAGGGGAAGCATCAGAAGGGATATTTTTTTGGTATTATTTATTTATTTATTTATATATTTTTTAAAAGATTTTATTTATTTGTGAGAGAGAGAGAGAGCACAAGCAGGGGGAGTGGCAGGCAGAGGGAGAAGAAACAGGCTCTGCATTGAGCAGGGAGTCTGACGTGGGGCTCGATCCCAGGACCCCGGGATCATGACCTGAGCCGAAGGCAGACGCTTAACTGACTGAGCCACCCAGGCGCCCCCAGAAGGGATATTTTATAAAGAAGTGAGGTACTTCTCTACCTCTAGAAAGTATGTTCCTTTTCTCTCGAGTCACTTGATGTGTAGAAGCCAAGGAGGAAAACTGTTTGGCTCTTATCAACCTTTACAGTTAGGGCCATAAAATTTTAATGCTGGAAAGAACCTTAGAGATGTTATACAGTCTAAATCAACCCGCTCATGTTATAAATAAGGAAACTACATGACTTTTAAAAGGCCACAGGTAGTAAATGGCAGCACCAGGACACTGAGGGAGTTCATGACTCACTGCAGTGGCAAAACTACAGTGTCACTTCACAGGGTGCCAACCTCCTTGTCGCTTTTGGTGGTGTCGGCCTTTCGGGAAAAACCACAGAGGGCCACAGCTGTTGGGCTGCCAGCCTCGGGGGGCCAACTGCTTGTTTGGGGGACTGCTGCCACCCAATTAGCTCAGATCAGAAAGAAACAGCAGGCTCGAAGAAATAAAGGGGAAGACAAATGAACCAACCATTCTGTTTTGTTTTAATTCTAGAGGCTCCTCTGGTCTCATCCATATTAATTTAAATGTTGACATGTTGGGGCACCTGGGTGGCTCAGTCGGTTAAGCATCTGCCTTCGGCTCAGGTCCTTGCTCAGCGGGGAGTCTGCTTCTCTCTCTCCCTGTACCCCCTCCCCCTCAGCTCCTGCTCTGTCTCTCGCTTTCTCACTCTCTCAAATAAATAAATAAAATCTTAAAAATAGATAAATAAATAAATGCTGACATGTCGCTTCCAGAGAATGTTTCACTAGTAAGTAAAGGTTTAACTGTCGTTTTAAAAAATGTGCTGTCCTAGGGATGCCTGGGTGGCTCAGTCAGTTAAGCGTCTGCCTTCGGCTCAGGTCATGATCCCAGGGTTCTGGGACCGAGTCCCCCATTGGGTTCCTTGCTCAGCCGGGAGTCTGCTTCTCCCTCTGCTTGTGCTCTCTCTCTGTCTCAAATAAAGATAAAATCTTAAAAAAAAAAAAAAGATGCTGTCCTAGCACTTTGTTTCTTTGTTAATAGCACCAACCAAATTCTGCCTTTTATCAGATTTAATTGTTACTCACTTGCTTCTTGCCCTAGATGGTGAGCTCCTGGATGTAGGGCCACATTTTATTCCTCTGCATCCTTTACAGTGCTTAGCATAGCTGCTCAATAAAATGCTTATTGAACTGGTTCCTGTCAATGTCTCTGTTTTTATTTTGATGCATAACAGTGGGAAAGATAGAGCAATGAAATAAGTCTTTGTAGTTTACAGTAAGTAACTCCGTGGCTCAGTGGTCATGATTTACAAACACTGCCACATCACAATGATATCACAGAAAGTTCTGTCCCAGAAAACGAACAGAATAACATCAAGTCTAAAAAACAAGAGGGGCGCCTGGGTGGCTCAGTCGTTAGGCGTCTGCCTTCGGCTCAGGTCATGCTCCCAGGGTCCTGGGATTGAGCCCCTCATCGGGCTCCCTGCTCAGCGGGAAGCCTGCTTCTCCCTCTCCCACTCCCCCTGCTTGTGTTCCCTCTCTCGCTGTATCTCTCTCTGTCAAATAAATAAAAATCTTAAAAAAATAATAATAATAAAATAAAAAACAAGAAAAGGAATTCTTTTTTTGTTATTATTCTTGTGCATTTTTTTCTTTTTAGAGTTTTGTTTATTCTATTGACTCTAAGTGAATAATCATGTTACTGGAAGTAAATCATTATAGATCATATCTAAGTAATTTTGCCAGTGGATATTATATTCTCAACTTAGCACTATTATTATCTGATAATATGACATATTTGAAATTCTTTACAAACTGGCACCAAAAACCCAGAGAACATAATGTTTGAGATAATTTTGGAAACACTAGGCACTCAGAAACCGCAAGAACCAAGCTTTTTAAATTTAAATCCCTGCCCTTTGCAGTTGTCAGCTGCTCAAATGGGCAGGAGGCCGTTTTAGTGAAATGATTAAATCAGGTATATCACATACAGACTTCCTGACTTTCTCAATTTTTTGAATCTCCTAAACAAGGAGAATAGCAGAGAGCTGTTGCATAACTTCACCAACCATGATGGCGAGATGGCGGGATGCGATAATCTTTACCTTAGCAGCCAAGTCAACTTCATTAGCATGATCACAAACTGGCTATTGTAACATTTTTGAACCCCATGAACACTGAGGAAGGGTCTACATTCCGTTCATCAGTGTTCAAGCTCTGGTGACACAAATACATGGTTTTCTGCTTTTAACAAGGGCTAGTGCAGGCACAAGGTGAAGAGAAAAATGCAATGGGGTGTTATGAATAAGGAAGTAACATTCCAGTTGAGTCCAACAATGTATAGGTTTCTGTTAGATGAACAAGAGCAGAAAGGGTGGTCTGAGGGAAGGGACAAGGAGGAAGAAAAGATGGAGCAATCACTTAAAATAATTCCTATGGCTGGAGCTTTGGGTAATGGTGGGGGTGGGGATAGGGTGAATCTAAGGGAATTCTGGAGAGCTGGTGGGAGGAATGCAGAGCTTTGTACCTGTTTCATGGGGCAGGCAACATGGATATCCTGAAAGGTTTTCATCAGGATATAACAAGACTCAATCTGTGTTTTTAAAACAAATCTCTAGGCTCGACACAGGACCAGAGCATGTGAACACATCTAGATCTCAGGATGTCAGGCGCAGGGGACCTTCCTAAAGGAAAGCACCAGAAGCATTCCCAAAGGAAACGAACAATGTTCACTGAGTAATAACTGGCAGATCTGGAATTCTTGTTCAGCAAGAACCCCTACCCCGCTCCCAGCCTTCAGAAAGAAATGGCCTCAAAACTGGAGATACATCCCACAGTACCGCAGGTTTGGTTCAAGACTCATAGAGCAAAACTCAAGAAAGTCAAACAACAGCAATTAGCTGGGGTGGAAGTCAAGACCAGCTCTTCCAAGAGAAACATGGATGCACCTCCAGCACCCCCTGATGGTGCCTACCCTGCTTCCCTGGTTTATACAGATCACCCGATACCTTCCTTCCAACTCAGCACATGCTCCAATTTTAAGGCTCTCCCAGACCATTCTGTTGGCCACACAATAGTCCATTTTGGCTACTGCCAAGATCCTAACATTTACTCCCTTTGTCCATTATGGAATCTCAAATTCTTTCCATAAGCATCATTGCTAATTCTTTTGGTTCTTCATCTCCACAAAGAACTTAACAAGAGAAGCTAGACACAAAAGGTCAGATATTATAATGATTTGCAATGATTCCCATACAAGAGACAGATACAAGATCTGCACAACATGGATGCATTTCAAAAATATCTCCGTGGAAGAAAAAAGACACAGAAGTGCCCATGTGGTGAAATTGAGTGGAAAGAGGTGCTAAACAAACATTGGGATGGGGATGTTTCATGTTGTAATTAGGATGGCAGTAACCTGGATGTATAAATTCATCCAAAGACACAGAACTGTAACTCTATTATTATGCACACCACAAAAAACAAACAATCATGTGACAGGATGGAGGTGTTAGCTAATGTCACGGCGGTAATCATTTTGCAATATATAAATGTATCAAATCAACACATTGTACACCTTAAACTTGCACAGTGTTGTGTGACAGCTGTATCTCATTAAAGCTGGAGAAAAAAATTTTAAATTATATCTCAATAAATATATATAATGGGATTACTAAAAAAATAAATAAAAATAAAAAATAAAAAAATCTCTAGGGCCGGGCGCCTGGGTGGCTCAGTTGGTTAAG
>NC_138369.1:94924003-94992467 GCF_054177405.1 Leptonychotes weddellii | reverse complement strand
GATAGCAATAAGATGAAAGTTGATGAAAATATGGGGAAATATGAGGATATAGGGAGAAAGATGATCAATTTTTGCCCAAAATGGCAAATGCTGTGTTTGTAGGGTCAATGGAACACCTACATAGAGGTGTTTCATAGGTAGCTAGACATTTGGGTTTGAAGCTCAGCAAAGAATCTGGGCCAGGTGCAAATATTCAGTGGTCATAACGATGGTAGAAGATGCCAAGAAGCACACGAGTTTGCTCAGTGAGGAAAAAAAAGGTCCAGAAGTTTATTATTTGGATAATTGACTGAATTAAATTAAATTAATTGCTGTCTTGAAAATTTAATACATCATTTCTCTACAATACCCTACAGTGCAAACCCTACATAATCAATAGTTTTTCTCATCTCTGTCCCCTCAGTTGTGGGTATGGACACCTATTTCTCCTGCAAGACCGTGGCAGTGAGGACCTGAGCATCTGAAAATGTAATTCTCTGAGAGGTAACTACAAACAACGAGAACAAAGTAGACATAGTAGATGTTTTCTGCCTGGACAGACACAGTGAGGATTTGAACTTGGTGCTACATAAAAAAGTAAGGAAAACATAGTGACTTTCTTACTATTAACCAGGTACAAAATGGGTCCAAAACCATCAATCACTACAAGAAACCTCAAAAAATACAAGGAACTGTACAGTCCTAATGATTTGATGTGATAATTGTCAAAAGTGCTTGCAACATTTGGGAAAACAAAAAATAAATTTTAGGGGTGCCTGGGTGGCTCAGTCAGTTAAGCCTCTGCCTTTGGCTCAGGTCATGATCCCAGAGTCCTGGGATCGAGTCCCGCATTGGGCTTCTTGCTCAGTAGGGAGCCTGCTTCTCCCTCTGCCTGCCACTCCCCCTGTTTGTGCTCGCGCTCTCTGTCAAATAAATAAATAAAATCTTTAAAAAAAATAATAAATAAATTTTAAACCTAAATTGCCAAATTAAAGCTTCACCCTGTAAAAAACATTTCACAAAATTAACAACGGACAGTACCATTAACAAAAAGGAGCTAACACTAACTCAGGGGTTCTCACCTGAAGTTGGGGGGGTGGTACTGAAAAAGATACCAGTATCTGGGTCCCCATCCACAGGCAAGTACATCACAAGTGAAGGTGGTAAAGTTGAGGCCTCAGTACTATTTCTATTGCCCCCCAGGTGACTCTGATGTGCAGCCAGAGTTTAGAACCGTTGTACTCAGTACACAGGCAGAAGAGGGAGAAGAAAAAGAAACTAGACTGGCATGGCACAGAAGACCTTAGAAGACATACTGCACTTGTGATTGACTATCAAGAACCTCATGGGAAGGGCCCAAAAGGTTCTAGTGAGCTATGCATGCTACCGATGAAACATTCATTAAAATATTGTAAGGGCACCTGGGTGGCTCACTTGGTTAAACATCTGCCTTAGGCTCAGGTCATGATCTCCAGGTCCTAGGATCAAGCCCCACATCGGGCTCCCTGCTCAGTGGGGAATCTGCTTCTCCCTCTCCCTCTCCTGCTCCCCCTGCTCGTGCTCTCTCTCTCTCTCAAATAAATAAATAAAATCTTTAAAAAAATATTGTACACAGCTTTCACTTGTGATTATTATAAGGGAAGAGGACTCAGGAGAAAATCAACACATATGATGAAAGGGAATGAAAAATGCAACCTGTATTACAAAATGATTACAGAACTTTGGGCTGCATTAACTTCAAAAGAAAACATAAAGTAATAATTCAACAACTATTTTTAAAATTATGAAACAGTCTTCTGGTGTCATATGGGTGCAGGTTATATTAGCTATTTTCAGAAACACCACCTGACAATATTTCTCTGTAGATATTTTACACGGTACTGACAATTATGAATTGTGAGCATATGTATTTTTAAAGAAATGAAAATGTTCAGACTTGTAAGAAACTTCTCAGATTATAAATTTACCCACTGCATATTCTTTTTGGTGACTTTTTGTGGGTTTCTAGAAATAGGTTTTCACAACTGATTATAACACAAACCATATGCACCCATTCTTCTTCCTTCTTTGCTAGCTAGGGCACAACATTCTCCAGCCTTTGCAGCCCTGTTTCTAGCACCAGACAATACAACATTTGCTGCAGTATAAACCGTGAGGTGAGCAAAAGAAATCAGTCTCTCTTTCAGGGTACCTGACGGATTCAAATGTTCTGTAGGGATTAAAATGTATTGGCATTGTCATTTAGGAATTTTGTCCAACCTGTACTTGGTTTAACTGGGAACAGAACAGCCTGCCATCAAACAGTCCACTATCACTTTGTACCTTTCCTGACACAACATTTCCTTTCTGGTGGTAGAGTTTATTATATCATGTCTTTCTTACCCTCTGATCTTATAATATAATATAATATTACCAAGGTCCACCTTCGATTCTCCTAGTTCCCAGTGACACCTGGACTTAGTCAGTGTTCTAGAATAGTAGTTTAGTAAATGAATAAGTGAAAGAATAAATGAGCGCATGAGTGCATTGGTTTCAAGCACCTCACTGGCATTATTTTGTCTGTTACCATGCAAATCAAGGTAGTATGTTTATTTTTCATTTGCTCATTCATTCATTCATTCGGTTTTAACTGAAAAACCTTCTAGGTGTTCAGCACTGTGCTGAACAGTCAAAAGGAAGGATAGCCCCTGTTCTCCAGGAGTTAAGAGCCTAGCAAGAAAAAGTCAACGTAAGCAGCTCTAGGGATCTAAGTGCACAAACACACGTTGATAAATATATTAGCCACACCCATTTAGTTGAAAACTCAAGACTAAACTAATGTTAATGTTAATATGAAGTACGAATGCGACTAATAAGCAGAGATGAAGAGCATTTGAAGGCGACTCCCATGATCTATTTGGCTGCCACAAGGTTGACGGTGTTACAAGGAGCAGTCTAGGAAGGGGATGGGGCTGTGGGATGACTGGCCCATGGAAAACAGGTGGGGCTGGGGGTGCAAGACCATTCTCAGTATTGCAGGTGCGGCCTCACAGAAGGCTTGAAGGAGCTCTGGGTTACTTAGGCTAAGGTGTTTTTTTTTAAGATTTTATTTATTTGACACACAGAGAGAGATCGACAGCCAGAGAGGGAACACAAGCAGGGGGAGTGGGAGAGGGAGAAACAGGCTTCCCACCGAGCAGGGAGCCTGACGCGGGGCTCGACCCCAGGACCCAGGGATCATGACCTGAGCCGAAGGCAGATGCTTAATGACTGAGCCACCCAGGCACCCCAGGCTAGGGTGTTCTTGAGAAACTTGTCCACAAACAGGTAACAGTCTCACAGAAGGCTTGAAAGAGCTCTGGGTTACCTAGGCTAAGGGGTTCTTGAGAAACTTGTCCACAGAGTAGAGGAAATAGGCAGTAAATGAGAGGAAACCAAAGAAATGGGGGTAGCCTGAGGACACCTTAATAAAAAAATTTTTAATTTTCTTAAATCTTTGACCCATCTCTACTATGATAGTCTTAGATGCTCTTGGAGGTACTCACTCCATTGACAGACATTGTACTTTTTAAACATTATTTTAAATCGGCTTCTTTTTCTTAACCCAACTATGAGGGACAAAGCCCCTTTCCTGAATGAACATATAAGAAATGAATATACATACTCATCCTTGTCCACCTTTTCTCGGAGCTTCTTTAGCTGTTTATTTTGGCTGAACTTCAAGTTTTGAATTATGTTCTCAAAGTATTCATCTTCCTTGTAGTTCAACTATATTACATAAAAGATTTTGGGAAAATTAGGCAAAATTTTTGCTAAAAGCATAGGGGATATGTTCTTAAATTGTATCAGTTAATAAAGTTAACACAGAGCATTAAAACTTACCAAAGAAGGATTTAATTCTCATTAGCCTAGTTCTATACTACATGTCACTGCTGCTTTAACTGAATCACTACTTTAGCCTATTCTTCTGTAACTAATCAAATGAAACCAAGTGTCAGACAAGCTTTCCTATATTGACATTAACTCTTACATGACAGATGAGACAAAAGTCCATTCTTAATTTAGCACTTACTATGTACCAGGCACTGTTCTCAGCACTTCATATATTACATGTTTTTAATCCTTATAATATAATATAATCTTATGAAGATGGGCTGTTACCACCATTTTAAAGCTGAAGAAACCACGCAGACAATTAAGTCACTTGCCCAAGTTAGTGAGCGGTGAAGCTGGAATTTGAACCCAAGTACCTGTCTGTGAGTCTTTGCTCTTAGCCACTGGACTCCTGAGACAAGGGCCCCCGGGACTGACATGCTGCAGCCTGTTCATTTACAAGAAATAGTCAAGCTTTTCTACAAATTGGAAGAGAGGAGAGGACGCTGTGGTTTGCAAACCCCCACGTGATGCTAGTAATCAATGGATTAGGAATCACTGTCATCCCCAGGTCTGGGCAAGGATCACCTTATTGTCACCAGAGTTTCAAAGTAGTTGCGGGGACCACAAGGTTAGCAACAGGACCCTCAGCTGGGTCTGAAATCAATAGCATAGTGACTTGAATCGATTCTGTTCTCTTTTCATTGTTACATTACCAGAGGGGAATAAAATCGCTTCTGGTTTTCAAACAGTAGGTTTTTGTTTTGTTTTATTTTTTAAATACAGAGGCATGACCTGGTTTTTATCCAGTGGAGGAATAATTGGAAAGTGGAGGAAAACTGAAGACTTGACTTTTCAGGCCTGTACAAGGTGAGATAAGGAGCCTGAGGGCCGCCTGTTGCTCATCACTCTGATGTCTACCCCTTGATGCACTTTAAAGGACACCAGATTTTCCCACTGCTGTTCAATGGACTATATGGAAACCAAAATAACAAAACCCAAATATGAACCAGGCCGGTGAAACAAAAGGCTAAAACTAAAAGATAGTTTTGGCTTCAGTGTAAAAGGCTTTATATAACGAGATCTTTGGCTTTAGGCTACTTCAGATAATTTCTGGCACCCCACAGCTAGAAATGACGATACCACCAGTCCCAGGTATCATTAGCACAGTCTTCATAGAGACTTACCTCGAGGTATTCATTATTCAGTTTATTATCATTTGAAATAATGTCATCAGGATAGCCAATTCTTTCTTTAATGGCTAAGGCCTAGGAAAATTAAAACATTGAATGTAAGGGCAATTACATAACTTCCAAATGCAAACATTATAATTTGCCATGACTAGCAATTGAATAACTTGATACATATTGCTTACAAAAATAGTATTTGACAACACTTAAATAGAGATCTTTGAAATGGCTTCTCCCTAGGGTTCAAAATAAACAAAAAACAGCTCTGAAATTTTGCTTCTAATACCCTACTCTCATAGGCTCCAGCTTTCCCAAGAAAATCAAAATGAAAACTGACAAGTCATCGTTCCACATGTATTGTACTTCAATGAACTTTTTCTCTGAAAGGCTTTTTTCTTCAATTTTATAGGAGGGGTAATATTTAGAGCTTCCATTCTAGCAGCTTATAATTATCTTTCCACTTCACTGAGTTGGCTGAGAAAACAGATATGGGCTTCTAGGTTTAGTGCTAATATTCTTTCTGAATATTGAGTCCTGGAGTTTGTATGTTCTCTTTTGGTCCCCAAAGCCAACATACCTACCTACCCACAGTTAAATGAGTGGCATTATTTAAAAAAGTAGAGAACAGGATTTTCCTTGCTATACCAGCTCATATTGACCACTTGCTTACTATCATTTCTAATTTTTATTTTTATTATTTTAGAATTGTTTACTTTTATTATTTCATTATTACTACTTGTTTCCTATTATGATCTCTATTTCTATTTTTTTATTTCTCTCATTTTTCTCAAAGATATTTGACTTTTGATTCTATCATATTACATTGTTCTTAAATAATTTAATTATGTTACACATCTGTTTCATAAGCACAGGATTTCCGCAGCGGATCAGACAGGATATGTGTCAATAAGCCAGTTTGGCCCAAGTCTGTTTTCTTGTAGATTTCCACACCATTGCCCATTACAATAGCCTCCTCTTGAAGGTTTTTTATTTTCTAGAAGACACTTCCCCAAAGAGTGTCCTAAGAGCCACAGACTCTATAGAAATGGGTCTACATAAACAGGATTTATTGTCCAATACTTTGGGTAAATACTGTGACAGAAACATTAAGCAGGCTTCTTTACTGCAGTCTAAAATGTAATGAGTATTAGATATGGTGCCTTAAGCTCATACCCTAGGAGCATGTAACCTAGGGTAAGGTGGGAGCAGGGAAGGCTTCCTACAGGAACCAGTTTCCTAAATTCTTTGAGCAAGGGACCCTTTTTTCATGGAACTACTTATGGGTCCATTGGCTTGTGATACCACCTTGGGAAATGATGATCAAGCACAATCCAGTTGGCTACATCAAATAGAACCATGTCACAGATAGCTAGAAGAACATGAAAGGAATAAATCCAGCCTGAACTTCTGAGGACCTAGTCAGTGATGGAAAGATAGGTATATTGTAGTGCCTAAATTCTAGACCTAACCTAGCCACAGCTTTGGGATAGCTGAAAAAGATAGTCCTTTCACATGCTTTAATCCTGGAAAAGAACTAGACTACCACTTGGTTTTTGTATTATAATAGGTTCATAAAATCTTTCTGTTTCAGTTTGAAGAATGGTCTGTTCTTGCCACCTCAACTACAGTGGAATTATCAGATTGTATGTGAATACTACTCCCAAAGCATATACAATTTCCACTGGACATGTTCCTTCTAGTTTTATATAGTTATCAAGACAAATGATCATAGTGAGTTTAAACCTAAGATCTCCTTAGACATCTGACACCTTTGTTCTTAGGCAAGATATTAGAAGTCCCAATAACAGGTGCACAGTGGGGGTAGGTAGAAATAGTTATAAAAAGGCACCCTCAACATCTCTTTAACTGTAAATCACCATGTAATACTTAAGTAATACATCACCTTACCTTTGCTTGACAGAAATTTAGTATTTTTATCCCTGGGTCATATAAAAATTTAAATAAGGCATGTTTTAAAAATTGAGCTGGAAATCTGTGGTAAAAATTGAAAGTATATTTTTAGGCTTTGGCAGAGTCCTTTTGGATATGTTTTATAAAAAGAGGAAAAATATGAACCACTGATAGTATCTTTCAGATCTTTATTGTTCATATAGGATTTTCTTCTTATTTTCTGAAGAGTCCTTTAAAAAAAAAAAAGGAAAATCGGGGATCTTTCAAAATTTTGAATTGAACATGGAGAGTAGGAGTTTTTATTATCTCTTTGTAAAGAGATAATAAAAGGTGAAAATCGTAGAAACAAATCTTTATTCATGAAAACTGTTCCTGGAAACATGACATCTTGAAGGAGATTGCTTTCATTTTATGCAATCCCTGAATTTTTTTTCTGAACTTCTTTTAAAAGTTGATCTTTTCTTGTAAAGAAATTGTTTAATAGTTAGCTCTGCCTTTATTTATTTATTTGTTTGTTTGTTTGTTTGTTTATTTATTTTACCTTCTCCTCAGCTTTCTTTTTCGTTTCAGCATCCATCCAAGTGAGGTCATCTAAAGTCTGAATAAACACCTCACGGATTTGAGTAATCAAATCCTCAACCTAAAACCAAAGGAACAGAAGACAAATTTAGGAGATGAATTAATTTTTGGTAACACAGATTTTAAAAAATAGGGCTATAAGCTGTCTTTATAGGACTCTATAATATGTTTTTTTTTTAAAGATTTTATTTATTTATTTGAGAGAGAGAATGAGGTAGAGAGAGAGAGCATGAGAGGGGGGAGGGTCAGAGAGAGAAGCAGACTCCCTGCTGAGCAGGGAGCCCGATGTGGGACTCGATCCCAGGACTCGAGGATCATGACCCGAGCCGAAGGCAGTCGCTTAACCAACTGAGCCACCCAGGCGCCCAGGACTCAATAATATGTTAATACATGCAAATTTATAGATAAACTGTGACATAAACAAATGGATATATGTGGATAATTATATTTTTAAAGGAATTTTGCTACCACCAACACTAATGATTAAATAGGTCTTATACATGCGTTAATTAAAAAATCATCTTTAGGGGCGCCTGGGTGGCTCAGTTGGTTAAGCGACTGCCTTGGGCTCAGGTCATGATCCTGGAGTCCCGGGATCGAGTCCCACATCAGGCTCCCTGATCGGCGGGGAGTCTGCTTCTCCCTCTGACCCTCCCCACTCTCATGTGCTCTCTCTCATTCTCTCTCTCTCAAATAAATAAATAAAATCTTTAAAAAAAAATCATCTTTAGAATGTAATAGTTTCCACGATTATAAAAGAATTCACATGAAATAGTAACTGTCATCACTGTTAGTAGTTCAATTAAGAAGTAGTACTTTAATTTCACTTTAAGTTCCATTGTCTTCATTTCAATAACAATGAAAAATGGAGTACATTTTTTAAATATTTCAAATAAACTCTGGTTTACTTTCAAAGTTTTTCAGAAAACACTGATTCTTGGTCAAATTGCTAACAGGAGACTTTACAAATGTCTCTACCACCAGAACACATGAGTGGATACTCTGAATACACTGCTTTTGGAAAATGGACAATTGGTTTTGGACTAGACAATATTAAGATTAGAAACATAACCAGACCCTTGGGGGAAGGAGGGGGAGATTCACTGAGAAATAACAACAAATTATGATTCCGAGATTCTCTGCCAATTAATAAAACTAGCCAAATTATGAACTATTGTAATTGCTAATCGATGCAAACAACTACTGATATAGTATCGTGCTGAAAACATTACCACATGTTTACTCTCTCCAGCAAATGCTGCTTCCACGTACAGCCTTCCCACAGCATTTTCCATATTTCCATTGACATAGTTTGCACAACGTCTCCATGTTGCTGTTTCTGATGTTGTGCCATAAAGGGCCTATGGGTAAGAGAAAGGAAAGGGCATCTAAACACAAGTAGATGGCCACAGCAAAGGAGAACACACATTCCACAGAACTCTGTCCTTTATGTCCCTTAAGTTCTTGCAAATGTTCATTGCTTCTCCTCACAAGGCATGTTGTCCTTGCCCATGACAAAATGTAATCCAACTGGATAGTTTACTTATAAATAGTCCGAAAACAAGGTATATTTTCGGTAGCATGTCCCAATAGAACTTTAGGCTATTACAGGTGAATATCCTTCTAGACAGCTTCAGAAAACAACAACAACAAAATGCCCCCCCATCCAAAACCAAACAAAAAAATAATAGTTCCAACTGCATAAACATAAACATGAAGTAATGTTCAATTTATGTAACCGGGGAGAAATCTGGTATACAAGAAAACACATTCCTGTTTTTTAATGTTTTGGCTGAACTTTCAGTACTTAGAAGAACTGTACGTATATAAATTTAAGTACCAATGAGGGGATTAACTGAAATAAGGGAAATTGAGCAAGATACCATTTTTACATTCTTTAATTTTAAAAATTTGTCTACATTTTCTTTCAAAGGGTAAATGCTAAAAATTTCAATTAAACAGTTATTTCCTTTCCATAACACCACCCAGTACATTTGCCAAAATGTCTCCTTCTTCTATCCCTCCTGCCCTCTCCCCTCACCACAGGACTACTAGGATGATTGTTTAAATAGTGAAGGTACAGCCTAACAAAAGGCCTTATGGTTGTCCCCAGGTAGGTGTGCTCTCAGTGGATTGTCTGTATCAATGCAGTCCATCTGTCTGTGTGTCTAGTGTGCTACAAGCACCTGGAAGTCAAGTTAATTGAGATATATACCCTTGCAATTACTTTCAACACAACAAAAAACCAAGCCAGTACTCTTTCACAAACTGCTCCAATAACCAGATTCATCTCCTCCTAGAACAATTCAATCATGGTGCCAGAGTAGACAATCACAGGACGGCAAAGCCCATGAAAGCTGGCTTTCCTAGGCAACATAGCCTAAATATGGGCGAAATAACCAATACTTGGCATGTTGACTCTTGGCAAAGTTCACCACATTCTAGCAGTGTACATGGCAAGCCTTCATAACCATGTATCTCTTTATGCTTTAAGTCTTAAGAAAAGAGATTTTTTCTTCACCTTGCGGAAAGCATTTCTGGACTCCTTGTAGTTTCGGCTGAGGCTGCTTACAAGATCCATTATGAACCGCCAGGACATTAAATTTTGAAGATCTCTGTATAAAAAAACCCACCACCCAGCAACAGAAAAGATGAGGCTGCAAAGCTTCTAAAGAGTGATATTAAATGTAAATTTTGAGGACATAGACACTCTGACATACCTACCTGGCAGAATATTTGGTAAGAGTGAGCTTAAGTTTGGTTAAATACTCTGGAGCATAAACAACCACATCTTCCTCATTTGGAATATTAATATCCACAGTTGACATGATTTCATTTGTGAAATTTGACCAGCTGAATGGCTGGAAAAAAGCAGGCAGAAAACATTCAGTAATTTTGGATTTCTCTTCTTGGTTCTAAGACTCAATTATGGTTATGGAGTCAGACATGGTTAGGGTGCCATTTGCATCTCTATATAATTATCACGATGGTCAGTGTGACATTTGTTTGGACTTTTCCCCCCATTGTTCCAATCAGTTTTTGAATAAAAATTAGTTCTGCAGCCTGATTATTCAGATAGCAGCATTAAGCCAACCATTTAAGAGCAAAAGCAAAGCTTCTAAGGATAGAGGATGTACAGCTAGAAATTCAGCTCAGTGTCATCCATCTTGGTCTAACTCACACACACAGAAAAGAAATCTAGCTTTAAAAATAAAACTTCCTTGGTTTATGCAAAAATTAAAATGGGTATGAAGTGTCTATCTTTTAAAAGTAGATATAACAATCCATTCAAACACCGTAATACACCTCGGTGGAGATCCTGCTATAAATGAAAGCATACTGTTGTCATAGGAGAGGTACAGTAATGTTATAGATACAACATGAATGGTCCAATGAAGCCCAACAACACATTTGAAACTATCAATATTGGGTCTATAGGCGTGCAATTTTTACACTTGGGAGCTGCTAAAAGATGAAATCTTATCTTTTATTCTCTAAAAGGGAATTGTGGTTATTCAACCACCAGTAGATATAAGAAAAAACCCATAGACATGGAGATTATGCAAATCGTGCAGCCATATTTCAGTGTTTGAGAAGTTTATACATTTGTAAGTATATAAATATACTGATCACTTATTAAGTATTAAGTGCTATATGCTTTTCTTGATTCTCTTTGGTAGTTTGGACCATTCTTTCAAAATGGATTTATGAAGCCCTTATTATATTAAACAGTTCTATGTGACAAATTCCTAACAATAGGTCATGCCTTTACAAAGTCCTTTTTTTTTTTTTTAACTGTAATTAGGGCCAAAGAGAATTCTATCACTGAATGTGATAGTTTGTAGATTTTCCTATCTTGCTTCACTTCCCGATCATGTGCATCAACTAATACACAAGGATACATACATAGTCCCCAAAAGAGATTACTGCATCCTAGCTAATGAATTACTACTATTTATAATGGAATTTAGGAGACAAATTTTTCTTATTTCTTGTGTTCTATTTCTCCATCATGGCTCTGAACATCTCGATAGATGGCCTTGATGAGAATATGGCAAGTTCTATAAATAAATTATCCTTTTTAGGAGTTAAAAAGAAATCTAGTGATTTTATTATTTGACTGTCCAAATCCAGGGGCTATATAATGGTCTCTCAGAAGGATTTTCCATTTTAATGTTTTCCAAACCCTTTGCTACAACAGTTCCTAGTATCATTGCACAGCTGCTTTGAAAGGAGTTTTACCTTTGAAATTCACTTTAACTAAAGCAAATACAGTGATTTTACATAGGTCTGTGTTTTTTTTTCCAGTCTTATCATGAAGTCAAATGGTTGGTGTCATCTAAATTCATTTTGAAGTTCAATTTATTTCAATAAATAAGTAATCACTGAATTTTACCAAACTGTATTTCATTGTTATAATTTTAGAAACGGCACAATAACAGAGAACACGAAACTTGCTACTTACCTTCCCATCGATCTCTAGTGAAAAGTTATTTTGGATCTGGGCTAATGTCATTTTGTTGTAAAGAAGCATGGGGTCATTTCGATCTTCAGGTTTAGTTGTAGCCTATGGATTTAATTTTTGATCATTATTTTAGAACTAAGAGTACTTCAGAAAAATGTAACTCTCTATGAGGGGAAAAGAAATATGGAATAGACACAATATAATTTAAGTTCTGTTTTGTATACTTGTTTATGGTTAAAATAAATTCATATCAAAAAGAAAATTCAGGAGATTTTAAGTATATTCAGTAACAATCATCAAGATTTGGCTACTGTGTCAAGTATAAGATTCTTCAAAAATCTTCTTATGCTTTGACAACCGCTGAACCCCCTAGGCAGTGTCCACAGTCCTCTTTCCTTCTAAGGGTCATGGTCAGTTCAGTTGTTCTGTGATTGTTTTATATGATAACTTTCTCAAATACAGTCATCTGCAATGTATATCTCAAATACTCTCTCCAACTTCCTCATTGCCACCATTCAGTATCCCAGTTAAAATCCAGACAAGAAAAAAAAAGAGCCACAATGACTTCTGCAAGAATTTAAAGCAAGAGAAAAAATTCCTAGTAAACAGCACAGTTATCTGAGGAGAGTGCTAGTACCTTCTACTTTTGTGCTGTCCTCCTATCCTGCCTAACCAGTTTAGTATACTCTATACTCAACAGCATCCAGTTTTATTTATTTATTTATTTATTTATTTATTTATTTATTTATTTATTTTTCACGGAATCAAAAAAGAAATGCAGTAACAACTCCCCAACTAGTGGCTGAAATAGGAAAAAGCAAGAGAGATGAAAGGTGGAAGTTTAACATGGGAATTATTTCTCAGAGACAATGGCTCCAGTTTCCCCTTTAGGTCACTTATTTATTCACTATTTAAAAAATCATTTATTGAACATCTGAACAGGATAATAAGCTGGATAATGCCAGAGATGCACAGGTGATTCAAAGAAGACTAAGACCTTACCCCAGCCTGAGTCTAAGAGAGGAGGAAAAAGATAGACACAAATCATTTTGAGGTAAGATACGATTATCAGAGAGCTAAGGCTGATCAAAGGAGAACATGGTCTGGGAAGGTGCAATGGCAGAAACCCAAGGCAATACACTGTTCTCCTCTAACAATTCCGTTTTCAGCACAGAACCACATGTAACCCATCCAACTGCCATTCATCCAGCTGCAGCTCCAAGCAAAGTCTGGTTCTGATTGACGATTTTGGGTGTCACGTAGCTCCAGGAAACCTAAAATTGCCCTCAAAGATCTTTAGTCTTCAAGATTCTGATGGCAGTGGCAAGCACCTGGGGATTCAGGAGCACAGACTGTTGTTTACAATGTCAGGGAGAGCCCTGTAGATTCTAGACTGAAACTGACAATGGGTTTAATCAGTAACCTTGATGCTGCTTAGACAGAGTTCACTCCTTGAGACTGCAGACTCTGTCAGAGGAATGTCAGACAAGGAAGTGCCAGTTCAGACTCTAAGCGTTCATCTGAAACTAGAGGAAACTCAGGAAAACATCCTATGACTTTGCTGATCCTGTCAGATCCTCTGAGCCAGGCTGACAGTCGGAACTCGGTCACACTGAGCCGTCACGTGGCAATGTTCAGGGACTAATATTAAGCAGAGGGATAGTCAATCTCTGTGATCACCTTAAACTTAAAATAAAACAAAGTAAAACTACACACATCAAAACTAAAACAATTTTGCTCAATAGTTAGCAATCACATGTGCCCTGAGTCTCAAGGACATCTCAACAACTGTTTGACTGCAAATAGTTAGGCTTTTGGTATAATCCACTTATAATTGGTAATTAAGTGTATCTGGTTTAATATTTGTCAAACTTAGTTATGTCTCCTTGATGTCAGGAACCCAGTTTACTACAAAATTCTACAGTTTCAAAGGTCTTCTTAAAGTCAATGATTCATTACTGAGCTAGGCATTTTTACCAGTTGTTTAAAAAGTTGCACCTTTTACCTTTGTAATATGATAGAGGAGAAAGAAAGAAAAGAGTGAAACACTGGGGCGCTTGGGTGGCTCAGTCAGTTGAGCATCTGCCTTCGGCTCAGGCCATGATCCCAGGGTCCTGGGATCCAGCCCCACGGGGTTCCTGGCTCAGCGGGGAGTCTGCTTCTCCCTCAGCCTCACCCCACCTCCAGCTTGTGCACTCTCTCACTCACTCTCTCTCTCTCAAGTAAAAAATAAATTCTTAAAAAAAAAAAAGAGTGATAACATTATTCAATGAATTAGAGAAAATGTGTTTTACATTGGCAATTTCTTTTTCCAATTCCATAACTCTCTTCATTTCCAAAGAAAGTTGGTTTTCATCGATGGGCAGTCCTCTCTCCTTACGAATCAACCTGGCCACAGAAATCATAAAATCCACATATGCTGTACAAGCCTGGAAGAAAGAAATAGCAATGAATTGCTGGAGAATGTTCTAAATATTTATCATGGTAATTTAACTTAAAATTTATTTATTAATTTTTGGTAACACATAAAGCACAATAAAATAGAAGGCCTTTTCTAAATCCTGAAAGAAAGGCCCTGCACAAATTCTTAGAAAGTCATCAGGTGTTTGAATTAGAGCAGAACAAAAAAGTATCACTTTGAAAGTACTAAGTAATTTATAACCATTTGGTTTGGGAGTTCTGTAATTTTCCATTTTTAATCATTATTTTAAATTGCCTTGCTAAGAATACTGTTGCAAAAACACTTGATAAGCAATAACCTAGTATTTTTTCTTAAATAATCATAAATTCCTTTCCCGAATTCCATTTCTCAAGTTTTCTCTGTTTATATATATATCTTATATATCTTTTTAAATTGTTCATGAAGAGATGGCCACAGACTCACATAATATCATCAGGACATCTTTACATCTCTTCTGGCCAAGCAGTTGTTTTTTGTTTGTTTGTGTTTGGGGTTGTTGTGGAATTTTTTGTTTTGTTTTTTGTTTTTTCTGTAAATGAGAGTGTGTTCTCATGAGGTCCACAAACCTGGGGGTTTTAGTTAATTCTATAGCTGGCTCACGTTAATACGCTAATGTAAAATTTCTAGATTTGGATATTGGCTCTTTCCTAAGGACCTAAATTCTTTCCGTTTTATCTTCACATGCATTTTAACTTTGTGAGGTAAGCCATAAACTGGTTACATTATCAACCTTTTACAGAATATATAAGTGCCTTATTCAAATTCAGAGTGGCATCAGCAGCAGGAAATTGAATACCACTTCCGTAAATCTCAACCATTGCTATTCAGCCATTATTATCCATCAGCAATTAAAATAAATTATGGTCTCACCTTGTTAAAATTTACTCAAAATTCAAGTTCCCAGCACTACCTTAATGACAGACAGACAACCATAATTGGGGAAGTCATGCCACACAAGGGTGGGATTAATGGGCATTTCTATGCTTCTAATACTCATTCCCAGGGCAAATACGAAGGAAGGTTATATAGTGCTTAACACTTTGTAATTTCAAGAGGGTTTTATACCCCCTACTCATTCATTATCAGTGAAAGGAGCACACTTATATTCACTGTGAGTATGAAAGGTACATCTGAATTTACAGCAACTCATCAAGAGGATCAAACATAAAACTTACAGGGAAATAAATATTTTATCAAGCAAGATGTATAGGTATTATCAATTTGAAAATCAAGAGGACAGCTTAAGGTAAGGTTTAGATACTGGCATTCCATGTCCTTCAGTAAATGCTAAGTAAACTGTTCCCCAGGGAGAGGGTTTCCCTTTTTACAGATACCCTGTAATGCTGGGGTATCTAGCAAACATCTCCATACATGGATCTGCTACTCAGTTGAACACACTATTTTCAGCTGTGGGCCTGTATTAAAACCTAATCACTAAGGTAACAGGGATAAAAGGATGTTTGTATGTGTATTCTCACCAAGTCCACTCTTTTCCTATTAAAAGGCGATCAGAATTCTTGTTTCACTTGGAAGTAAACAAATACGTCTGAATTCATATCTCACGGGACCAACTATTCCAAACTATAAGCATGCAGTGTTTTGAATTAACTATATTTCAAATAATATGAATTCATCTGCATTCAGCAGGGAATTACTACTATGAAGGGAACGGTAATTTGAATTTTCCAATATCAGCCTGCTGAGATTTTTGTTTTTTTATTCTGTGGGACACTTTTTTTGTTAATGAGGTAAGAAAGCAATAACAAGAATGCTCTCCTGCACTTCCTTGACTCTGCAAACTGGTTCTACTCCAGTATCTTTATCTTTACAGATACATTTAAAGACTATAGAGCTTGGCAAAAGGCAAGCAAAGAACTTTGGATGGTGCTTCTAGTCTGCCAAGCAGGTGAAGTTTCCCAGAAAACTGGAAGCATAGGATATCAGCAGCGTCTGGGATGCTGGACTCTTTAATATAGCTACATGGAATACGTTACTTCCTCTAATGAGCTCCATTACCTGGCAACTATTCCAATGTGACTGATTAAAACATGTGTCTTAGTATCTTGATTATCTTTCCTGGCTTCCAAATTTATCTAGTAGCTGTCAGAACCCAGGCTTACTCCTGCTGTTAAATCCTTTTTACAAGATATGATTCTCTACCCTAAGGTTTTAATTTTCTTCCTTAAGATATTTTGTAGATATGTAATATGCCAAATGATAGTAATTGTCATGATTTGGGGAGAAAGTAATCAACATATACTTTAGCATTTAAATAGTAGGTTGGCTAGGATATTTTTAAAATTGAAATTCAATTTTTCTATTTTGTCACTGAGAGAGCAATTAGTTACCAGGACAAGGTCAGAGCCAACTATCTTGACAATCATTAGGTAGTTTTTGTTGAAGCCTTCATATGGCGAATCCTTTATGTGAAAAAGAATCCACCTAAATACCTACATAGCCCTTCTTTTAAAAATAAGACATTGTAAATCCCAACTCCTGCAATTGCAGGTTCAAAGATGATCATTGGTTTTACATGGTTTTATGGTAAAATCCATAATAGCAGTTTTGTGAGTTTTTAAATTACACGCTATCAACGAGATGATATTTACTAACACCCAAGACCGTGAATTGTCACTCTAAGTAGAACAATCTTCATTTTGCAGGACCAAGCAATGGTATTTATAAATTGGCTCTGTTCAGAAATTGGGCTTCTCCTGCTTAGAAAAAAGCTGGTATTTGTTGGTTGCCAAAGAGAAAGACAGCAATGACATTTGACTATTGTCCTTTAAACTTTAGTATCTTTGTCTATGAATAACAGCAAGACCCAGGGATGAACAAATAGCTTTCCAGTTAGATTGGCTGATATTTGGGTACTTTGGTATGACAACCACCTAAGGATCAGGAGTTTCACTTCCAAAGATTCTGTTCTGGGACACCTAGCTCTTACCAATTTTCTGCCTTCCCTTTCTAGGGAAGGCATATGGAGCATGAAGTGACTGAAAAGTCACAGAACTGTGCTCTTCTTAGCTACCGATGCCCGGGGATTTTTAATAATGTTACACAGAAAGTTTCCTGAAGGAACACACAGGGGACATCAAGCAGGAAAGATAGGTTTCCCATCAAAAAGATCCCCCTCCCCGCCGCAGTTTAAACATCACTGTCAGGGAGCATGCAGCTGCCAGCACATGGAGACTTGCTTCCCAAAAAGGGATGGCAGTTATCAGAATCACACAGCCATTCCTGGGGACCAGAATATAGAAAGAACCCCTGATCTGAGCAGGAGAAACACAGGAACAAGAGGATCCACTGTGGACCAGCATTGGGACTCTTTGGAGTTTTCATCAGATTATTAATGAGGAGAACCTTATTGTGTAACTTCTAAGGCTTATTGCACATTTTGGGGAAGATGCATGTAGTTCCTTTTATAAGCCAGATTCATTCCATCTCAAAAAATTCTCTTGTCAATGTCACACAGCCAAAACGAGTCTTGTCATATTCACTAGGTCTCAAGTTTAAAAGCTCCTTTATGTCTCAGCTTCCTGTGGCAATGATGAAGTAGTGGGCATTCTCTGAGGAGGGGTGCCCTGACTCAGAGATGCTGGGAATCAGGAATTATTGTCTTCCCTCACTCAAATCTGGGATAGAAATCCTTTCCATGCACTCGTGTAACATCTCATCTCTACTGTTGTTCCAGGTAGCTATTGCAGAAAAATGAAATCACTCCAAAACTCAGTGACTTAAAACAAAAATACTTTTTTCTAAACACAATCATTATGAAAAATTAATGAGTATGAACTTATAATTTAATAAATTATATTAAAATATAAAAAAATAAAAGCTCCTTTATGTTTTGTTAAATACAGATACCTGGGCTGGCTAAAACCTCTTATTAGTCACCTGGTGCCCAGAGGGGACAAAATGAGGTCAGCAGGTTCCTTTGTAGGATCTGTGCTATCAAGTCAGCCAAGGAGCAGCCAGAGTGATCTTTTTAAAAACCAAATCAAATTACATCGAAATTATCCACCCACCCCTATCCCTAGTCACTCACCTTATATCATATCACCTTGTTTTGTTTCCTTTATAACACTACTGTCTGCATTCATCTTATTTCCTTAAATTATTTACTTGTTTCTTTGTTTTCTATCTCCTCCCATCAGAACATGAGTTCCAGGTGAACAAGGACTTTTTTTCTGTCTTGTTTCCTCAGTATCTCTACTGCCTAGAAAACTATCTGTCACATAGTAGAAGCTCAATAAATACCTACTGATTAAAAAAATGAAGTTACATTTTAAGTATATTAAGAAGTAAGTTTCCCGCACTTCCTGTGACATCAGATTCTCAGCCTAAGTCTGGAACAGTTTCTCTCAGCTTGTATTTTGGATAAGTGGGCAAACAAAATCCTCTCTAGGTTTAACTCAGTTCCAGCTTGCACCTGTTCATCTAAAGGACTGCAAAGCTCAGCCTGTGCTCCTTCCTTCTTTCCTGCTCTGCATTTTCTCTTATTCAGACACACAGACTCTGGATCATCTCTTTCTGGCTTCCAACCATCCTGGCCATGTTCCAAGTCCTCTATCCTTAACCCTCAAACACCTCCATTTTTTATAAACCCCCAGTTTTTCTAAGAGGATTCAATTTCTTCCTGACTCTGAACTCCTTCCTCCCTGCCATGCCTCATAACGCTATCTTCTATAGTTCTCATTTCCCATTCCTGTCCCACCTCCTTGGGCTCTCATCCACTAGACCCAGTGGTTCCCTCACTTTTCTTTTAGCCCTGAAATGCTCTGTTCAAATAATTATCTTGTTCGTGTACAAGCAAGTAACATAAATCATGATGGATTGTCTTGGAGTATGTAGACATGAAGGTGTGGCTCCACAGAGCCCTGCCATTGACACGCAGAGGTCTTAAGTTTGGAAACTGATACTCTGGCTGATTCTACCCTCTCAGACAAACACAGAGCATATACATATCTATAACCTGGTTACGCTCAAATATTTAGGGTTGCTAACCTACAGATTTCTTTACAAAAGAGGACAAGGTAAGAATTAATCTAGATAATCTAAAGAGAGAAAGAAAGGGAAGCTTTGAAAACAATTCCAGTTTATCTCCAAATACAGAGTTCAGAGACTCTTCTGAAAGTAAGTGATTCCTTAAGAAAATTCAGGCTGTCATTTCTTTCAGTGAATCAATCAATATACAAGAGCTTCCTCACATAAGTCTGGGTGCATTGAAAAATTCCATGGATGGGATGATTATTTTTTATGGGTAGTGTGTATCTTTCATATTGTTTTCCTTGCATGAAATTTATACCCTTGGAAGGGATCGAATTGTTTCAAATCTCACTACTTCTGTCCTTTGACGTAGTAGCGTGTCATTCAAGTTAATCAGAGTAGGTTTCTATTGTTTACAATTAATGTTCTTAACTGACACCTGGATCTTTTAATCTGTGAGTTTAAGCAAGTCATTTTACTTCTTTGGGTCTCTGTTTCCTCATTTGTAAGATAAGGGTTTGGATCAAATCCTCTAATGTCCCATTTAGCTCTTTAAGTCTGTGCATGAGTAACCCTAATTATTAAGAAAATATAGGACCCTGGGGTGCCTGGGTGGTGCAGTCGGTTAAGCATCTGACTCTTGGTTTCGGCTCAGGTCATGATCTCGGGGTCATGAGATCGAGCTCTGTGTCAAGCTCTGTGCTCAGTGTAGTCTGCTTGAGTTTCTCTCTCCCTCTGTTCCTCCCCACTGCTTTCTCTTTCTTTCTTTCGCAAATAAATAAATAAATCTAAAAAAAAAAAAGAAAACATACAATCCTGTCATGTAAAAAAAATATAAGAATATATATCTCTGGTTTCTATTGCCCTAGAGTATGTTCCCTCTTTAAGTGAGAGGAAAAGTACAGAAAATGAAAAGGAAAAGAAGTGTTTAAGTTTAGAACAATAACCAGAGAAATACAATATGCATTTTTCAAAATATAACATTTAAAACTGCCAGAATAAAAGCACATAATAAGTTTGAAAGGCAGGAAGGTCTTTTAACAAGAGAAAAATAGGTTTTGTCTTTGAGGAAGAAGGTGAGAAATAGTTCTTGGAAAAAAATGCATCATCTATTTTCATTACTTAGTTATCTAACAGCACAAGGCATTTTACTGTTTTGAATGTCACATAATTATCACAACACAAAAATTCCATTTGGAGGGTATCAAAAGCAAAAAAAAAAAAAAAAAAAAAAACCTAACAAAAAAACCAAAAAACAAAACCCACGCTTCCATGAAGCAGAATGGGCTTAGGAGGTCAAGGAGGACCTGGGGAAATGGGCTTAGGTAATGATTTGATCAAGATCTATGATTAGGGTCCTTTTGATCAGAGAGGGTGTGACCCTCCCTCATCCCCAGCCCCTGAAGCATATCTGCAGAACCAGACTCCGCAGTAGAGTTTGAAAATCATTGGCTAGTGTGACAGGCAAAGAAGCCAGGCTTCTCTAGTCAAAGATGGAGCACCTTTCGTGGTAAAAAGTTGGTGACCTCACGTTAATCCTCAAAACTTCTCTTGGTTATTTCCAATAAAATAATGTGGAATGCAAAATTATGGGACCCACTGAATGTGTGAATACATCTCAGGCAAACTGAATGTAGCAGAGAAAGAACTGGAGATTAAAAAGAGGAAAAGGGAGGCACAGTTTGTGAGATGTGTGTAAGATGCTTAGGAAATACAGCCTGTCAGCTACTGAGGTTCTAGATCTCACACTTGCCCCAACATCAAGATGAGGAACTAGGAAGGACCTCGAAGGATTGGGTGCTTCTACCTTCCCTTTTCTTTCCTCTCTTCTCTGCCATCTTCCCCTTCAACTATTCATCCACTGATTTATCCCCTGATTCATTTAGTATTCATTTGATAATTCATAAGGGTCAGAATCTGACCTGGATACTGGAAATAAAGCAAAGAATCAGTGAGACATGCCACTGTTCTCACTAATTTTACAGTTTCCTGGGGGGGCAGGGAATGACCTTAAATAAAAAAGTATCCAGAAACCCATGTAATATGGGAACATAAAGGTATCTTCATCTAGTTAAAAGTTCCAGGGAAGGCCGTCATGAGGAAGTACAATTTAAATGTCAATTTAAAAGGTGAGGAGAAAGGAAGGGAGCTGGGCAGGCGGCAGGTGTGTATGGAATGTTCCAGACAAAGGGAACAGCATATATAAAAGCCTATAAGGGAGAAAAATCAATGCAGACCAGTCATACACAGATACAATGATATTAAGACTTCTTCCAGCTTTATGACTTTCCCACTAGCTGTCATTTCGTTAGTTTATCCTTTTCACCATTTTTTTTCATGAAGCAATACAACGCTGAGGAAAAAGTATTTAAGGGGGTTAACTTTTTTCAGAGATAGCAAGGTAGTGGGAAAACTAGAACTTTTACCTGATAGCTGGCTAGGGATGCAGAAGAGAAACTAAGTGAGGGATTACAGGTGGAAGTGCCCATCATGGAAGGGCACCTAACTTGAACCGATGATTTCCAAGCTGTAAATGCCAGTACTACTGGGTTTTCTCTATCACTTGCTCATTTAAAGAACCCTACTAGTATAAATTAATATTCTTACGAAGTTGGAATGATGTAATGGAAGGAGCGATGGACAGGGACAAAAGTTCTAGCTCTGGTTCTACTATTGCTTTTCTGAGTGTTCTAGGGCAAACCTCAGAGCCTCAGATTTCTCTCCCAGGAACTTTATAAATATATTACTCATTCCAGATTTGATCACCAATGTGTCGTTTGACTATAAATATAGCATTTCCCAGACCAGGAGATGCAAACTGTGGCAGGACTGCTGAATGCCTTTAGTGTCCAAGATCCCCTTCTTCCTTTTAGTAACAGAACTTTCCTCCCCGTCAACCAAATTTTAAAGAGGCACATACGTGACCACCGAGCTGAAGGCTACATTTTCCAGCCTCCTCAATACTTAGTTGTAGCCACATGACAACGTGCTAAGCAATGGAATGCATGCAGCTTCTGTATCCCCACTTACATAGAGAGAGATCTCTTCTTTTTCCTGTGGCATGAAATGTGAACAGAGCATTGGTGAACCAAACCTGCCCAAACAGACTAATAACAAACATGAGAAGAGGTTGATGTTCAAGCAATAAGGTGGTCAAGGAAGCTTCCTTCCTCACCTGGACTGCCTGCCTCCTTCTGTACTATCACGGGAGATAGAAATAAGCTTCTCTCTGGTTGGAGCTTCACTATTTGTAGGTCTTTCTGTTACTGTAGCTTCACCAGGATCCAACTAACTTACAAACTCAGGGGCATACAGGGACCAGGAAGTCAATATAAATTAATAGTCATCTAAATAAGGACTGCTCAAACCTAGAGAACAAATGCCGAGTGGAAAGAAGCAAACAGCTCTGTCCATCTGCCGCCACATGGGAATGCAGGCCTAGGGTTTCCAATCCTACTAATTTGTCAAGAAATCTGGATTCTCAAGCAAAATCTTACAAGTTTTAAAAATATTGGCAACTAAAAACTTGGAAAATAAAATGTTTTCTTAACATTTGGTGGCAAAAAAATAAAAAAATAATAAATAAATAAAAATAAAAATAAAAATATTGGCAACTAGTCCCAAATTTAAAAACACGACAAAACTGCAGGTTAAACAAAAATGCCTCTATACAGACTTAAGCCTATGACGGCCAGTGTGTGACCTGTTGCAGATGATGAGATAGCACTGAATATAAAATGCACAAATGCACCCTCATCTTAACACACCTTTTTTGGGGGGAAAAATAAACTTTATCACATTAAATGTATACACTGACTGCCAGGTCAGCCTTGATATCAGAGATGTTAAAGTACAAAAAAACCACATATTTTTAGGATTGGAAAAATCTGATGTTTTTAGGGCACAATCTTAAATATGAAAAACAACCCAGTTGATGATGATGACAATGTAATATAATGAGTCAAACATTCCTCAATCACCCTCAGCTCTGCAATAGGAAGTAGCTCGAAAAGCCTATAATAGCTGCAACCCACACAGTAACTAGATTATCATGAACTCAAATACCCCACCTCCATTTGACTGTCTGTGCTCCTGATTGTCGCCTTTTATAATACATCTTTTTCTTCATTTCAATGTTGGGTAGCCACTCAAAAAGATACTGTACAGTGAATTTAGTCCATGTCATTTAAACTTAATAATAAGGCAAAATAAATTTTGGCATAAACATATTTAGCTAATCATTTTCGCTAAGTGTAAGTTCAGCCATAATCAGTACATTGTAACTCATCAGGATCATCAAATGTAAACTTAACTTACTTCTGAGTTACAAAATAATGACGAGGAAAACATTTATAGAACTAACGTCTTTCACGAGTATCTGATAATCCATCCCATGGCTGAGTTTATCTTCTGTTGTTTTTTTTATATCAATAAGCCTAGGCACACGGACATAGTGTGAGCGCAGTAAGGCTCTGAGACAATACGAAACACCCCAGGATGTCCAGCAGTTTTCTGTGGTGTAGAATGCCCCTTGGCTCACTGACCAGTATTAGAGTCAGGAGGTGGCTGCAAAGGTTTGTCTGAACCCGAAGCTCCTACCTAGGTAGTTCCCTAAGTGTCACATCCAAAAGCTCTGAAAGGGTCCGCAGAATAGGATGTGTCTTACCACAGACCACTCCCTGATCCTCACGGGCACCACCCTAGACCATGATTCATCTGTTCAGTTTTTAAATGACTCAATTTATAGAGGAAATGAAACACTTAAAATTCACTTTTCAAAATGGGTCATCTGACTTCAATAGTAAGAATCGAGACGCAAATCAGGACTTCCAAGTTTTCTTATTTCTCAGGAGACTTTCATTCATTCTGCTGAAAATATTCATTCAGTCAAAGGAAGCTCACTATTATGTATAATATTAAGTATCTGTTCTGAGTGAAGAACACAGAGGGTTAAGTTTAAATCTGGCCTTAAGTCTTTTTCATTATTTATAAGTTTACACCAATTGTTCCCGTAGTTTTGTGTTTTTGTTTGTTTACCTCTTCATATATTCCAGTGCATTCATAATAGTCTCTGGAAGGGAGGCCAAGTCGAGGCTGGTCAATCTATAAAAAATATACAAGGAAAAAAATAAACCGTTCAGTTGATGTGGGACAGCTGGACAACATATAAGCATGTTTATCTATGTATGAACAAGATCCTAGTGTTCTTGCTGTTTATAAGGGTGACAATCAGACAATGAGTGAATACAAATTAGGCAATGGTTTCCACACCACTTGGAAGTGTTACACTGATGGGTAGTTAAGCAATCTGGAAGATTATGCTGCAGGTATTTGAGGAAAACCAAAGAAAACTTGAATGAAAATACACTGGGAAGGATTTTTAATGCAAAATGGAAGGGGCAGGTGGACAAAAACATGTTAGAATCTAGGACTTGGAAGTTTCTAAATTATACATTTACAGGACATTTGGCTTCCTGAGATCCTAATATGCTCTCCTGGGGGACATTCTCTTCTACTCTCACCCTTAATTGGGATGGAAAAAAACAAAAATTGGAAACCTCTATGGTAACTCTAGAACTGTTTGGCTAGGGGAAATCTTGCCAGAGATTTTTTTTACATCCCCTACCCTAGGGGGATAGAGGAGACTTCTCCTCAGTTCTCTCCCACTCTGCTCAAATCCTGGCAGCTGGGTGTGTGAAAGAAGAAACAAGGCTCTGCTCTGGTGTGTCTGGTCCACTGTCTTCCAGTGAGAGCCACCTGGACACACTCCCAGCTCTGTGAGATTGCTTCCTATGCACGGCATGGTTAGATGGGTCCGGGGCAAGTGAGAGCACGGATGGATTAGAGTGAGAAAGCCAGCAGCTGTAAAGAGCCCACGACAATACGAAAAGCCAGAAGGTGTCACCACAGGTAGGGTTCAGCCCCTTTCCAACCTTCCAATTCCCCCTAGGAAATCTCTCCATGGTGATCATGGGGGATGCTGGCACTTAAGAGCCAAAGGAGTGAATTCTGGAAGGAGAAAGGGGTCCACTGTAGAAAAGAGCTGGGTTCAATTTCTTTTATGATTTGATAAAAATGGCCATAAAGATTTATGCAATAGTGACATAAATATGAATCTGTGACTTGCAGCTTTTGGGGTACTCTCTTTTACAGGAAACCAAATAAAAGTTCTGTAAATGTTTTAGTCCATTCCAAACATACTCATTAAGTATTAATCTCATCTTAGGTGGCACCTTAAGTAAACCTAAATGAATGGCTTACATGAGAAAAAAAATCTAATAAATCCATTTTAAAAGAATATTTTATTTACTTTCACCAAAAAAAAAAGTTCAGATATTCTTTAGTAACAACCAAAATTGTATTCAAAAACCCTTTTCTATGTTCTTTTTGGAAGCAATTAGAAATTTTGGTTTCTAGACTTGCATTACTTATGTAAACCAAACCATGCTCTTTTCATGAACACAGAGAAATCGGGCGCTTTTTCTAAATAGGAGGCCCTTTCATTTCTTTATTTTATGAAGAAAGCAGTATCTAGACCAACGGTAGCAGAAGGGAGAGATGAATGTCTAAAACACAGCATTAAGAAAATACTTCCAAAATTGGAAATCCAGGTATTGGGGACAGAGCACAAATTTATTACTATCTTGCTCATGCAATTCAAATGAGAATATGCATTATTTCTAAATATCAATAACAATGTATGTAGACATTTTATCACAATTTAAAGATAACTTTGACTGTCAGCCACACAAACTTACATGAATTATATGGTTCATAGAGTTCTTATCATCAGTGCCAACAAAAAAATTAAGAATGACCTTTTTCCCATATTTAGAATTCAGTTGTGCAATAGATTTCTCAGCCGTCCAAGAAGTACCTAAAGCAACGAAAGGTGAAGTATACTTTTAGAAGGTTTAGTGCATTAATATGATACTATAATAACACAGATTTTACGTGGAAATTATTTTTTAAAAAAGAATAAAAAATTGCCTTACCATATGTTCGCTCCCAGTTTTCTGTTGCTACTGGCCAATCGGATATATTTGGTAACAGACTGAGTAGAGGTTTTCCGCCTCTGCTATCAATGGCAGCTTTTGAAAACAATGAAAATAAATTCATTATGAAGTCTTTGCATATTTGGGCACACTGTTAATGAGATAAAATGGAGAGCACTTACATTCATTTATACAAGATCTGTACAATGTTTTTGCTTTCTGCACTGCTACTATATCTTCGGTTTTGGGTTCTTGAAGAACATCTGAAATAGAGCATTTAATAAAACACATCAATAAAATTGCTCTTTTGCAGCTGTAATTAACATTTGCAATGTGGGTTCAGAAAAAAAGCTTGTTTTTGTGTATGTAGGTTCACTCCGTTCTCATTCTAAACTCTATAGGAAAAGCTAAACCCCTTATCTTATTCCTAGTGCAGAACTGGGAGTTGATTTCATTAGCCAAGTTAGATGAAAGTCTTTTCGACGAGATTATCTTTTTTGTGAACAGTGAGGTGTACTGCTCTGCCATACATAAGTTACTGTTTTTGAAATTGAAATTAAAAAGAAATAATAATGCAGAGGAATATGGAATTTAATATGATAGTCTTCTATCTATGGCTGGAAATAATTATCTTTGTGTGATTGTACTATTCATGCTCCAAATAAACTGACTGAATTATTCTACTTGTTTGGAGTTTGAAAATAGCAAAAATTGTGTTTCTACAAAGTAACTTCTAGAAGAGGGGAACAGAAGATGGAGGATAGCAGAAGACTAGACAAGACTTCCTCAGCTTCCCAAGGAGAATGTCTTAGATGGGTTAGAATAAATATACCTGCTCTGGGATGCAAATGTCAGTAACATCTTCAACACAATAACGACTCAATACTGACTTCGACCCAGGACCAGAGTGGAAAAACAATGGAGGTAGTGTTTAGTGGCAATCAATTAATTTCTTCTTATGTGAAATGGCATAAAGATGCCATCTGTAGGAATAACAGAGCTTTATCGTACGTGTACCCACACATGAAAGCAGGAATGCTGAGATGCCAACATATCCATTTCAGTGTTACCACCCTCAGAGTGACTTAGTGGTGAGCCACAAAACTTGGAGGGATTATCGACTTTAATCTTCTGTGACATTCTCCATAATGGCTAAGAGTTGTATCTTTAAAAAATGGATATATTAAGAGAGAAATCTTTGATGCATAGACACAAACTCCACTAACCTTTCAAAATGACTTCTAGTTCATCTCTTAAAATGTCAAAGTTACTGTAACGGGAGCTGGTCTCAGGAATGACGTTGCGTTTCAACCAGCCTCCACAGGCATATTTAAAAAAGTCTGTACAAGGCTCAGCAGTAGCATCCATGTTCTGGATCAGTCGAGCGGCTGAAAGACCAGAGAAAGAACGAAATAAAACGAAGGGTGTATTTCTTAAGTAGTTTGGAAGGGGGAACAAGAGCCTTGTTGTTTCTCTTTTATGATCAAGTCAACTGGACTGAGACTCCTTTTTCTTTCTTCCGTTACTGTCAATTGAAGAGGAATGATGACTATCTATGTATAGTCCTCCTCTCCTTTATTATAGTTGGTTTGGTGTATTTCTGAGAGGTCTTGGTCCTCCCATCCTACATCTCACCCCCACCTCCAAATAACCGAAGTTCTTGCTAGTTCCTATCTCAGATGAAAAAAAGAATACCAGTCTGCCTTAGCCAGCCTGAGCCTGGGGCTGACATAAGGTGTCTCTTTACTCTAATAACTTCAGCTGCTGACTTTACTCTTCAAGGTGCTGTGACTTTTGAATGTCTCTGAGACTCCAAGGGATGTGGGATTGTTTTTTGTTTTTTGTTTGTTTTTAAGTAATCCTTACACCCAACGTGTGGCTTGAACTCACAACCCCGAGATCAAAGAGTCGACAGCTCCACCGACTGAGCCAGCCAGGTGCCCCTGTGGGACTGTTCATGGATTTTATCATTTTAGTAAAGATCTGAAGCTGCCGTTATTACTTCTTGGACCTTGCTTACAATATTTTTGCAATTCAAATTGGACATCTGATTTGCATTTGTTTTTGTAGAGTCTGTCATTATAAAATTGGCTGTAAGCTTGTTAGCTTTTCTTATGTCCACTCTTTTATCTTTGAGAACCACGATGAAAATGCAAATGAGCCAACAGGGAGTATTTACAGTGTGCAAAACACTGTGCTAGGTACCGCAGTTGATAGAAGGATGCATAAAATAGGAATTACTGCCTGAGGAGGATATTACGTCCAGGAGGCCCAACGCCCACAGTTTCTAACACCTGGAATAGTTAGAAAACCTTCCCACTGACCTCCCCACGTTCCTTCTCCTACAAGTTGAACTGTTCTGCAGTGAAAACAAAAGAGCAATTGAGAATGCAGCTGTATCGCGAGAGGGTAAGTTCTCAAACAAGCTTTTGAAAATACTTTGCTTTCTGAAAAAATTAATTCATTAATTAAAAACTTCAAACAATTGCTAAGGTGTGCGGACTTTTTCAACTGGGAATGATGGTTCAGTCTATATTCCAGCTGAACGTCAAGTCCCCGCTTCTCATCACCTTCTGGGTGTGTTTGCTTGGCTGCCCCCTCAAGCTCCATGTCTCTGACGCTTAACTACGGATCATCTCCAGACCAGTCCTCTTTGGGCTTGTGCACAATGGTGTAGAGCACGGCCCGTATCACGGCCTCCCAGGTTTGAGCCTTGGGTAAAACTCTGTATTTCCCCCTGCCCTTTAGGCTTCTTGGTAACTCTTTTGCCTCTTTTCTGTACTCTTGCCTTGATCAGTTTTTATTCTCACTCCCTTTTAACTAGCAGTCCCCCATCTACTCATCATGCTAGCACCCTCTCCCTCCTTGGATATATCCCACACATCTTTCACAGATGAAACTTCCCCAGATACACTTTTGCTAGTCACTCTTTCACTGGAAAATGTCAGTGGCTTGACACTGCCCAGGTTAAATTACAAAACTCTTTAAGTTGGCCTCTAAATCTTTCCGAGACTAGTCAAAAGTCTCCCTCTGCCTTTTCTCTTTATATCCCGCCTCTGTGTTTTTATACAAACTCTCTGCTCCAACCAGATAGGCTTGCTCCATTTGCCACAAACACTCCTGTGTTTCTCTACCCGGTACTATTTCCTCTCTCTCCCTCACCCCACCCTTCTAACTTCTCTTCCCTTTCTTCCCAAATGCTACCCACTATTCATTGTTCAGCATATGTCCCATCTTTTCCCTGAAGTTCCCATGACTCCACACTTCAGGGACTCTTTCTTTCTCTGAACTCCTGAGAGCTCATGGCCTCACTCAGTCTTGAATGCTCAGATGAGGTTTCTGATTGAGGACACCTACGGTGTCTTCCTGACCATTCTGTTGATGAACTTAGCCTCTTTGTATTCCCATCATCTAGCACCTCATAAAAGGCATATGCACAAATGGTTATGTGTGACCACCGCACTGAGTCATCTGTGAGTCCTACTCTCTCCTCCCACACACCCCCTCCTCTGCTCCTGCAGGTCAGACCAGTTCTCATCTCATGGCCTCCAGTCCATCCCATCCTTGCAATGCCCACTGTTTCTGCTCTGTTTTGGGCCCTCCTTCTCTTAGGCTCTATCTAGGCCCTTTTGCCCAGGTTATGGCCCCAGGCCTCTCCCTACTCCAATCCATCCTGTGTGCCAGCCCGATTATTGCCATAACATTTTCGCATGCCATTTCCACTCTGAGGTTTTCAATATGCTCCGTCTGCATTTATAATAAAATCCAGAAAAATATATAAATAATACAAATATAATAATAAAATCCACACCTGACACTAATATAACACTGCATGTTAATTATACATGAATAAAAAGAAAACAAATAAAATCATGGATGGAATAAATGACTCTAGGAGAAATTTAAAAAAAAGAAGAAAATCCAGATCCCACAGCATATTCTCACTCTGATTTTATCCCGTGAACTTCTCTCTCCCCACTTCCTCACATGTGCCGTTGGCCCCAGTTTAAATGACTGTGCTCAGTTTCTGCTGTGAATGCCTATAGTTTTCTGCTTTTGTAACTTTGACCATGGTGCATCAGCCCCTGTTAAAATATCCTTTTTAATTTTTTCATGTTTAGAGATTTCAGGCATTTCCAAGGCTCAGTTCAAATCCTCCTTCTTTAAGGACTATCCTCACAAAATCCGTATCAGCTGCCATCGTATTCATTTTTGTTGTTGTTGGAAAAACCATGATCTCCTCACCTAGACTGTGTGGTTCCAGTAAAGAAGGGAATGCGCTTTCCAGGTCTCTTACAGAGCCTCATGTTGCACTCAATCAAGATTTGTCAGTAAAAACTCTAACTTGAAACATCAGGTAGAGATGAGGAAATTGATTTCAAAAAGGTAGAAAAAGTAATTCCCTTAAACGTCAAAGGAAATGAAGAGATGATGACAGGGGAAGTGAAAATAAAGACCCTCAACACTTGGAGAATTATCATATAAAAAGTGAAAAACCAGAAAATTGGAGCCTGAAAGAAGTGCTAACCAAAGATGTTCTAAGCATACATTTTTAGCAATTTTATGTAACTCTTGTCTTTTAAAATACTTTTAAGTATTTAAACTGAATGTTGTAGAGGCAACTGCCATTTTCGGAGCACTTCCATTTTCTTCCCCTCCCTGGGGAAATGGATGGTTTATGTCCTAACACCACAAGGAGCAATAAACTCCAAGGAGGGGAGAGCAGTGAACGAGTAATGAGTGAGTAGAATGAACAAGGACACTAATGAGCAAGTCTTACTGCCAGTTTGGAAATATCTCATGCTCTTTTAAACACCTTGAAGAAAAAGGAGGAGCAGTGGAGCAGCTCCATGCTTGTGAGCACAAGTCCGCTGCCATGTGAAATGCCTCTACACTTCTCACATCTCCCACAAAGGAAACAAGTGATCTTTCCCCGATCAGGTTGAATTCGTACTTGACACCCAGTTAAACGACTTCTATCTGGAAAACAAACCAAAGAAGCAGTGTTCAAACAATTTGTGAGGGCTGTGCAGGCCAGAGATAGGAAGAGGCAACTTTGCCAACTCCTTCCTGTGCCACTTTTTAAAACTTCCCTTTGACCAGAGAGCTCATCTGAGCATGGGCGCTTCCAATTACTTCAAAGAGTGCTCTCTGTTCTGGTGAATATTTTGGGGCCGTGGGCCAAGGCAAGTCATGAGCTAGCACTTTTATGCCGGGTCTTTGATCAAGCTTCCTTTAATCTCTTATCGTGGGTTTGATTCTCGGTTTGCACCTTATCCTCCGGACCTCCTCTGTGCTGACTTTTCTTTGAAGTCAGCGGTAAACCTGTGGGTAGGAGGGCTGTAGGAAACAGACACACAACTGTCAAACTGGTTGTAATTGTTTTTATATTTTGCACTTTGTTTTGAATTACTCAACCTCTCCACAGAGCCACACCTGGGCTCTTCAGATGTTTCCTTATCTGTGTGTTTCTGACTTCTGAGTAAACAAGTGTGGTTTAAAAGCAAATAAAAGTATTCACCTTCATCAGCAGACATAAAAAATGATGTAGGAAAGGCAAACGTATTGACACAGAATGTTGCTGACCAGATATTTGTGAAGTGAAAGAAACAGTACTTACACTTTTTAAAAATCTATATAAAAGCACAGAAAGTCTAAAAGACATTTACAGCAGTTATATCTAGGTTGGTGGATTATGAGTGTGTTTAATTTTGTATTAGTTGCTTATCTTTATTTTCCAATTTGTATTAGATGAACATGCATTGCTTTTGCAATAAGAAAGAAAAAGCATTTTTAATTTAAGAAAATAGTCACATAAAGACAAGAAAAATAATCTTCTATTAATAATGAGCTTATTTCTTATGAATGACAATTCCAAATGTTCTAGGCTGATAATCTATGACACACAATTTTTTCCCTAACTAATCTTCTTGTAACATTCTCCCAAATTCCTTGACTATAGGAATTTTAAAACAAGCTCAACTACCATCTGGGAAGTTATTAATTACTGTATTCATTACCAAGGGTCCATTGTGTGGGTATGGATTAGAAGGTGCTGTATAAGCTGGGAAAATGTTTGGGTTCCTTAAATCAGGCAGACCTGTTTTGAATCCCTGAGCTTCACCACTTTTCAATTGTACAAGATTAGGTAATTTCCCCAAGATCAAGCAGCTAGTAAATGATGGAGCCCCAGGCCTTGCACTTAGGCTCCCATGGGGGCTCCAAGTTCACCACCCTCTTCCCTCCATATTTTGGGTAGACCAGATGGGGCTGTGTGAGAAGCAGTGATCTGCATTCTCTCTTCTTTTCCACTCCTTCTCAGCTGCCTTTATTTTCCCCTTGCCCTCTACTTCCTCCCCCGCCTGGCACTATGTAAGCGCTGCTGCCCTCCTTCCCTAATGTCAACCTTATCACCAGCAACTAGCCCTGGGTCAAAGGTAGTCTCGAGAAAGCATCAGGACTTGGAAGGTCTGTAGTATCCAGGAAGAAGGAAGAGGTTAAAACAACAACAGATGAATTCTTCACAGCAGGGCAAGCAGGGAGGTGAGTGGCAATGGAGCCGATTTGTACTCAAAGGCACATCCAGAAGTGCACCTTCTTGAAGTGGGCATGTAGCAGGATTCCTGCCTAATCAATCTTTGGATATAATCCACTGGGTTCTGGAGAGTGAAAATTCTCAGGGATATGTTTCAGAGCAGTACTTTTCAACCCTGGTTAACCATGTGAATTACCTTAGAAGCCTTTTAAGCATCCAGACACCCAGAATTCACCCCGATCAATTAAAGCAGAATCTTCGAGATGGTCCAGGCATTTTTTTAAGGCTTCCCTAGTGGTTCTAATAAGCAGCCGGGGGAAAACCATCAGATTAGAGAACAGAGAAACATGGAAAATGAGGACAAGAGAATCCAATACCATACTCATACTTAGATGAATCAGGCATATTTCTTCTTGCTTTTCCAGTCTGTGTCAATGGGCTCCCATCATGACAACCTATATTTCTAACTGCATTTCAGTCCCTTATAAATCTCTGGCACAGTATTGCAGGAAGCCACACATGTGTCTCCTGTCTACAAGCCCACTCCCCACCCTGCAGGCCTCCACTCTATTCTATTGCCTTTGGCCTCCACAACCTCTCACCCCAGACCCCACCCATGACCCAGCTCCTGGTGTAGGAACTGTGTGAAACTGCCTTTCTGTCATCTGTCATTGTCCTAGAGGAGTCCCAAAGAGACTCCTAGTGCCTCCAGGTAAATAGCTGACTTACATTTTACCTCCATGCCTCCCTCTCCCAAGAACCACAAGGACAAATAGGCCTGGTTTGGGGGAGACTATAATAATAAAACCTGCACTCCATTCAGAACTATTTCTCTTCTCTGATGGGCAAGGCTTTGTTCAAGGGACATTTTTGTTGAGCTTGACTTTCTATTCCTCTACGATGAGCTCTCTCTAATCTCAGGAGGCTTCTGGGCCACTCAGGGGACAGACCTGAGGCACAACCACTCCACCAGTGGCCAGACATAATTAGACATGATGAAACGCCAGTTACACTAGAATTCCTCTGCCTGTCAGCTCAAGAAGGGGAGATCCTTGGTCTGTCTTTGAATGCCAATGGCTCCCATGCCACATGATCCCCCTTTCCTACCTGTATACCCTGCTTTTTATAATTTTATTTTATTTTATTTATTTATTTATTTATTTATTTATTTATTTATTTATTTATTTAAGAGAGAGAGAGAGCGCGCCCGTTCACACACAAGTGGGGGGAGCGGCAGGAAGGGGCAGAGGGAGACGGAGAAGCAGGCTCCCCCACTGAACAGGGAACCCAATGTGGGGCTAGATCCCAGGACCCCAGGATCACGACCTGAGCTGAAGGCAGACATTTAACTGACTGAGCCACCCAGGTGCCCCTATACCCTGCTTTCCAACAACATCAATAGTTTGCTAGCTGAAAACAGGATTTTTGGCACTATGCACAAGAAATATTTCAATGTTTATACATGTACATTCCCTAGAGGCTAGTTTTCTGGTCTTGTGTGTGTGTGTTTAAAGAAATTTCTGCATGTGTCAAGTGCTCCTGGGGAAACTGTCAGTAAAATAAGGGAAATCGGAAATAAATATGATTGCCACAAGCAGCAAATAAATAAACTGGATAACATAAAGCTTTGTGTTGTGGCACTTTATTGTGGACTTAACCTTATTTAAAGTTGGTTCCTACTTAGTAGATCACTGATGCTTTTCCATGAGAATGAATTCATGGGAATTATGAATATGGTCAACTCTTTTTATTTGATGGAGTTTGTTGTAAAGTCACAACTAACACTGAATTAGCAAGTAGAGTCATCGACCCTTGGGAAAATACAGGGTTAGGTTCTTATGAGCCTCTGATTACACAGCATTTTCATCAACTGATCAATACATAATCTTGTTTTATGTGCGTTTTTATTTAATTGAAAGACATTTTATTTAATATATATCATTGACTCATTAATACTGAACTCACGGCCAATAATGCTATAACTCATGATGGAACAAAGCTTACTAACAGGTTTTTTTCTTTGTAAGGCACAACACAGCTTTCTGGTGCTTAGAAACACTAACAGCCCTTCAGCACTATGTCTGGGAGCCATTTTAAACCAGGAAATAACCAATAAAAAGCACAAAAAATATGAAAAATACGGCATTAAATAGACCAAGAGAAGGACCCTTGCTTACAGTCCTTGTTGGACCTCAGCTGGGGACACAAGTGGAGGGCGACTCACATCTTTCACCAATCTGCTCAGGTCTGCAAATGATCTAAGAGCACCACAAGTATTGATTCTGGGGTTACAAATAAATTTTAGCCAGTAGGTGAGTTAGCACATAGGGAATTCGCAAATAATTAGAATTGACTATACTTTTTCCTTCATTCCTTTGAGGCTTTTGAACTATCCAGGAAATGTACAAAACGGGCAACAATATTAAGGGGGAATGGATTCAAAAAATTTCATCCTCAATTATTACAATTATATGTTAGTGTCAAACATTTTAAATAGGTTAGGCATCTATTTACAATATAAGTGCCACACATCTGATTGTATGAAAAAATTTCTTTTCTGACCCTCTTACTCTGCATGGAGCTAAGGTTTAGGGAATGGTATATGAGCAAAACTGTTTTCAGCTTGTTCTCTCCAAATCAGCCCAAGCCCTTGGCTTTTTGACTCCAAGCCACACATTTTCATTTCATTTCCTTAAAATCACTATAATCAACCTGGCTTATGACTGTTCTGGAAGTGTCTAGAAGAGGTCAGAGAAACGTTGGGGTACCCAGGAACAAATGCTCTTGTAAAGACCTTAGGACACCCATTTCTGACCCAACCTTCTGTCTTAAGTGTTTGTCTTATTAATAGACACTGAGCCTGATATTAGTTACTAGGCAAATTTGACAAGTTAAAAATCTTTTTTGACAACATTCAGAAAGTATTGTCGACCTCATTCCCCTGCTGCTACCCTCCTCCCACCATCCCCCAGCCAAAATTAAGGCAAAGTCAGAACGTTTTGAAAGAACACAAGGAAAATGCAATGTAATCACAACGGGTCACAAAGGACTCCATTCAAAAGGCAGTAATGTGGAAACTAGAATCTAGGGGACCATTCCTGAAGGGAAAATGACTGAAAATTAGCAAGCACACAGACTAATGCTAATAAAAACCAAATGGTTTTCGTTACAAACATTCTGGATTCTTCCACGGTCCACTCCTCACTTTTAAATGAAATCCTTGTCCCCAAATTGCTTTTGTGATACCTTGGTTAAAGAAAGGTTGGGGTTGGAGGGGGGGAGTACCTCATGCTGAATGTAATCTAGACTGTTAGTTTATCATTTAATCAACCACTCCCTGTCAACCACTAGTTAAGTTCCAGCTAAGCCAAGTTCAAGTCTTACATTAGTCTAAATGATCAGCACCAAGAAAAGCCATCACTATACATTTGTTCAGAAACTGTCTGTGGATTTATACAAATAGATCTGAGGGAAGCATAGGGAATTATTCCGTAGAACAACTCTCAAGAAAGGAGACCAACTGCGGCACCTGACTGGCTCAATTGATAGAGCATGCAACTCTTGATCTCAGGGTTGTGAATTCAAGCCCCATGTTGGTTGCAGAGATTACTTAAAAAAAATTTAAAAAAAAAAGAAGACCTTTTATTTTGTGTTTTAGCTTGAGCAATAATTAGTTTCTAACTATTTTATATAAGCATGTGACCAATTTACCTTAAATGTATAGACAAAAACACACACATGCACATGCACACACTTCTAAACGCTTAACCTGGAACCCATCTGCTATCAGATTTACAGATAAACTCAATATCAGGTTCACATATAGAGTGTAAAATATAGGATCTTTTTTTGGGTTCAGCCAAAGATGCTCATGTAATACTACTACTACTATTACTAATAATATTCAGTGGTTGACATGTGTTAGGCACCGAGCACTTACTGCTCGAGAGGCACGTTTCTAAATTCTTTAAAATTTGTTTTTATTAAACTGTATATGGTAACTCTACTTTTGTCCCCAATTCTAGAGCTGTAGAAATTGAGGATGGTTGTTGAGCAACAAGACCAAGGTTTGACCTCAAGCAGTGGTGGCCAGAGTCTGAGTTCTTCTGTGATATTAAATTGCCTCTCTGGCTTTAAACTTTTTTTCCTTATTAATTGCTCCACACAGTAAGACATATTACCTCTATTTTAAGGAAATCTAGGCACAGAGTGGTTACATGTCCAAGATCACCAATATGACTTTAGGTAGAACATAGGTCTAATTTTAAGTTGACGTTTTTAATACAGTATCATTCTTCCAAATCCAAATAACATTAAAGAAATTTCAGAAGCTACACAGAGAGGGTAAGAGATTCCAAATTAAATTATATGGCAACCAGTTTTTTTTGGGGGGGTAAGGGTTTGATGCCCAATTAAGTTTTAATTGCTCTATAACATGAATATAGCTACATGAATTCTTTTCACCTCATTTGGCCTTGAATTTTAGAATTTGTTGAGATAATCACAGAAATCTCAAGTCTAATGGACCCACAATAATAATCCTTTTTTGGCTCTCCCCAAATTCTTCAGCCTTATCTTACAGCCCATTTAAATGAATGGCTCACAGCAAAGAGAGGACAGTCAATAATTTTCCAATAGGGATTCCTCCAAAATTCACAACCCAAAACATATTCTGTTAATAATTGAAAGCCCTGAAACTGTGTTACTGTTAAGTTAAAGTGCCATATGTCTAAAAATAATTTTTCTTTTCCAGGTCCAATTTGCATTTTGAATCCTAAAAGATTCTTTGCTAGCAAAAAGCTATTAGAGATTCTCCTGCAATTTAAATACAATATATCACTTAAAATAAGTTACCAGGGCTGCACGTTGATTATAATGTTAATGAATAAAAATGCTCCTTTTTGAGGAAAGATATTGAAGGTGATGAAAAAGGCTATGATGTTCCCTCAGTCACTCCCATCAGGTAGACCCCAAGCTCCCCGGATACTGGCAGGTGTGTCTGAAGAGGAAGCAGGGAGCTTACATACCCATGTTTCTCCCATGTAAGCATTTTGTTATTTCAGGTCATGTTATTGAAATAGAGTGATCAGAGCAACTTCAGTAATAGGTAATTACTGAGAATAACTCAAGACATTCTGCCTTTGCATCAATTTTGGTTAGAGAGTGGTGCAAAAAAGATCGCAGCAGGAGGATAAGCTGGGTCATCAATGCTTTTAGAACACTGAAGTCAAAATCAGTTAAGAAGGCTCTTCTCTAGTGAGCACTATTCAATTCAGTACGTATAACAAACTAAGCGCTGAGTTGACATAAGGTTGTGTTTGGCTCCACATGTTTATATTTTGTAATGAATAAATAGCTCTTTTATATTATCGAAAACACAGAGGATTAGGCTCAATCATTTGCCTTCTCCAAAAAAATTTTCTCCTTGCAGAGCATGAAAAGACTTGGAAAATTTTCATTTCATCTTGGCAAATATTTTTGAGTCCCCCTATATATCGAACACCATTCAGAACTAAATACACCACGGTGAATAAACAGGTATAATCTCTGCCCTCAGAGCTTGCAGATTTTCCTCTGAAACAAGACTGCTTCCTTCATAATGTACATGAACTCCTCTAATGTAACTGTATCTAGCCATGCTCGGTTCTCACTTTCAAATTGCTAAGCTTACCCAGTATTCAGCAGACGGGTAAAGCTCTTATTTTATATGTAACCTAAGGCAAGGAGTCATGTGCAGTGTGTCTGTGTGCCTGTGGTCGCATCTGTGAGCTGACCAGGAATCTGAATGAGCATGCTGTGAATGAAGCAACCAGGGATAGAGAAAAACAGCAATGCTCAGCTAATTCAGGGCACCCAAGAGAAGGAATGCACAGGGGCTTCATGAGACAAGAGTGGAAATGGGTTATGGAGAAGGGCGGGAGCTCCGAGAGAACTAGAGGCAGACAAGAAGAGCCAGACTAGTGGTAATGTGGGTCCTAGAGAGCTGGAAATGCTTACCTGAGTAGGAAATGAGTTGCAAATTCTCCCTGAAACAGGAAAATAGAGGGAAAGAGAAATACCTCCAGAAATTGTTTCCTTGCCGACCTGATTCGAGCTTAGGAGCGTAGAATTAGCAAGCTAAATGAAACAACTGGGAAGAGAGTGACTGACTTCCCTGCCAGCAGGGGAGACAGATGAGACAGAGGAGGGCTGAACTCAGGACCCTCGACAGAGAAACACAGAGCCAAGAAATCTGACTTCTGTAAGCAGGACAAAGCCTGAATGAGGACACTTCTTTGTGGCCATATTTGTGTATTGGGTGCCCTGACAAATCACTTTGCCTAGACAGCAGTGGTTCTGTGACCTCAAGATAAGGAACCCAAGAATAAATATAAGAAAATAAATAAATAATTTATTTATTCAACCAATATGTATGGACAACTTACTATGTGCCCTGCACCATGCTAGGCCCTATAAACAGAATGACAAGTAAGATAGAAAAGCCAAAGCTTTTATTGCAGTTGGCAAAACTAGACATTGGACAACTAACTACAAGTGAGATGTGAGTTATGGGTGTACAAGGAATGCTGGGAGTGAAGGAAGAATTAGCTGGGCAAAGGTGGAGAGGAGCATTTCATTCATTCATTCATTGGTCATTCAACGAATATTTGAGTAAGGTACCAAGCTGTTTTCCAGGTTGAGAAGGTGGGTGATGGCCTTGACATATGAGGACTGGAGTGTAAGAGGCTATGGGTGTGGAAAGGTAGGCCAACCTCTGAAGGAAGGATGCAGGATGGATAAAGGATGAAGAGCTACATTCCCAAAGATTCAGCACCCCGGAAGGAGCCCTACCTCTCTGTGACTAGTGGAAACAGACAGGTGGGAACTAATAAGCAGGGGTTTGGCCTTTGTCACCTTGTCCAGTGAAGGGGAGGGATTTGATCATGGGAAAGAGCATTTACTCTTGTGGAGGCTGCAGGAAACAGCCAGCCTTGTCCTGTAAGTCCTCATCATGGGCATGCCATGGAGACAGCTTTTCTTTTATTTTCTGTCTCCATGGCTGGTCACAACGTTCTAAAGCATCTCTTGGACACATGCCCTGCCAAATCGGCTTATGATTTTCTGAGCCCTCACTTGGATGGATCTTCTCCATGAATCCAGAGATCTGGTGGACCACAGACGTTAAGCTGCCGGCTGACCTCCTCTATGTTTCATACATCACGGTACCATTTGTATGACCACATGGTGAGGTGAAAGATGGAGCCTCAGATCATCAACGATGACAAGAGTTACCAGTGAGATGTGCAATTCCTGAGAGATAACTCAAAGTATATTCCACAGAATATAAAAGCAATAATAATTGTAGGTACACTCCCCACCCAGAGCAAGGAATCTAATCCCAATACTTTGCACAACTAGTCGATAATGGACATTCCAAAAGAATCCTTCCTTCTCAGTTAAGTCAAGTCTTTTCATAGTAAATTATCACCATCTGTTATTTAAAAGCTTTGAAAAGCACACATGTACTCTACCAGCATCTTAAAACATTTTGATATGACTTCTTTTTTCTGTTACTAAGCTTGAAGTAAAAATGACTTTTATTGTTCATTTAAAGTCAGATAGGCAATATCTGAAAAAATTTTAACTTTCCACACATAAATTAGATTTTTTTGTATTAAATAAAACAAGACAAAAACCTGATTCTTCCAAGATTTTAAAATTAATAGGTGTGGTAGTTGATGGCTTAGGGAAAAGCAGGATCCTTGGCTTTCTGTGTTGACATACAAGATTAGTGAGCTGTTCCTCCCTCGGTAAATGAAGAAACATTTGGGCTCAGGTGGAAGTAGTCTGAGCCAGTCCAGTGAGACTGAATCCTATTTTAGATAGACTATAAGGGTCAGCAACAGAAGAAGTTCCCAGCTAAGAGCAATGGAGGGATGAAAACCCACAACCAGTTGTGACAAAGGAGCTGTAACCAGCAGTGTGCTGATCCAAGGAAGTTCTGCAAGTTCTGGCAAAAGGCAATGAGGTTAAGAGCTAAGCTACATTTCAGGCCCAGAAGACAGGGAAATAAAAACTGAAACTGTTTCCAAAGGTGGGGAATGAACCAGAAGTGAGGTCCCAAGGGACAAGGTAAGAACCCCCGTAACTGGAGCTGGGGTCTGCGGCAGCCCAGGAGGCATGAGACTGAGCAAATTTGGAGTCAGAGCCACTGACCGTGGTCTGAGTGAGTGCCTGGGCCTGAAATGGGTCTGACCCTGCCCCACGGGCCCTGCATGGAACCCAACCAATTTGTAAACTTTGCAAATCTTCTCACTTCTTTTCTTGGTTTTAAGTTTACTACCATAGTTAAAATACATCATGTCAAGTTTCATAGTGTCTATTTCTACTATCTTATAATCCCTTTGAAAAGATTCATATTTGCATGGATATGAGTTTATGGGGGCTTTCAAGGTATCACTCGTGCCATTTCTTCTAGACATATTGTTATATCCTTGCTACTGGATAATATAGATAGCGCTATGAGAAATTTTCAGTTTGGTTAATGACTTTTTATATATTGCTTCCTTTACTTGATCCACTCAAATATAATTAAATTATTTCTCTGAACAAACACAATAAATATTTTGCTTCTTGGCTTCTAAGTTAGTGAAATCATTAATTGCTATATACATATGCTTGGGGATAATGAATTCATCTGGTCTCAGACTAACAGAGGTATCAAAACATCCTACTTTCACTCAGGTAATTTCATTATACCAGAAAATTAAGCCCATGGATTTAACAAAAGCTTTCTTTTCTGGAAGTATTTTTAAGTAACTACTGGATCCTCAAGCACATCTTATTATAAGCCTTTAATGATTTGGGAGTTCTTTAAATAAGAATTTCTTTGAAGTTCAGGAAAGCCTTGATTAACCAAAAAAACTATTTAAAGATATGGCTTGGGCCGTATCCATCATTTTTTAGTTGACTTGCTTGTTTCTGCTTTAAGCATCAAGCACAGAGAAACAGACGCAGGGCTGGCTATTGGTTGCTTGCTAATTGATTCCAATTTGACTGCCCAATGATCTAGTCTGTGCGGTGGATTGAACCCCCTTTTTTAGCTTCACAGCTAAGGTCCTACTACTGTTAGACTCCTCTGGACTGAAGTTTTTTAAAAAGATATTTTGGGGTGCTTGGCTGGCTCATTTGGTAGCGAATGTGACTCTTGATCTTGGGGTTGTAAGTCTAAGCCCCACGTTGGGTGTAGAGATTACTTAAATATGAAATGTTTAAATAAATACATACATACTTACATACATAAATTAGGGGCACTTGGGTGGCTCAGTCAGTTAAGGGTCTGCCTTTGGCTCAGGTCATGATCTCAGGGTCCTGGGATGGAGCTCAGCATGGGACTCCCTGCTCAGCAGGGAGTCTGCTTCTCCTTCTTCCTCTGCCCCTCCCCCTGCTTGTGCTCTCTCTCTCAAATAAATAAATAAAATCTTTAAAAACAAAATAAAATTAAATGAATAAATAAAAATTTTAAAAGATATTTGGATTTCTAAAATGTAACAAATCTGTTTTGGGTTGTTTTCTTTTTTTTTTTAATTTTGAAGGAAGATTGTGCCTCTGAGAAATGTTTAAACAAACATTTTGTTTTAAGATAAGAACTCACGGATTCACTTTGAGTGAAAAGATAAGTAAAAATGAATTCATTAGTAATTCTCTCAAGTGGAGCTCAACAACAGTATGCCAGACAGGTGGCCCTCCACCATTTCCCCTCGCTGGTTGCTATTTACCCACTTGAATTATATTCGGTTACATATGACAATGCGTGAGCCAAAAGCCCTAACCTTTGTGAACTCATTTCTAGATCAGGTGGCACATCCTAAGACTCTAGAATCTTAACTCTTGTCAGCAAACATTTACCTCCATTCAGAAGGAAATCTCCTGCAAACTTTTCTCTGGAGTAGGAAAGATATGGGTCTGGGATGTGAGAGGAAACAGGATTAAAGGAGCATTTTAAGTGTTTAAGTAATAAATAAGTATTAAATTAAGTATTTACGTATTAAGCGCTCAGCCTGCTCACTCAGTGCTGCCATCAGCTCTCTGCTTTAACCAAAACCCCTCCTCCTGAAGCTCCCGGGCCCTCTAGCATTTCAAGACACTGAAAGGCACAACTAGCCTTCTATTATCACTCCAAGTCGCATCCAAATCATCACTCGCCACAGGGCTTATTTAGGCTTCTGCCAGTCGACCATTCCAGCCTCCACTACCTTATTTCTTTAACTTTCTAGACATTCATCGCTGTTTATTAGAGACGGACACCTCACTCAGTCATCCCCTCCATGAAAGTTCCGCCACCTTCCCAGGTAATATCAGGGACTGTGGAGACCACCTCTGCTCCTCTTCAGCTATAGAATTTCTTAACCTTTTGACCTGTCATGACCTTCCCCTCCACTCCACATCAGTACATGCATTTTTTATGGTAACATCCTGATGTTGCCATCACCCAGAATAGTTCTACCTTTGAAATCTTCAACTTGAGTAACCTATCCTCTGACCTTCTGATCCTTAGAAGTGTTTCTCTTTCTTTATTCCCTCTATATCTGCCCTTGAACTTCACTGAGAACTCTCACCCTACGCCCACTCTGTTTTCCCTTTGCCTTTATCTTCTATCCAGCCTACAACCTGTAGTGCCATCATTTAAACCATCATCTCATCTAAGTAGTTCCTTCCCTTGCCCCCTGCAAGTAAGCCTACCCTGAATCTATCCAGCTGCCCTCCATTCTCCTCCAACTCTAGGCTGAGATATTTAATATGCATTTTATATATTGATTGATTGACTGTCTCCTTTTTTATTGTGAGCTTCTTGTGAACAGGGACTTTGTGTTATTCGCTTCTCCATCCTCAGCAACTAGAGCAGTGCTCAATAAATATCTGTAGAAGATACTATCAGTGATGCTGGGAAAACCCTGTAACTGCCTGGTTTAATGCCATTTCAAATAATGGCCTTCAGCTTCAACAGGATTATCAATCCTGTGCACAGCCTTCCTACATACTTGGCCCTGTTTAGCCTTCCCTTCCCCTCTATACACTGCCCCTTTCCAGCCTTCGATACTCCTGCTTTCTTTGCCAGGTTTTGCCTCTTACTTCACAGAGAAAAGTGAAGTAACTGGATGATGAGTGACCCACCTTCCTATCCTTCCCAGCCTCCAAACGTATTTGCATTCAGACCACCATTGCCTCTTTCCCCCTGGTAAGAGAGGAAGAGGGGGCCCTCCTCTGTCAAAGAGGAGTCCTGCCATCTTTCCCCTGGATATATTCTCTTATGTCCCCAGGAACAAGACTTAGCAATTTTCCCACCTTCCTCCTGAAACTTCAACTTCTTCCTTTCTGCTTTCATTTCTCATCAACCTCTCGGCTGCACTTAACTCCAGCGATCTAATTTTTAACATACTCTCTTCTTTTTGCTTTGGTGATTTTACACTTCACTGCTTTTTCTTCTACCTCCCCAACTCCTCCTCCTTCGTCCCTTTTGGAAATCTTCATTTCTTTCCTGGTAAATCTCAATCACATCATGCATATGCTGATGGTTCCTGAATCCTTATATCCAACCCTAACTTTGCCACATGGAAGACTTACTAGCATCTCAAGTCTGTACTGTCTCAAAAGGAGGGACCTTTTACTGCATGTTAAAATCTGTCCATTCTCTCCACCCTGTTACCATTCAAACCCAGGCAACCATTAGTTCTCATCCAGATAAGTGGGCAGTGGCCTAATTTCCTGCCCACAGACATTCCTTAGTTATAGTCAGTAATCCTTCCCAACAGTTCTGATCAAGTCATGCTTCATTTAAAACCCTTCCTTCTGTAATTTCTCAGTGCTATTAGTAGAAGGTCCAAACACTTTAACATGCACTACAAAATCCGACACCTGCTTATCTCCGTGCCAACGTTCAACACTTCCCTGGCTCTTCCCCACTTTCACATCCTTATACACACCCTCTATGACTTAGCCCTACAGCTATCCCTTCAGTTCCCCAATCTTGCCAGGCTCCCCCTCACACTTGGGACACAGAAATGCTATTCCCTTGTATGGGTAAGTCTTTGCCTCCACTTTACCAGGTGTGAGCTAGACAGCAGGCAAGCTTGAGAATGCTACACCTCCGCTTAAAATCCTTCAGATTCTCCCTGTAAGATATTTCTTTATTTTCTATAGACTTTGGGAGGAATTACAAGCTATGCAGTACATGATCAAGCCCCCATTTACTTTTCCAGTACCATGACTTGCTAGCCTGGTGCATCCTTCCAGCCATCATGAACCATATGCAGGTCCTAAGCTCACCAAGCCTTCACTGGCATGTTGCATCTAGCGCCATGTACGTGCTGCTCTCTGCTCCACTAGCCAGGCAATCTCTGACTATCCTTCAGAACTTAGTGGGTGACGTTTCCTCTTGAGAATGCTTTCCCGGCCCATTACAATCGCTCTAGCTGCCCACCCCCATGACTGATCTGGTTCAGCTGCTCCTTTCTCAGAGGGCCTAGAGCACATTCTGCTTGTCTCTGTCATAGCACTTATCCAAACCATGTGGTCATTTTGTTTCTTGGTCTGTTATGCTGACTGGACTACCACTTTCCTAAGGTCAAGGGGGTATCTGGGTTCACGTTCCTGGGTGTCTAGAAAAGTGTCCAACATTTAGAAGGTGCTCGCTTAATGTTTTTAGAAAAAAAAAAACCATTAAATGAATGGAGAGATGAAGGAATAAATGAATGAACGGATGAGGAAAGAAGTGGTTCTGAAGTCTCTATGAAAACATTCCTGCCCACATTATTCCAGGGACATTCAAGAGGACGTGCCAGGTTGAACTTCTCCATTACTAGCAGACAAACTGGCCCAGTGCCTCACCCACTCTAACTTACTTTACACAGGGTAGCACAGCCTGAAATTGCACCTGTTAAAGCAATTCATTGGTTAACATACACTTTCTTTTAAAAACGCAAACATCCGCATAATTCTTACGTACCTTAATGTCAGTTGATTTAGTTAAAATGTTTTTCTTCCTGACACCTAACAGAGACCACTCCATTGAAGGAACACGAACTTTTGTGTGTCAGAGATGGTTTGGCATGGGTATATTTTAAAAGCTTCCCCAATTATCCTAATAAGCACCCCGAGTTGAGAATCACTATTCTTCAGCACTTTTCAGACTTTATTGTGCACACTATTCTCCTGGGGACTATACTAAAATTGCAGCTGCAGATTCAGTAGGTCTGAGGTGGGGCCCGAGAATGCACACTTTTGCAAGTTTCCCAGCTGATGCCGATGCTGATGCTGTTGTCCTATGGACCAGACTTTGAACGGCAAGGATCCGGTTATTCTCTTATTGCAGCAGGTCTCTGGCTTATTTACTTTCAAGGGGCCAATCAGTGGCAAGGGAAGGGCTAACGGTGAGAGCGTGCAAGGGTGAGCATAGGGTAACTACACATTCAAATCAGTGTGCCTGTGGGTAGGTTTTGCTTTATAGGAAACATAGATCTAAGCGCCCATTTCTGAATCCACTCATTTTAACTTCTTCACAGGCTGACCTCTCATCCCCTGTGCTAAGATAGAGCACAGAAGTCAAGGAAAATGTTAATAAGGGATGACAAATTTTACCCGAGAATATATAGAATGTACTACTTTCTCTCCGTCCCCCTCCCTCTCTTTTTTTTTTTTTTTTGAGATTTTATTTATTTATTTGACAGAGAGAGAGACAGCGAGAGAGGGAAAACAAGCAGGGGGAGTGGGTGAGGGAAAAGCAGGCTTCCCGCCGAGCAGGGAGCCCGATGCGGGGCTCGATCCCAGGATCCTGGGACCATGACCTGAGCTGAAGGCAGACGCTTAACGACTGAGCCACCCACGCGCCCCTTTCCCTCTCTCTTTTGACCACGCTTTCGTCTTTAAAAATGTATTGACTGCTTTTTGATTCTCCATAAGTAGCTTTAAACAGTGCATCTGTAACTTGCATGAAAAAACACATAAAATGGAATATATCTGTGCATTATACCTACGGGGCACCTCCCTGAAGGATGTGTAATGTGAAATGGGCTGTCATTAGTCTTCACTGTTTCTCTGTAAAATGAGACACTATAAATCCAATTTTGTAGATAAGGAAAATAAAACACAGAAAGCTAAACTGACTTAATTAAGATCACATGCTAACAACACAGGATGTGGCCAAAACTTGCATCCTAGTTCCCCCATGCTACGTTGGCTTAGTGGGAAAAGAAGCCATAATCTTTCAAAAGATTGTGCCTTAATTATTCATAACACTTCTATCTCTTTGAAATAAAGCTTACTATTTAACAGCCTTTCTTTTACCCATATCTACTGCTGGAATTTGTCTATATCCTATTCATCCAATTATTAACCTATTGAAATGAATCCAAAGTGGCCTTACAAGGCAACATAAACTAACTCCTATAAAACGGATGAGAAAGAAAAAGGAGGATAAGAATAATGCTAATGAATCAAATGGCATACAAAGAGGTCCTATGATTACAGGGTAGAAACAAATTTGACTCTTACTAGCAGTCCAGGTGAAAATGGAAATATTTCACCGAACCCATATATGAAACCAACACATTTTTCCCAAAGCAGGACTATCCATGGTAACTGCTCTGTGGTAGACCCCGTATTCTGACCTTTTTTCAGAAATGGCTGGTTTACCTAGCCTTCCGATACCACACGCATCTCTGACTCCCTCTGAAAGTGAAACCCCAGCTCATGCAAACAATGCGTCCCATGTCCGATTCTGATGTAATTTTAACTTCCTACTTGATTTTCTGTTTTCAGAGACTTTCGTCAACATTACCCTCATAAAATCCAAGAATAGATACTAGCTCAAATGGAGAAGCTTGAGTTAGGTTATTTAGTGAAGATTTGGTAGGCACTGAAAACAACACATACTCATTTTGAATTGCAGAAATGGGACTCAACATATAATAGCAATCAGAGGATCAAAATATAATTATTTATAGATGGACATTGGGGAGATAAAAAAAGAGATGAGGGTGGTTTTGTTTTGTTTCTTAATGGTTGTATTGAGTTACAGTTTGCATACCATAAACTTCAACCAAGACTTTTTAGTAAATTTATACAGTTGTACAAAACCATCACCACAATCCAACTTTAGAACACTTCCACCACCCAAAAGGCTCCCTTGTACCCATTTGCAACAACCCTGCCCCACTCCCAGCTCCAGGCAATAGCTATCCTGCCTTGTGCTTCTTTTGTAATTTTACCTTCTCTGGAAATTTAATGGAATTGTGTAATAGGCCAGTTTCTGTGTTTGACTTATTTCACTTAACATAATGTCTCTGAGGTTCACACATACTGTTGTATGTGTCAACTTTTTATCATTGTGTGGTATTCCCATTTATGGCTATACCATATTTTGTTTATTCACCTGTTGATAGACATTTCCATGTTTCCATGTTTGGGCTATTATGAATAATGCCATGTGAGGACATGTGTTTTCATTTCTCTTAAGTAAACACCTAGGTGTGGAATTGCTGGGTCGTATGCAAAGAGTGTGTTCAACTTTTTATGAAAATCGCCAAATGTTTTCCAAAATGATTTTTACATATTCAGCTGGGATGTACTGAGGTGTTTTCCATTCCAACAATGTATGATGGCTCCAGTCTCCACATCCTCACTAACACTTAGTACTTTTTTTTTTTTATTACAGCCTTTCTAGTGGGTATGAGGTGTGGTTGTGTTGAATAGAGAGAATATATTCTAGTTTTCAGTCAGTCAGAAATAGGATCAAAAGTAGTCTCCCCCACTCCACCACTACACTGTTGTTATCTCCTTTCCTAAATGATTGGAGGGAATGAAATCTTTCAGGATTCAAGGGTTTGGGAATTTCCCCCTTATGATTTTTTAATTCTCTATTTTTAAATTTTCCTTAAATAATCTATTAATATTATCAATTTGATCTTCATATTATATCAGAGGGTTACTGGAAAGCACCTTGCTAGCCCACGGATTTGGTGATGAACAGAACAAAGCAAGACCCTTGAGCCACAGAGGCGTCTTCCCCATACCTCTCATTCTACAATGGTAAGTGTAAAGATAGGGTCCTCATCCCAGCCTAAGCTACAGTTTATAGCCACTCTCCTTCCTATACAGGTAATTTTCACAGCTGTAAAACAAACCTTAGGATTCCAAATAAGCTTACCAGGCATTGCTAATTTTCTTCCCCTGTAGTCATTTCATTCAACTTATCTATGTTTTCCATGCCTTGGCCATGCATTTAGGGGGAAAAAAATGACAGTGCACTACTGCTTAAATTCTACCCAGCAGGTAAGAAAAATATGTTACATATGTTTGTATTTATCACATAATTGATTCCCTTCTTGGAAAGGATTTGATTGACAGATGCTAATTTTAACTGGAGAATTTTTAAAGCAAGTATTGCTCCACAATTGTCAGGAGAATGGCACCAGGAAAGCTGCCCAAAGCAAACTGTCACATGCCACATTTAAATTAACAAAGGTGTGCTTCAGTCGGCTTCCACTAAGATACCTGCTGTGGATACCTGCTGTGTTCTTACTGCCTGGAGGATTTTTTCCATCTTAATTACATAACGAAATAGCCTCATCTCCTACTCTGAAAGGCTGGCCCATGCCTGGTAGCCCTCCAGAGTCGTCTGCAGTCATTCCTGGACTGATCTAGTTGTGCCATTTTTCTTCATGGAGACTTCTGGGCTGTTAACAGGCAAGAAAGGAGAGACCAGGGCCAAGTGAGCCAGAGAGTCCTTGCTGCTTCCAGGAAAAGGCCAGCTGGTGCCAAGATACCTCACCTAGGGCATTACCAGAATCTGACCCTTGCAAAAATGATCAGGAATTTGTAGGTTCATATTCAGAATATGAATACATTATCTCACCATGCTGAATCTATCCTTCAAGTGAACAGAATGTCTCTTTTCTTTCTATTAATAATTAAATACTCATCAAAAGTTTGCTTGGTAGAAAAAAAAAGTTTGCCTTGGTGAGTAGAAAATTAAAGAGGAAAGGAAATGAACAGTTCTGAGAGGTTTCATCCAGGTCTCAATGCTCCGTGAACCAGTCTCTCGGGGCTACCATAATTATGCAATATACAACCTGCACAATTATACAGGCAGTCTTTCTCTCTCTCTTGTGCATTGTATTGCTCATGTATCTAAACTTGGCTTCTCTATCCCCTGGACAGTCTAAGACAACACTGCTAATATTTGCTTCTTTAGACCCCTCAATTCCAGGTTGTATCTGATGTACTAAAATCACTGATGAAGATGCTCAATGTTCTCAGTAAAATAGCTTGTTTTTGGATTGAAGAGAGATTTATTTATTCTCCTCCTTCTCCATGTGGATTTAATTATTTCAACTCTCAGAGAGTCTTCTTATGCCTCTGAGCATTAGGTTCTAGCAGGAGGGGAGGCAATCTGCTTTCATATGTACAGACATAGGGTACTAAAAGTTGGATAGACTCTAGTCTCCTTTGAGGCAACATGGAGAAGTGGTCATGAGTATAAGTTCCAGAACCAGACTGCCTGGGTTGGAATCCTAGCCCAAGTTTGATCATCTGTAAAAATAAGATATAAAGGTACCTACCTCACAGGGTCATTATAAGAATCAAATGTGTTAATACATATAAACTTTTTACAGTAGTGCTGGACACATAAATATTCACTGTTAACTATTATTATTTTATTGTATTATATTCTATTATTATTCACCTGTATTCTATTATTATACTCCTCTACAAATCTATTTAACATTCCTTCCCTATATCTCTGTATTACACCCCTCAATTTAGTAATGAAGGGGCAGCTTGATGGGAAACACGTGTGTGTATGTGTGTGCATGTTTGAATTCTTCAGAGATAGCCTTAAAATAAGTAAGTATGGAGGGTGTCTTAGGTCCCTCTCACTGCTCTAACAAATTACCACAAACTTACTGGCTTAAAACAGCAGAAATTTACTATCATAGAGCTCTAAAAAAGTTATCAATGCTGCATTCGTTCTGGATGCTACAATGGAGAACCATTCCTTCCCCTTTCCAGCTTCTCAAGGCTGCACACATCCCTTGGCTTGTGGCTGCCTCACTCCAACCTCTGCTTCCTGCTCTTCTGTGGTTGTGTTTCCTTCTCTGTTTCTAACCCTCCTGCTCCCTTCCCCTTAAAAGAATGCTTGTGATTACATAAGGCCGCCCAAATAATTCAGGATGATCTCCCCATTTCAAGATCCTAAATCAGATTTGCAAAGTCCCCTTTTTCCAAATAAGGTAACATATTCACAGGATCTGAGGATAGGAAGTGGGTATCTTTAGGGAGGCATTATTCCACAACAATGGGAAAGGCACTGGATGATCTCTTGAGATCATTCAAGCCAGTGGTACCTAGTTGGAGGTGATTCTACTGTCCCAAGGGGACCATAGCAATGTCTGGAGACATTTTTTGGTTGTCTTGAGTTGGGAGGGGAATGGTACTAGACATCTAGTGGGTAAAAGGCCAGGGATGCCACTAAACATCCTATAATGCACGGGACAGCCCCCTCCCCCAACAAAGAATTATCCGGGCCAAAAGGTCAACAGTGATGAAGTTGAGAAGCCCTGATTTAAAGCATGTGATTCCTTGAAATCTTCTGAGTTAGTAAGGTTGCAATGCACAGGAAGCCAGTTTCAGGATTTAGATTTACATGGAGAAGTTTGAGGAATCACAAGCAAGCTCTATAACTCCATATTTTTGACAATCTTGTAGGGTAAATAAGAGATGAATAATATTACTCATGCTTTAATAGTAGGGTTTTGAACACTGCTTTAACTTGTTATTTGTTAAGTAGTGTTTGTTTTATTTTAGGTTTGGTGTAATCTTTCAAACTGATACATTTCATACACAGGCAAATTATCTTTAAGTATGTATTGTAAACATCATTTGTGTATATTATAAATATTTAAATTTACAGATGCTCAGATTTAAAGTACCTAACACCAAATACATTTCAAGATGCTCCACAGCCTTCTACAACATTTCATTTTTGCTTCAGTATGACTTGACTTCAAAGAATCAAAGAGTTTTTGGTTTTGTTTTCCCCTGGCTTGTAATTTATTTATTTATTTATTAAGCTAACTCTACCCCCAATGTGGAGCTCTAACTCACAACCCCAAGATCAAGAGTCACATGCTCTACCGACTGAGCCAGCCAGGCAGCCCCTCGTTTGTAATTTAAATGTATCCGGTGATCCTTCTGAGTGGCCCAGAGAGCAAGAGGCACATAGACTGTCTATATGTGAGCTCTTGTGGTGATTTCCCATCAGGTCATTCATATTCAGTTTACAGGGCTGGTTAGGCTGCTAGGAATCTTGTAAGCAAGGTATCAGGCTGTTTTTTCAAGAGCTTTATTGGCTCCATAAAGTCAACTTTAGCTCCTTAAAGATGTATGGTCATACCTGAGTCTATGCATTTTTCTCTCAAATGTGACATTTCAGTCAAAACCTGGGTGTCATGACCAATGTTTCCAATTATGTCCACATCAGCCCTTTGCGGGCAGCTGGGTCTCTGGGAGCCTGTGCAGCTCAATGATCACTTGCCATGACATCCTTATCCACCCAGAGAAAGATTTAAGTTAGAACCAACTTTCACTGAAAATAAGCACCTTGTCTAGCAATACCTATTTTCCAATTCTCAAGGATTTCTGTGCTTAGGTTTGAATTCCCCCGGTCTTTTAAAGTCATCTAGAATTGTCAGTAGGAGACTTCATATTCTTTTCAACATCCTTTTTTCCCGTCTTTCTCTTCCTTTCCATCTACTGGACTCTGCTCATTCCCTTTCTTTCATACTTTCTTCTGCCCAACAATTCCCCTAGAATTTTGTTAATTTGCAGCAACTTCTAAAAACAGTAGTTGTATCTTTTATAGCAGAAAAAGTTTACTAACCAGCAGGGGACTGTGGGTGTGTGAACAGGCACGAGTGTGAATACTGTATCCATGAGAGTGAGTTTCATCTTTATTTTTTCTCCCAGGAAGAGTAGTAAACATGAAAGTATTCTAGCAGCTTGTAAACAAACAGAGCTGGATAAAAACAGAGTTATTCAGCAACTTTGTTTACCACTGACACTATTTCTATAGTATACATTTCTCTGCCAAGAAAGAGTTTTGCAAGTGTTTTACATTTGGTATGATTTCTAACCTACAATTAAAGGATACATGTCAAACATGTCTTAATGAATTGAGATTTGCCAAACACTATTAAAAAAGGCCAGAGCCCCACCCCTAAGCAGTAAGTCACATCTGAGATTCCAGATTCCAGATATCACATTGCTAATTGGGGTAGCTACCACTAGAGGAACCTACCTAGATCTCTATGCCTAACTAGGGAAAGGATTCCGTTTCTTCAAAAACAAAATAAAAAAGAAAGAGAAAAACGGAGTGAGAAAGAGAGAAAGTGCGAGAGAGAATCTATAGACTAAGAGACTTAAAAAACATGTCAAGTATATTAAGGACAGAGAAACTTGGAGACAATTAGAGGTTGATATGTAAGCAGGAGTTTCTTGAAACAGGATAGGTCATGAGCATATAATAAGAGCAGCAGGTAGAGAGAAAAGTGGGGCAGGGTTTGGGGGAGGAGCAAATGGTAACTGACAACTTGGGCCCATACCGATTCTGGCACAGTGACCCTGGACATCTCCCAGCCAGGGTATCTGTGCAGCCATTTCCTGGGGAATAAAGAAACTGCTCTTGTTCTGGGAAAGCCCTTGGATGGGCAAGTCCCTGTTAGTATGTTGAGCAGCCAATGGCTGATGTCCCAATCAGGCCTCCCTCCAGCCACCCATATCATGTCTTAGGTGTCCTGCCAGTGCACATGAGATCCAGAATGACTATAGCAATGAAAATATCAAAAAACAATACAGAAAAACAAAGGGCAAACATTCAGATCATGACTATCACCTAAAATCCCGAGATATTTTCTTATCATTATTTTGCAAAGGTCAGTGAATAGCAAAAGCCCAGATAAAACCATCTAAATGGTTCAAATGGTTCAAAATCATTTGGGACAGGTTATTTCTTGGAAGAAATGTAAACATTAGGAAGGAGGTTTAGAATCTCCTGCCAAAGGAGACAAGATATAAATACCGTATTCATATCCCAGGGTGTTGTGCTCAGCTGCGAACTTTCTTCTTGTCAAAATGTTCTCTTTTGCACCACACTCTAATTGATGTGACATCTTATAACTCCACACACTTTCTCTGTTCCTTTCTCTGACTTTTCTTTTCCTTCCACTCTAATTCTCAGTGTCTTCTTAAGTTTGGCCCTTATAGCTCATCTCCATTTTGGGAACTCAAATACCCCCAAGGCTTCACCTATCACCCCTGGACAGATCCTAAATGCACTGCATGAGAGATCTTCTTACACTCCGTCTCTACTTTTCTGCTGTCTCTCCCCACTTGCATGTAACCCCTGGCTCAGACCCCACATGTCCAAATCCATATTAATCACATCTCTCCCTAAAACAAACTTACCTCCTAACTTCTCTATTTCTGTGCACATTGCCACCATTCTCCTGAGTCCTTAGATTTTCAAATTTGGCCTCATTTTCAAATCCTTCATGTCCTTCATTGAGTAAGTCCATTCCACTGAGCCATCCCATTCTCCCCTCATGTTGTCACATAACTCTCTCATCCCACCGCAGGCTGGCTCTTCAATGCACACCTGCATTACAGCGGCCCCCACCGGCCCACCCTCTCTGGCTCACGGCTTCGCACTCAACCCACCCAACCCCGCAGTCCTGGAATCATTGTTCAGCTTTTGCCTTAGTGAGTGATCTGTTCTGTAAAATAGCCATTTCTCCTTCACTACAACATCAAGGCTAACACATGGATTTTCAAAGCTCTCCACAATGTGTCCCTATTTATCAAGATACACATTCACTGCTTCTCAACAACATGACTTATTCCTGTTGCTCTTTCTCGCTGTATGGCATCCCCTCTTCTGTACCTCCACTTCCAAACCCTAGCCCTGTTTCAAGGCCCCTCCCAAATCTTCACTTCTCCATCTAGCTTTACAGACTACATTTCACTCCCTCCTTAGTTCTTACCCCTCTCATGACCTGCATCGAGAAAGTAACATAATGATACAATGCTCACCATTTCAGTGTGTTGATTTTCTTTCTCCAACTATATGGCAAGCTCCATAAAGCTAGAGATATAGTTCTCTATCACCCTACTAAACACTCCAGGTATGAAAAGACTGAATTCTTTTTTAGAATAAACTAGCTAATTAATCTACTACTTTAATACATTTAGATTTTCCTCTACTATAAATAAATGAGGTATAAGGAATAAAAGTATAAATAAAAGTACAAAGAAAATGTAGGGATGGTTGCCTATTAGCATTTGATTTTTAAATGTTATGCATTACTTGTAAAACTATTAAATTTAAAAACCATCTTCTTACCTGATTTTATGCAGTCTGACGACTTACAAATACCATCTAGAAAAAGAAGGGTATATGTGTAAATATTTGCAGTACAGTCTTCTAATTTCTCCCTATCTTTTGTTCTTTTAAAAACTGCCAAGTAGGGGCGCCTGGGTGGCTCAGTCGTTAAGCGTCTGCCTTTGGCTCAGGTCATGATCCCAGCGTCGGGTTCGAGCCCCACATCGGGCTCCCTGCTCCACGGGAAGCCTGCTTCACCCTCTCCCACTCCCCCTGCTTGTGTTCCCTCTCTCGCTGTGTCTCTCTCTGTCAAATAAATAAATAAAATCTTTAAAAAAAAAAACAAAAAAAACTGCCAAGTAAATAATCAATTCCTTAAAGGAAGAGCTAAAACCTGAGTATTTTATATCATTGTCAATAGCTAGAAAAAAAATACAGAAATAAAGTAGGCAAATCCTAAATTTAAATTTTTTCTTATGAAGAAAGCAGTGCATTCAGCAGTATCATCTCTACACACTAAGGTCTATTAAATTGAAATAATCAGTCGTTTTAGTCTGGTAATCTTTTTTTTCCTGTTAAGGAACCAATCTTTTCTAATCCTTACTGTGAAAAACTTCCAAGACTTAAATTAGACCTCTTAGATTCCTGTGAAGCCTTTTAGAATTTCAATGACACAACAAATTTCACGAATTGAGGTTGGCCATAAAATTGTGTACACTTTAAAGATTTTATTTATTTATTTGACAGATAGAGAGCATAAGTAGGCAGAGAGGCAGGCAGAGGGAGAGGGAGAAGCAGACTCCCCGTTGAGCAGGGACCCCGACGCGGGGCTCGATCCCAGGACTCCAGGATCATGACCTGAGCCGAAGGCAGCCGCTTAACCGACTGAGCCACCCAGGCGCCCCAATTGTGTACACTTTAATCAAATAAAATTAAAAATAAGCATGAGTGCACTAAATACGCTTGGCAATTAATAACTTAGCTGAAACATAAAAGACGTTGTACTTTAGTCAGAGTTAATTGTTTTGACATATTGATGTTACATTTTATAAAGGAATCTTTATGCCACTATCCTTAAGTGTCCCTCTCCTTAACACATTCGTTTGGCAGATAAAAAAAGCATAAAATGAAGATTCCACTCTCTTGTGCATGGATGTGTGCACAGGTGTGGGAGTAACTCACCATCATAGGTTGCATAGAGTGCGATCATCGTCACAGCGATGATGGTAAGGAGCAGGACAAGGACGGAGAGACTGATCTCCAGTGGGGTCCATCGTTGTTTCTTTGGCCTTGGAGTGCTGATATCAGTTATATCCATCTGACTTTCTGATCTGCCCATCACCTAAAATCTGTAAAAAAATTTTTTTTTAAATCTTTAAATACTAATAATAACAAATTAATAAATAGAGAAAAAGAAGAGGAAAAGTATGTACAATTTTCCAAATGCTTAATGCAGCTAAATAAAAGTAACAGGTTAATTCATTTTAAATAGAAATAAATTGTAGTTGTTGTTGTTGAAAGTCAGAATTTTGATTCTGAAAACAAAGAGTATAGAGCCACTGAATCTGACATGACAAGTCACAACCTTTATTTCTTCCTCCTTTTCTTTCTTTGTCTCTCTCTCTCTCTTTCTTCCTTTCTTTCTTCCCTTCTTTTTTGATATATCACTGAAGACCCAAACAAAATTAGACAAGAAGACTCGGGTAATACTCACATAGGATTCCTTCAGCAGTTCATAAGCAAATAATTGCTGCACCATCATACAGCAAAGTTTTAAACTCACCCTTCTGAACTTTGGACAACGTCAAAGGTGAATTTTATATCTTGTACCAGTGGCTTCCTTTATAAGCATGGAAATCAATGACTAATGCTTTGAGGTTTTGACTAAGCAATAATTTGAAACACGAATACAGATAAAAACAAAAAGGAACAAACACTTGTGATAGTTAATTTTTAGTCTTAAAAACAACTTTTATTTTTACAGTTCAAAATTACAGCTACTGCTGATGTGGGTATATATTAACTGGTTAGACAACATTCTGAAAATGGTCAGTCACTAAGTCAAAAGTCAGTGGTTTACACCCAGGGATGAAAGATATTAACCTTAATCAATGTTTCTTGTGCAACTGAAGAAGGAAAAATATATGATTAAAAAAAATTCTACCCTGCAGGTCAGGGTAACTATTGTTAAGATACTTATTTAATTTGTATTTAAATTAATATTAATACTTCTACTAATACTAGCTGACATTTATTGAGTACGTCCCATGTGTTAGTCACTAGTTCTTAGTGCTTTACACGTACTAACTGATTTAATCTTTGTAAGGTGGGTATTAATATTCCAATTCTGTACTTTAGGAAACTGGGGCACAGAAAATTCAGGTAATTTGCCCAACTACACAACTAGTAAATGTCCTTTAAAAAGAACACATTTGGTCACTGCTAGAAATAAAAATATATCATCACACAATAAAAGCTATTTTAGATCTTATTGCAAAAGTTTTGGGGAGGGGAAGGGAAATCGAGGGGATGTAAGCTTAAATATTAAATTTCATTATGTTTCTTTTAGAGGCCTCATGATTTTTTATCGACCATCCACCAAAACTCAGACTTCAATTTTTCTGCATGACTGTAGAAAAGAGCATCGTAAACTAACAGACTAGCTGTTTATAGCTTGATACAAATTAAGCGTATAATTTAGTTCCTAGATGAAGCGACCACTCAGAAATACTCTTAAAGATCTTTGTTGAATACCCACAGTTTCCTGAGAGTGTGTTTTGTGGAAACTGAGGCACAGGATAAAGTCGAAATAGAGTCTATATTTGAAGTGTGGCCTGGGGGATCCCGCTAATAACTAGGAATTTAATCTCCCCAGTGAGTTATTAATAAGTGAACAACAACTGGACTTTAGAGTTCTGGATACAAAATCTTAAGCATGCTGTTCTCTTGATTACACGAGGCTATAACCAAGCCAGACTATCAAATAAAAATATTTTATTAGACCATGAAAACTGTGTCTGCTCAATAAAAGTGGAATGTAATGTACCTGAAGGTTAAAATGTCTTACTTAATGGTTATGTAACTCATGTTGGCTTAGTCTCACAGCCCCTGAGGTTATGATATAGAATTGCATTGATCGTGGTCCTTGGAGTTTTAATAGGGATGGTGATTGGGGAAAGAAAAGATGGAACCGAATTTAGTACTTGGACACTGTATTTTCCCAGTTTCCCCAGAAGAATTCAAGAGTGACCTAAAGAGCATCTGAATATTAATCACATTTCCCTTTCTGGAGCATTTGTCCTCCTGCTCTAATGTTTCAGAAGACAATCTAGAGAAAAGCATTTCTGAAATAATATGACCCACTTCTCTTTTTAGTTCTTAGAAACAACAATCAGTTTGTCTAGAGCTAGGAATCAGGGCAGCCACAGGGTTAAATTAAAGGTGCTCTTTGGCACCACCAGGCTTCCAACTAGCAAGAAAACTAGTAGGCAGGCATGTCTTTCTTTCTCCCTGCTGGGTGACTTTTTCCTCACTTCTCTTCCTTGCCCTTGAGATGGGGGTACAGAGGCAGCTGGGCTCTCAATAGCTGTGCACCTAAGCCTGCAGAAACTGTTATAGGGAAATAAAGGCAGCGACTAAAGCTGTTAGTTCTTTTACTGGCATCAAAAGGATATCATCTTTGAATCACCTGCAAACTCCCCATCTGCCCCTCTTGTAAATGCTCTGCAAAATTTTAGTCTTTTGCTCCTAAGTAGCACTTTTGAACCACACTGAGCAAAAACAGAAATGATGCCAGTGTAACTTCCTAGTTAACTTTGTCACTCATGTCCAGATACCTGTGGTAGATTCACTATTTTCTTGTAAGAAAACAGGGGTCAGAATCTCGAACATCAGGATGGAACATATCACCAACTCCCAGCCACTGGAATATCCACTTCAACCACACCCAAACCCATTTTAGGGAAGGCAGGGAAGGGAGAAATTACACAAAAGAATACAAAATAAATTATGAAGTTGGTACTTACAGTTCCATATAAGGTAAAACGCCATTAAAAAAATGCCTAACACGTTTAAAATACTGCATCTCAATTTAGAGATATGGTCAGAAAAGCTTAAACCAAAAAGTAGACACTTCCACAGGAGAGGACAGAGTTCTAGAAGCTCTAACCCAACAAGAAATCTGTGAACTTCAGCTTAACAACATCACCGAAAGAATAAATGATTATTTTGCTTAAGTAGAAACTGCATTTCAAAGCAATATAACGCAGCAATTCTTACACCAGTTGAGAATAGGCATCACTTCACGATAGAGTCAAATCAAAGACCCTACAGGATAACCGTTTTGTTACAGGGAAGTCTATAAACCAAAGCGATTTTCATCTTCGCAGCACTTGACCACTTTAGCATTTCTGCAAGCCCCTGAGGGTACACTACTGAAACAGTTTGTATTAGAGAAACTGAGGCACAGGAAGCAGGAGAAACAGGTTCCATATTTAGGCTGTGGCTGCAGAAGCTGAGGAGGCAGGTATTCAAGAGAAATCATCTCCCTTTTTTTGCCAGGACATTAATTTGTAGGTGTTCCCCGGGCCTGGGATACGGAGTTCTGGACACAAACTACCAAGCACATTACTCCCATAGGCAGTGTAGCTATTCAATAAAAGTCACAGCATCGAGTTCAAGAAAGTATCGGACAAATTTCTGTATGTGCTGGAACCCAGAAATAATGCCAGAGAGTGAAGACGCTGCAAGCCTTCAAAGCCGATCTGCCGATTAGCAGGTTCTAAATGCTGACATTGCAAGTCAGGTACTACTTTTCAGTTTAATAAAATTACCGTCTGCATCACCTATGGGGGAGGAACAGACTCAATCAAGTGGCTAAAGAAGAACGTTTGGTTGCAATTACCCTTGTTTCCAAATAATACAAATAGAATGAGACCGATTAGGTAAGGAAACTCATCTACAAAGGAACTCCCCTCTACTCCCGCCAACCAACCCTCCGTGATTCAAGCACGCTCTCAGCATAAATTATATAATAGGAAACTAAGGTTAAGGCAAGATGAAGAGGTGGGATAACGAAAGGATCTTCAGGTTAGGAAAAGTAAAAATAGAAAAGTGAGTTACAAATGAGGAGAGAATCCGATAGAGACCAAAATGAAAACAAACCTTGCTTTAAAGAGGAAAAAAAAAATCAGTGTCTGTGCAGCGGATTGGCAAATTCCCAGCCCCCAAATCAGTCCCCCTGCAATTCGGTAGCGCTGATGTCCGCGACCAAACCTAACTCCCCGAGGCAGAGGCTGCAGGGAGCTGTGGCAAGGAACCTGAGGAGTCGACCCGACATCACTCGCAGAGCCCTCCTCCCAGGTCACCCTCTTTGCCCCTTTCCCTCACTCTTCAGGTTCTAGTTGCGGCTCCTTCCTAGGGCACGCCTCCCTCGCCCACGGCCGCAGGGTCCCGGGCGCTCGGTCGCGCAGGACCCGCGCCGCCGTCCCTGCTCCGCGCGCCTCCCGGGCAGCCGCTCCCCTCGGTCGGCTGTGCCCGCCCCGTGCCCGTCCCAGTCCCATCGGCTCCCACAGCCCGCGCTCTCGCGCTCTCGCGCTCTCGCGCCCTTCGGACCCTTCTCCCCAGCTCCCAGGTGCTGGCTCGCTCTCCCAGGACTCACCAGTGGGATTCGGGAGAAGTTGGAGGCTGCTGAGCAGACACATCCCGACCAATGAGCGTGCGGGGCCGGACGTGGGGAGCCCCGCCGAGCGCGGGTCGGTCCGTGCGTCCGCCCCAGCGCGCCCCGAGCGGCGCGGGCTCCGGGCTGCGGGCGGCGGCGCCGAGCCAAGGCGGGACTCCGGGGACGTTCCGGGCCCCGCGGCGGCCGGGGCCCGGCGGGGAGCGAGGGGGAACCGGGCATCCCTCGGACCCGCACCCGGAGAGACTCACCGTGGCCTCTCAGCAGATCCCGCGCCGGGAGTTGGGCGGCTGCTCCCGCCTGCGCTCGGTCAAGCTTCGCCACTTGCACATCTCCGCGCCCCGCGCGTCTCGGCGCCCTCACCCCCCCGCCTCACCGCCGCAGGACGAGCGAGAGGAGCAGTTCCCCGGGTGACCTGAAGGTTTCCTCTAGGTCTCCCGAACCCTGTCACATCTTGTGTGGGGGCCGGGTGTGCGAGTGTGCGAGAAAGCACCCACCCCCCTCTCCACCTCACCCTTCCCAAAAGGGCTTTGCCAAATATTCTTGGAATTGCTTAGCCTCGGGGCTTTCAAGAAAACAGTATATTGCCTCTACGAGATTGTATAGTGCTGATGAAGGTTCCGTTGTTCTCCCTAGTCAACCTGAGACAAAAATGATTCTCTTCTCACATTCTTCTTTCGCTCTCTTTCTCGCTCCTTTTCCTCCCTCCATTCAAGCTTCCTTCCTTTCTCATTGTTTAGGTTCTCTCCCTTCCCCTTTTTTGTTTTCTTTCTGTCTTTCTTTTCTTTCATTACCCCCTCTCCCCCTTTTCGTTCTTCCTGTCTTTCTCCTCCTCTCTTTGCTTTCCCTCTCTTCCTTTCTTTTTCTTGGTCAGACCAAAATGATGTCAAGAGCTATATTCTGTACTGAAACTCCCCACTCCCACCTCTTGACTCTTGGGAATCTAGTGATGTGTATATCTGAAGGCTTGGGGATGGGGAGTGAGAGAAGAGAGTCACAGGAAAAATAGGCTAAGGTGTGTCTGCTCTACCTACTAAATAAAATTAGTTATGTGTCTGGACCCTTGTCATTTTAATGGAGCCAAGCAGCACACCATTTTCATATAAGACGTGCGATTCCTTCTCAAGGAAGTTTTAAGAAAAAGAAAATACTTTTTGTACAGAGGCGATTCCTTTATAAAAGTTGCCTTTGGCAGCTGTAAGTGTCAAGGAGCTCAGAAGAACTAGACCTTCCCTATTGGTTTTGTTGTTGTTGTTTTGCTTACATGATTTTTAGTTCAGTTATTCGATGCCAAGCACATATGAGTAGCTTTAACAGTGATCCCTTTCCTTTTTCGAATCATGTCTAATTGCAAACACAGAGACACGCACACACACCCCCTGGGGAAGTCATACTGAAATACAAGTGACTTTTCCTGAACTTGTAATTATCTGTTTTTAACATCAAGCGACTGACAGATTTTACATTCTTTACATGGTAGAGCTGAAAGGCAAGGAGAAAAAGTGATACTTGCTAATGAAATAGTAAATGGAATACAATGGAGAGACGTTTTTTAAAAGTTAAAGCAATCATTAAATAACTGGATTAATATAGATAAATCTAATATAAAGGCTTCAAGAGTACTTCTCTCCATATCCCTATGCTTTACTCTTTCTTGGTGCCTGTGGTAGACACCACTTAATCCTCACGCAACCCTAAAATACAGACATAATTGCCCGACAAATGAGCATAAGGAGCTTGGCTAAGTTAAAACCATCCGGAACTGTTTCAACTGGAATGTGAACTGTTGAACCCAGTTCATTCTCTCTCTTTTTTTAAGATTTTATTTTTAAGTAATCTCTATACCCAACGTGGGGCTTGAACTTACAAACCCCAAGATCAAGAGTCCTGTGCTCTACCGACTTAGCCAGCCAGGTGCCCCTGAACCTTGTTTATTTTGATTCAAATGCTGAGTTACTGGTATCCTCATTTTACAGAAAGGACTGAAGCATACATAGGTGATCTAAAATTCATTGTGTGAAAAACCTAGATCTTCTAACACTCCAGTGCTGAATTTTTATTACTGTTCAGCTAAATTACCAAAATGTTATTTCAACCTTATACAATCAACAGTGAACTAAAAGGAATTAGAAAAGTCCTTTCTTTTTTTTCCCCATGTAGCCAGTCCTCAGTTTCTTCATAGCGAGTCCCATGTATTAAAAATGTAATACATTTATTCTCATTAACATAATAATGAATGTTGGGGGGGTGCCATGGCCAGAATAATCCCCAAATTTGCATATCAACAGGAAATGCAAGTCAAACTTATGCCTGATCTTAACACTTCTATTTAAACTTTTCAAGCTACATTTTGTTTTCCAATTTGCACAAAAATTTTAAACAGGAAAAGTTCTTTTGGAAGGTAATAGAATATCCTTGCAGTTCATGAATATCTTATTACCAGTAGAAAATAAGGCAGTCTGGTTGGTGTATAGTGCCTCTAAACTTATAGCTGAAAGTTGAAAATAAAGGTGATTCATTTAAATTCTTTTGAAAATTAAAGATTTGTTAATGAGAATTTTTTAGACTATTCTGTTATAAGCATATATCATAGTTTTAGTCCTGTCTTGTTGCTGGAAGAAAAATCCTACAGGAAGCCAATTCAAAGATCCACTCTTGATAAAGGTATTTTACAGGAAAAAAAGAGTGGATATATAGTGTACAGCAAAAGAAAAATGGCATGGTTAGTTATCTGTAGACTGTCTTTCAGCTGATAGTCAAGTATGTTTCCCACAAGAAATCTAATCTCATTAAAGTTTACCAGAAATTTAAGGGTTTTATCAAATATGCTAAATCCCTTCCCAGAAGGAGGTTATGCCAGTTTGAGAAGATTTCTCTTTTGAGGGATCTAATAAAGAGCCCCTACATGATGAAACTCAGAAAACTGAGATTTACAGAGGTTGTCCAAGGTCATGCAATTTGGGGAGTTATAGAAATGGAGGAAAAAGTAGTCCTCCTGGCTACCATGCTTAAGTTATTAAGAATGGAATGCATTGGTTCTGGCGAGTTGCAGAATAGATCCTTAAAAGCTGTCCTTATATGCAACACTTATAAATGCTTGATAACTTGATAAAAGTCTTTTTTTTAAAGGCCCTTTAAATGCACCACTGAGCCAGCAAGAAAGTGAAGGAAAAGCCAAAATCGTGAAGAGCCAGGAATTCAGACAGCCTTGTAAGTACTGAAGATGGCGCTGCCCTGGGGGCATCTCCCTATCTCTGTAGGCCTCACCAAACCTAGAGCTGCAATTTTAACAGGACTTAGAAGTGCCAGGGACAACTAACAGAGCAAGGTGAAAAGTCAGGTCACAGACTCCTACATAAAGCTGAGGCCACTGAAAAGAAACATCTGTAGTGCAAAGGTGAACTAGAAAAAAGAAAAAACAAAACTCAAACCCTATTCCCACCCCCTCCCTCGCCTGCCCACCCAAACATAAATATGTTTGCTTTTTTCAGCTTTACTCAGGTAAGTATATTTATGCCAAAAACTTCTGGTGAAAATTCATAATCAGGCCAGACTTCAGATGGACAGTAGGGCTAGGATTTATACTAATTATGTGACTTGAGAATTCCCAAGTTAAAAATCTATAATAAAGCGGTTCCAGCTAGACTATGCCAGACAAAAATTGAGAGAATTATTATTACTTAACTCTCACTAAAGGAACTTACTGAGGATGAATTTATAAAACAAAATGATACTGAAGTAGGGAAGCTGAAGGCACTCCATTTTAGAAAGGCTCCATCTCTGCTGTTTGTCTGCTAGGCCCCATTTACTCAAGTTCCACATTTTGCCTCTGAATAAGTCAAAGAAGGTATGTTCCCACTTCAAGGGGAAGCAAGAAAATGAATTGTTCTCTGAATTTTGTCCTAGGCCCCAAACACCTGATAACACCTAAAACGAGCCAGATCCCAAACATTTTCCAGGACATTAGCTTCAAACAAATCTCAGCTGACGCCTGGTGGCATCAATACCGCTATGTTCAGTAATTTATGGAATAACACCTATTGTTCACCTGACACTCACCTTTGATTGGACCCAACCATGGATTCCTGAAGAAACACATACCCTAGACCCTTTTCCAATATAAACGCCTAGCCCCAAGCAATGATGAGACTCATTCTCCTTTCCTTTCCGAGTCTCCCAGATGTTCCATCTGCTGCTATTCTCTGTCAGTCACCCTATTCAATAAACTGTTTTCACTTTCTCCAGCTCACATTTGATTTCTATCCTGTGTGAAGCCAAGGACCCTCTTGATAGGTTCTGTGGGACCCTCCCCTGGGTTCCTGGAGTCAGCCTGCCTGAGTTAGTACTAGATAGATCAGATATTAAGGAAGGAGTGGTAAGCAAAGAATATAGTAACAACATAGGTAAATCTAAGCAAACATTGACTAAAAAAAAAGTCTGGGCATACAGATGGCCAACAGACATATGAAAAGATGCTCAGCATCACTCATCATCAGGGAAATACAAATCAAAACTACAATGAGATAAATACCCAGTAGTGCAATTGCTGGGTCGTAAGGGAGCTCTATTTTCAACTTTTTGAGAACGTCCATACTGTTTTCCAGAGTGGCTGCACCAACTTGCATTCCCACCAAAGAAGGTAGGAGGGTTCCCTCTCTGGGTATTTACCCCAAAGATACAAATGTAGTGCTCCGAAGGGGCACCTGCCAATGTTTATAGCAACAATGTCCACAACAGCCAAACTATGGCAAGAGCCCAGATGTCCATAGACAGATGAATGAATAAAGAAGAGGTGGTATACAATGGAATATTATGCAGCCATCAAAAAATGAAATCTTGCCAATTGCAATGACATGGACGGAACTAGAGGGTATTATGCTAAGTGAAATAAGTCAATCAGAGAAAGACAATTATCATATGATCTCACTGATATGTGGAATTTGAGAAACAAGGCATAGGATTATAGGGGAAGAGAGAAAAAAATGAAACAAGATGAAACCAGAGAGGGAGACAAACCATAAAATACTCTTAATCCTAGGAAACAAACGGAGGGTTGCTGGAGTGGAGGGGAGTGGGGGGATGGGATAACTGGGTGATGGACATTGGGGAGGGTATGTGTTGTAATAAGCACTGGGTATTATATAATAAGACTGATGAATCACAGACCTGTACCACCCCTGAAACAAATAATACATTATATGTTAAGTAATTGAATTTAAATTTTAAAAAATGAAAAAAAGGGGCTCCTGGGTGGCTCAGTTGGTTAAGCAACTGCCTTTGGCTCAGGTCATGATCCTGGAGTCCTGGGATCGAGTCCCGCATCGGGCTCCCTGCTCAGCAGGGAGTCTGCTTCTCCCTCTGACCCTCCCCCCTCTCATGCTCGCTCTATCTCATTCTCTCTCTCAAATAAATAAATAAAATCTTAAAAAAAAAAATGAAAAAAAAAAAGAACTACAGTGAGATATCACCTGTCAGAATGGCTAAAATCAACAACACAAGAAACAACAGGTGTTGGTGAGGATGTGGAGCAAAAGGAACACTAGTGCTCTGTTGGGGGAATGAAAACTGGTGCAGAGCCATCCTCTGGAAAAAAGTATGGAGTTTCCTCAAAAAGTTAAAAATAGAACTACCCTCTAATCCAGCAATTGCACTACTAGGTATTTACCCAAAGACTACAAAAATACTAATTCAAAGGGATTTATGCACCCCAATGTTTGTAGCAGCATTATCACAATATGGAAAGAGCCCAAATGTCCATCAACTGATGAGTGGATAAAGAAGATGTGATATATGTATACAGTGGAAGATTACTCAGCCATCAAAAAGAAAGAAATCTTGCCATTTGCAATGACCTGGATGGAGCTGGAGTATAGTGCTAATCGAAATAAGTCAGTCAGAGAAAGACAAATATCATAAGATTTCACTCCTATGTGGAATTTAAAAAACAAAACAAACAAGCAGGGGTTGGGAAAAAGAGAGAGGCAAACCAAGAAGTAGACTCTTAACTAAAGAGAACAAATTGAGGGTTACCAGAAGGAAGGTGGGTGGGGGGATGAGTTAAATAGGTGATGGGGATTAAGGAGGGCACTTGTTGTGATGAGCATCAGGTATATGGAGATGTTGAATCACTATATTGTACATCTGAAACTAATATTACACTGCATGTTAATTGGAACTTAAATAAAAACTAATAAAGGGATAAAAAAGATCAACTGGAATACTAGACAATAATGGTGTATAACTTGAGAGTTTAATTAGAGTTAAAGCACTTTACAGCACTCACTTATATTGTTAGAAAGGAGGATAATGATATTGATTAATTTTAGACTTTATTAAATTAATTATACGTGCAAAAATTACTAGTGTAACTACTCAGTGAGGAGAAATAGAGTGCATAAGTTCAAATGTTGCAGAGAGAAAAAAACTAGAATTAATAAAAGGCAACCTAAAGGAAAATAAGGAAAGAGAAAAAAATGAAATATTAGAAAAGACATACAGAAAGCACAAAAATAAGATGGTGGAAATAAATCCAAATATATCAATTACAATAAACATAATTGGACTTAATTCTCCAGTTACAGGACTAAGATTGTAACATAATAAATAAACAAAAATGCAGCTAGCTATCTTCTGTTTAAGAAACCAACCTAAAACATAAGACTATAAAATGGTTGAAAGCAAAACAATGGATAAAGATACATCAAACAAATATTAACCAAAAGAGAACTGGTGTAGAAATATTGTAATCAGACAAAATAGACTTAAATTTGACCAAAAAAAAGACAGTAATCAGTTCAGCAGGGTAATACAATTCTAAACTTGATTATATCTGGGAGCATACATTTTAAATATGACAAAAAATGACAGAAGAACTACAGAAGAAAATAATTCACCACAATAGGATGATTTTAACAAACTTTTCTTAATATTTGATAAATCACGTGCACAAATCAGTAAGGACATAGAAGATCTGAATAACGATACTAACACCGTATTTAATAGAAACATACTGAACATTTAACCCAAGAATTGGAGAATACACACTTGTCCTTGATAATTAATCTTATGGAAGCTGTGGGCTAGATTTTGGGTAAGGGAGCTTCTATAGTAGTTTATATCTTAAAGCTTCTTTCCTTTTTTTTTTCCTATCTGTTGAGAATTACCTCCCTGAAGTTTGCATTTCAAGGAGATGGCCTAGATAAGAAGATAAGAGTTAGTTTGGCTTAGGGGAGAAGACCAAAAAATCCTATCAGGTTCTGAATATCAACTTCTAGTTTGACCGACAATTTAAAAAAATCCTTTTAAATATTCTTCAGTTTCAGCTGGGAAACAGTAAATATTTCTGGCAATACTAAACAGCACCTTGGACTTAAGAGACATCTACAAATTGGGGTGCCTGGGTGGCTCAGTGGTTAAG
>NC_138369.1:94878254-94923503 GCF_054177405.1 Leptonychotes weddellii | reverse complement strand
TGGGAACACTATTTTTAAGTGCACTTCTTAAATGATCTTATCTAATTGGAACAGTCCTCATAATGGCCATTGTAAATTCCCTCCCTGAGGGCTGGCAGAAATTTTGTAGGACCCTAACCACAAATGGAATCCAACCCACATTTCTGTCCAGCCATATTCTGGAAACCCCAACCTGAGAGTTATAAGTTCTCAGGAGACAAAAGGTTTTTTGGCAAGATTTTGTCATTATTGTAGATATTTATAAGTTCCAGGACCATAGCAATTAGACATCAAATAAGTAGGTGTGCTGGAAGGTGGTACACTTACCTCCTTAGAACAAGGATCCCATTCTTCTTCAGCTAACCCTTTGGGTCTCTTGGAGCCAAACTAATACTAATGAAGATGTGCTATTGGGATGGAGATTGTGTGGTGTTTTAGAGTGAACCTCATTGCCCAGAGATTTTCTTAAGGTTGGCAGGTGAGCTAGTGTCAATTTAACCTATTCTGGGACCAACTTATCCTAACCTGGGAGTCTTTAGAGTTAGGTGGCAAACACTCTAACAGCTTTTAAGTGCTCACCCCATGCCCATCAAGTTTTGTGGTTTTTTATCTTCCAAGATTCCCATATCTAGCCTTTACTTAGAGGACCCAGTCCAGCTTAAGCTGGACCCAGTCTGATCCCTGATCCAGTCCAGTTCTTAAGTTGGATCCAGTATGATCATGGACCCAGCCCAGTTTTTAAGTTGAACCCAGTCCAGCTACCAGCATTGCCCAATGTGGAATCTAAGGGTTGGGGAGACGACTGAACTAATGGACCCCAAAGAATGGGGACTGCAGACTCATTGCAAACAAATGGGGAAATCCAGCTGCCACTAGCAGTTCCCAACATGGAATCTGGAGAAGGATTCCAAACAAATGTGGAACTGCCAACTAAGTCACCAGCAGTTCCCAATGTAGAAATCTGGGGACAAAACCAAGGGCTGGGGTTTCTAATCAAATAGGGAACTGACTGGAAAGTCAATTAGATCTGGAGCTTGACATAAAGAGAGTGGAGCCCAGAATTGAGAGGAACTTACCCACAGCCCTCGGAAATGGCAATGGCGAGAAGGACTGAACTCAAAGGGTTCTCAGGTTACCACTCCTGTTTTTCTTGTCCTCTCTGAAGCTATCAGGAGTTTGCATCTGATGTTTGCCCCTGCTGCCACCAAATCTGTTTAAAAAAAGTCAACTGTGGAAAGTTGAAGATCTAATTGGCTTTATTCAATGACTCATGAATCAGGCAGCAACCCAGCTAGCAAAGAGAGAGGAGCTTCAAAGAGCTGTACAAAATGGGAGAGTTTTATAGGCAAAGGGGTCAGGGACAATGGAAGAGTGGGTTATGTCATCTTCCTCTGGGGACTGAAAGGGGTCTATCAGGCAGATTACTTCTCTACTGCTTAAACCAGATTGACTGGTTTAAGATCACATTCCAGGGAGAGGTTGAAATTGCAATTACATTAGGTATTAAGTCTTGGTTTGCTGAAGTGGGGCTTAGCACAAGTGACTCGATCTGGGACTTATTTCTTCTTTTTTTAGCAGTATATATAAGAGAATGTCTTTATGACCTTGCAATAAGGAATGATTTCAAAGCCCAAAAGGTTTAAAACATAAAGAGTTGGATAGATTTAATTACAAATTAAATTCTATTTGCTTGCCAAAAAACTTTGTAAAGAAAATAAAAAGCAGTGCACTTAGGAAAGATCTACAACATATTAAATGGAAAATTATTGGAATATATAAATGACTGCAAATTAAAGCCAGATAATCCCCCCAAATGGATAAAACACAGACATTAAAACAAAGGCTAAGTAAAAATGACCATAGCATATAAGAAGATATACAATCTTATTAATAGGTAAATGCCAATTAAAACTCCAACATAAACCCAAGTTTTATTCAAGCTGACTTCTTACACATCACTGGGAAGAGTATTTGTACAATCTGCCAGAAGAGGAAAAAAAAAAAGTTGTCCTTGGGGCTCCTGGGTGGCACAGTTGGTTAAGCATCTGACTCTTGGTTTCAGCTCAGGTCATGATCTCAGGGTCCTGGGATCCAGACCCGCATTGGGCTCCACACTGAGCTTGGAGTCTCCTTAAGATTTACTCTCTCCCTCTCCTTCTGCCCCTCCCTCCCGTGCTCTTCCTCTCTCTCTCTCTCTCTCTAAAATAAATAAAATCTTAAAAAATAAAAAGTTGTCCTTATAAAGGGCAAATGATATTATTGGCTATCTTTTCAATGGAATTTGGGGCATTGGCTAGCACAGGAGTAGGAAAACTTGCTCTGTAAAGGGCCAGATAGTTAATGTTTTAGACTTTGTCCACATATATTTCTGTTGCATACCTTTTTTTTTCCTTTTAAAACTCCTTAAAAATATTTTAAAAAGTACCTTAGTTTGTGGGCTCTATACAAGCAGGCTACTAACCACTACTGGATTTGGCCAGCCAGCTACAGTTTGCAGATCCCTGGCTAACAGATCCCCCAGGATAATCTGACTTTATTGGGATGTATACCTTGGGTGGCTTTCTATTGACCAAGCTATTTTGCAACTATAAAAAGGTAGCCTTTAGTGGAAACCAATAGTAATGCAAATGCATTTGTTTGGGAATTTGTAGGAAAATGAGAGCAATGGAAATGGTTCTTGTTTAAAACAATGCCAGTAAATCTTTTCTGGCAAAGACAGTAATGATTTCCGTTGAAAAGACAGCCCCAAACATTACATTTCATTGTCCTAGGCCAATAAAAGTTTGACAGACCAATATAGATTTGGGAAAAACCACACTTTAGCAAACCATTTTGGAAAACATTTGCATTATCTGGAAAGTTGAAAAAGCACATGATTTACAATCCAGCAATTCTACCTGCAGATACATATTCTAGAAAAAAGCCTGCACATGTGCACCTGGAGATATGAGCAAGACTTCATCACAGCATCATCTATAATAATAATAATAATAATAACTAGAAACAACACAAAAGTCCATTGATGGGAGAGAGTGGGTAAGATATTGTAATACATTCACAAAATGGAATACTAGACTATTACTCAGAATGCAAAATAAGTAACTGCAGCCAAACAAATCAGGATGAATCATTCAGAAAAATAATGTTGAGTGAAAAAGCAAGCAAATCCTGTGCAGGATTGTATAGATACAAAGAAAACAAAAGATATGATGATTTCGTAATCAAGGAAGCCATAGATTAGTGGGTAAGAGAAATGCAAACAAGCATTTACAATAGAACATGGTAATTTTCATAATTGAGTTATATACAAAGTTCATTTGATATGTAATAGGCAACTTTTTACCACCGGGCATATCAGAATACTTCATCACTTAACACATTTTTATTCGATTTGAGGAATTTGCTAGATAGAGGAGAGGAAAACACATTCAAGACAGAGAGAACATAGAGAACATTCTCTCTGCCTTGAATATTATATGAGAGATACATTGTAATATTTTGATGACTTCAAATGGTTTAGTATTGCTGAAACACAAAAGGCATGGGGAGGGAGAACAGATGGGGAGCAGTGTCTTGAGAGAAGACTGAAGAGGTAGGGACCAGATAATGAAGGAATTTTTACAAACCGTGTATACTTTGTTGCAGGCAATAGAAAATCAGGTGGAATTTGATCAAGGGAGCAGGAAGCTCAGAGTGTACATGAGAACGACCAGGCTGCATTACTAGTCATGGAAAGCATGGACAGAGGAAACAAAAATGTAGGCAGAGACGTCTGTTAAAAAGCTAGTGCAGTGATTCTTATAAGAAATGTTTTTGAGGGCGTCTGGCTGGCTCAGTCAGTTAAGCATCTGCCTTCGGCTCAGGTCATGATCCCAGGGTCCTGGGATCGAGCCCAGCATCGGGCTCCCTGCTCAGCCGGGAGTCTGCTCTTCCCTCTCCCACTCCCCGCTTGTGATCTCTCGCTCTCTCTCTCTCTCAGATAAATAAATAAAATCTTAAAATAACAAACAAAAAAAAGAAATGTTTTTGAAATAACTGAATGATCTAAGGAGGTTAAAGATTTTCGAGGTGGAATCCAGAGGATTTGTATTTTTGTAATATTGAAGGTAAAGAAGAAGCAGGAATCTAGAGTGACTCCTGCAGTTTGGGACAACGAGGTGAATCTGCCACTTCACTGAGATAGGGAACATTTGGAGGTGAGCCGTGGATAGGATGTTGGACATCTTGTTGAAATTGTAGCATTTCTGTCATGTGATAGAATATAACAATGGGATGTTTGTTGCTTCCGGCAGGTCAGCAAAACGTCTACATTATTTGTTATGGGCCAAACACAATTATTAACTGTGATGATGGGACAAGACTCAGAAACATTGTAACTTCAAGTTTCAGTCACCAAGCAGTTTTCTGATTGACCATAACTGACGGATCGAAAATTAAATTTCAAAACATGGAATTGAGCCTATTCTCCAGCTAAACTGTTCCATGTGGTCTGATATTGCAGGGCAGCAAAGTCCCAACGGGGACATGCTGCACTTTCCCCTCACATGAGGACGTGACTAAGCTCAATTACAGAGCTGCGTTCATCCCCCACATTCCCGAGCAGCTCTGAAATTCCTTTATTGACAACGAATAGAGAAAGGGGAAGAGTGGGGACTCTGCAGCACAGCTTCTGTGGACACTTGGCATTCACAAGCCTGGAACCAATTCTAGCTCGGAGGGAGGGCTGTCTGTGGCAGGCACTTTGAGAATGCCCATCACCACATACTAAGGAACATGTGCATCTGATTCCCTCCCTTTAGACCTCTCTGATGCATTTCCTGTGGACATCTGCGGCAAGAGCTGGGGGTTGAGTACTACACCACAGCAGCGACAGGAAGAACCGAGATTGGGGACAGCTGTTCAGCCTTGGCACAGCCTACCTTTAAATCTCTGGTTCTTTCTGACTCTGACCTTGAACGGGGGTGCTGATTATAAATAGTCGAAACTAGGACAGGCAAGATAAAGAAAAGGAATGTGGCTTCTAAGCAACCTCTGTGTGGGAAAGTTTGCATCTTACCTTGATATAATCACATGGTAAATGTAATCAATTCCCAATTTCTCTTGGATCCGTAGTTTCCAGGAAAAGTGCCAAATGAAATAGAAGTATCTTGATTTTCGACTCTGATGGTTTCTACTTTATGCCCCGGAGCAATTCATTTGCAAAGATAAAGCTTATCTTTAACCCCAACATTCTTAATCCTTTCCACCAGTCAGTCAGTCATTCTTACCAGTTCAGATTATTGCATTTACCTACATTCTTTACGTCTAAATGAAAAGTCTTGAAAATTCACCCTGATCTGTACATGCAGATGTATGCACGTAGAGGCTTTTAGTGTATATTTTTAGTATAACGTTTAAAATATCTGAATGCCAAATCCTAAGCAAAACTCACTGCTGTAACTAATTGTTATAAAATCTTTTCCTGTATAGTGATTTGGGAATATTCTTTCACAAGTTTGTTCAGTATGCATTAATACACCGTATCTTTTAAAATTAGACCAGAAAAATTAAAGAAATGAAAGAAATAGTAGGATCCATTTGACTAGGGCAAAATTTATGTAATTGAAAGCTCCAAAAATATTAAACAATGTGCTCTGTCTTGTTTGCGCTCCTAGCAAACTAACTGTATTATCATAGAAGAGTTATTGTCTGTCCCCCAGCCCACCTGTGATATCTATGGTTATTGGCAGAGGAGGCAATTACATTCCTAAGGGAAACTAATCTCTTCCTGTTCCCTCTGGTTATGCCCATTTCCCTGCTTCTGGAGCTGGGGAAGGAGGCAGATCCCAATAAGGTATTTCTGCTGGGGTTGTCTGACATCACAAAGATAAGGGCTAGGTTTAGTCACATTCTTGCTAAATTGAGCGAGTATCAGGGTATTGAAATAGCTAAAGGTAATGGAGCCTATCCCTAGTCTGTTAAACTGACAGTATTGCTTTTTACTCATTTGAAACTCAGTGAGTTTCTTTCTGCTAAGGAATTCAGGGTCAGATTAATTTCTCCAATAACACTTCAAAGTAGGTGTTAATAAAATTAAAAAAGGTTTCTCAGTAAAGTACAATTTTTCTCCCCCTCTAATATCTCCAATAAATTGCTAAGACACAATTTCACATTCTAGCAGGGAGTGATTAATATTACTCTAAAGTCTCAAAGAAAAAGGGTCAGGTTAGTACTCTTCTATGACAAGGATGCTCACCTGCCATCCAAATCAGTCGCTTGTGGGCTCAGCCTTATCCTGGGCCTGGACAAACCTCTCAACTCTGAGTTGTCCCACTCTGACTAATCCTCTCCCCTTGTTATGGAAAACCTTCTTGAATTTTCTCCATTATTTCTAGCCCTGTGATTTTTTAAAAGTCTTTAATACATGTATTTCCTGAATTTTTCACTTCTCAGTTCCAGAGCATGGTGCTAACCCTGGTCTATCCCACCCTTTTTTTCCTCCATGTGTCCACTGAACAAAGCATCTTTTCTCCTCCTTTCATCTCCCTACCATTTCTTCCTTGATTGTGCTTACCCATCCTTCTTTATAATTTCATGAGGCTTCTGGTCTCATGGCACACTACTAACTAACCTTCATCAATTAGTCCAGCGCCTTTCCTGAGTGGCAGACCTCCTTTTTCCTCCAGTTGTGGGACACTTCACATGCTCACGCTCCTGTGACCCAGCAAATTTCACAGAATCAGCATTGCCCAAGTTCAGCTAGGTTTGCCACATCAAGTGGTCTTTAATGACGTCTTTTTTACTGCCCATATAGTAAGTTCCCACATCCTAACATTTTTATCTCTATTCTTCCCTACATTCCGTTCTCAAAGCCAACATTAGCCAGCATGAGTTCTTTTCTCTTACTTTTCCAGGATTATTATATCAATATTTTAACTATTATCCTTACAAAAAACCCCACAACTTCGTCTTTTCTTTATCTCAATTCATTGTTTACTGTAGTCCCTGGTTGATCACTAGATGAAACAAGGAAGAATTCTCCCCTACAAGTTTAAAAGAAGCGTGGCCTTCCTAACACCTTGCTTTTGGACTTCTAGCCTGGAGCCACGAGACAAGACATTTCTGTTGTTTTAAGGCACCAGTGGTGGTGTTTTGTTAAAGCAGCCCTAGGAAACTAACGCTGACATCTAGGAGCTCATTAAGTAGATTGAGGGGGAAAATCTTCCAGGTATAGGTCACAGTATGTTCAAAGGCATAGAGAAGTGGAGAAGTACCCAGAGGAATCCTATCAAAGCAACTGAGTTGCTTAAATTCAACAGGATCTGTGTAGTTCAATGAATAATAAATACACAAACAGTGTGTGCTGTTCCTTATTATTCCACACAATGAGTATGTGCCTGAGAGTGAACAAATAAATGAAACACAAAGCTTGCCTCTTTTTTACTTTTCCTGAGCCTGTCTCTTGTGCCTCTCCTGAGTATTTTGCCAATTGGAGGATTAATACAGTTGTGAAATATACTTTTAAAAAAAAACAACATGGCCTCTAAACATGAACCGAACACTTTATTTGGTTCTCAACTAAACAAACAGGTATCTATTTCAATATGGACAAAACATCGGACATATTTTAATTACTGAGGTCTTTTACAGGTTTCCAATTTGACACCTTCCCAATGTGTTTTCAAGGGTAATTTTGGCTCTACATAATTTTTGTCTACCTGTTGATTTGAGTTTCTAACTCCTTAGTAAGATTCAACTTTATTGTAAAAGGTTATGTGATGCCCAGTTTTCTGTTTCTAAAAGTCCTCAAATGTTGGTCACTCATCATCAGGGAAATGCATACCAAAACTACAATGAGATATCACCCCACACCTGTCAGAATGACTAAAATAAAAACACAAGAAACAGCAAGTGTTGGCAAGGATGTGGAGAAAAAGGAACCCTCTTGCACTGTTGTGGGAATGCAATCTGGTGCAGCCAGAGTAGAAAACAGTATGGAAGTTTCTCAAAAAAATTAAAAATAGAACTACTCTACGATCCAGCAATCACATTATTGGGTATTTACCCTCAAAATACAAAAACACTAATTCAAATGGATACATGCACCCCTATATTTATTGCAGCATTATTTACAATAGCCAAATTATGGAAGCAGCCCAGGTATCCATTGATAGATGAATGGATAAAGAAAGGGTGGTATATATATATACAATGGAATATTATTCAGCCATATAAATTAATGAAATCTTGCCATTCATTTGCAACAATATGGATGGAACAGAGTATAATGCTAAGTGAAAAAGAATTAGAGAAAGACAAATACGATATGATTTGACTCATATGCAGAATTTAAGAAACAAAACAAATGAGCAAAGGGGAAAAAAGAGAGAGAGGGAGAGAGAGACAAACCAGACTCTTAACTATAGAGAACAAATTGCTGGTTACCAAGAGGGGAGGTGGGTGGGGGATGGGTGAAATAGGTGATGTGGATTAAGAAGTGTACTTGCTGTGATGAGCACTGGGTGATGTATGGAATTAAAAAAAAAAAAGACCTCAAAGTTGGAGGGTAGGGTCATCAATAGACCGGCAATTTTTATTTTTTTACCTGGCCAGTGAAATTCTGAGATAATTTAACAGAGCTTTTTTTTTTTTTACAGTTTATTCATGTATGGTACTTTTAAGTATAAAAAGAACTGCCACATATATTAAATAGCTACATATATTCATCCATATCATATAACACGTATGTGTGTGTGCATATGTGTGTGTGTGTGTGTGTGTGTACCTACAGTGGGGGAACTGAGATGAGGAAAAATCAAGGAATTCTCTGAAGTTATGGAACTAATAAAGGGAAAACCCAGGATATGAATTTATATATTCTAACCTCAAATTTTGCATTTTTCCAACTTGAGTATGATGACTGTCCTATATATATATATGTGATTTTCCAGCAACAGAGGTTCTCCACAGGGAGAATTTTACTTTTCAGGCAACATTTGACAATGTCTGAAGACATTTTATTTGAGGGGATACTGTGGCATCTGGTGGACAGAGGCCAAGATCTGAACATCTTACAATATATAAGACATCCCCTCAGAAAAAGAGTTATCTAATCCAAAATGTCAGTAGAACCAGGGTTAGAAAACTGTGATCAAGCATGATGACTAATAATGAACATGATTACTACCATATGCTAAGAAATAATTATTCCTAAGCAATGTTTTCTTTACCCTTGAAATATTCCTGATTAAGTACATAGTATTCTCATTTTACAAATGAGGAAACTAAAATGGAGAGATTAATTTGCCTTAGCCAGTGACGGGGCTAAAACTCAAACACAGGTATTTTTGTTGCTAAAGGATATATTTTACAGTGTATTCAGTACATTCTAACTATCTCACTGACAGGAAGGTCATCATATGATAAAATGTGATTCTAAATAACTTTCTGTTCAGGATTATTTTATGCTTTGGTTGCCTTTGCCTGACAATAACTGTTGTATCCTTTATAAGACAATGATGTGGTATAAAATTTGCTGAGATCAATTTTAGTTGGCAGAACAAAATCAATCATATAATGAACACAGGATCATGTTATCCTGCCTGGAAAATAAATGTTTCTGTCTGATTTATACCTGGGAGAACTAGAAATGTAATTTTAAAATTCTTTTACCTCTTTTAAGATAAAATTTATAAGGTACTTCTGTGATCACTCAGCAGCTTTTATCCACCTATATCATTATTGAGAATTTTTTTTTTTTAAATGACTGAGAGACCGTAGGAGTTTGAATTAAAAAGTGACCATCAATAAGAGCGGGCTGTGTAATTCAGAACAAAATTCCCACTGTGAACAACAGAAAAACAAAGGAAGAGAATATGATAAAATAGTGAAGAACCATGGGGCCAAGATCCAGGAGAAAGAGGTAACGTAGAAAGCGAGCCTTCAATTTGGGGCACTTTTCCCCTAGGATCACGTATCAATTCTTGATGAGGTCTGAGAGCCTGAGATGGGCAGTGTTTCGACAATTTTGTACGGCAAGAAAGGAACAGTGGAGGCTAGAGCCTACCAAAAGAAGGAAACTAGTAAATCCCTCAGTGCTTTGGGTTGAAACCCCAAAAGGATACACCTTAAGGAGTATGGTGTACTGAAGATAATCTGTCCCTTCTAGGATACTTTTTATTTATATAGCTGTTTTTCACCTCAGCACATCTTTTTCACATGTTATATGCAAAGCTATGCTTTTATAAGGCATATCTCAGACAAAGTTGTGAAAGATTTGGAGTTTGTCTTTAACTCTCCTTGTGTCAGCCCCCCTCCCCAACCCGCCACCATTTTGCTCCTATTGTCATCAGGACCCTAGGACTTCCCCTCCAGTACAGCCATTGGTGCTCACTCTCTGGGAAGGATCTGAGGACTCTAGAATCATGGAACATTAGAGCTGGAAAAAAATCTTAGATTATCTTGTTCAAACCCCCTCATTTTATAAACAAGTAAACTAAGGACCAGAGAGGCCAACAGACTTGCCCTAAATTACCTGCACTAATTAGGGTAGAAATGCCTGTTGAAAATTACTAAACCGTCATAACCGTAAGTATTTCACTTAACACAGCAAAAGGAAAGGACCTTTAATAATGGGATTTAGCTTTCAGCCAGCCCAAAGGGACATTTGCAGATCAAAGACGATGTCTCACATAGATGAAATTATATAATTTTGCTGCAACTTCTCAGAATATCATTTTTGTCCCTAGCCTCCCAAAGGGCAGGTATAAAGGTCTGTTCTTGGAGTCAGGAACCTATGATCTCATGGCCCAGTGTAATTTTAGGTGACACATAAAGTATCTGTGGTCACATTCTACCCTTACCCTTATCACTCAAGAAAGCAATCAACAGATTAACGACTTTTGCTTTGAGACTCCCGGGTCTCGTCTCCCCGGGGTCCAAATCTATTCAATGACCTTTTTATTGAATTCTTATATTATTCATTTTTTTTTCATTTTATTTTCTTGTGTTTACTATACTGGCTGTGAATAATGAGAATTTTTTCTTCTTTCCTACATGTATATATACATGATTTATTTTGTTTTTTTAATTGAATTTACTGCATATAAATTTTCACTTACCTAGAATTTAAGAATTGCATAGTTTTTACACTATTGATCTAGCTTTGATTTTTTTGAATAAATCCTACATTTTATCATTTAACACACTAGTAATTTATCTCAGGTGGTGGCATCTTCATTCATAAATGAGGTAAGGCCTGTAGTTTCTGTTCTCTATGGGAAGCAGACAAGGTAATGGTCAATAGCTTGTCTTCTAGAACCAAGTCACTTGGGTTCCATCTCAGTTCCACCATTTACTAATCATGGGATCTTGGGGAAGTTACTTAACCTCTCTGTGTGTAAGTTTTCTTATCTGTAAAAGGTGATAATAATAGTATCTATTTCATAAGCATTTTTTGAGAATTAAATGAATGTATATTCTTAGAATACTTGCAATTGTGCTTGTTATACAAAAAGCTCTTTATAAGCATTAGCTATTTTAATGTCATTCTGGCCAAGTTCTGGTATCAATATGCTAACCTCATAAAATACACTTGGAAGTGATCCTTCTTTTTCTATGATCTGGAAACACTTAAAAGGCAGAATAATTATTTATTCCTTGAGGATTTGAAATAACTCAGTTATGAAATCACCTGAAACCTGTATCCTTTGGCAGGAGGCAGGGATAGCTCTTTGATAAGTCCACATTTTCTTTATCTGCTTGGAATAGTTTTGGATGTGGTGGTTTACTGGAAAATTACCCTAATATTTGAAAAATATTAAGATTTTTCAAATGTATCAATATAAATTGTTGCTTTTAATCTTCTCCTAATGAGGCTTAAAATGTATTTGTTCATTTGTGGCCTTTTAAAGAGTCAGGTTATGGTTTTGTTTATCAACTTATTCTTTATTTGTCCTTTTTTCCCATTTAATTCTGGTGTAATCCTTTAAAATTATTTTCTCTTCTTGGGTTTTTCTAACTTACATTAAACGCTTTAGTTTGCTCTTTGGTACAATGCTGTCAAACTGCTTTAAAAGTGTGAAGAGATAGTTAAAAGATGTTTCTTCTCTTTCTCTTTGTCTAACGTGAGCATACTAATATGTTATTTGTTGTGATTACATTATCATTAATTAATTAATTCATTCATTCACAAATGTTTATTTAGAACTAGACATTGTCCAGGGTGCTGGCAGGGGGCATAGGGCAGTGAAGAGTAAACAAAATGGGCATTGCCTTCAAGAAGAAAAAATGTAGTGGCTAAATGTGCTGGACGAGAGGGAGATGTTCTTCTTCTTTCTTGGATCTGAACTGATAGAATTCTACTGCCTAACACTTGGGGTCAATTCTGATCAGGAGTCTTTATTAAAAATTTTGACAATTTTAACTTAACTGTACCCATGTATTTTTATCATTGTTATTATTAATAGGGATTTATACAAGTTTGTTTTAATCAACTACCTACTGATGCATCTTAGAATATATGATAGCTAAGTAAGCTGATATCTTCTTTTTTTCTTTTGTAAAGATTTTATTTATTCATTCGAGACACAGAGATACAGAGAGAGAGAGAGAGCACAAACAGGGGGAGAGGCAGAGGGAGAAGCGGCTCCCTGCTGAGCCAGGAGCCGGACACGGGGCTCGATCCCAGGACCCTAGGATCATGACCTGAGCTGAAGGCAGATGCTTAACCATCTGAGCCACCCAGGCGCCCCAAGCTGGTATCTTCTTTTGTTAAGTAAACTTGGCCTAGGCTTTCTGAAGCAAGATGGCAAAAAAAAAAAAAAAAAAAAGTCATATCCTATACCCTTCCTTCTCTAAAAATTAAAAAATTAAAAAAATTAAAAACAAGTTTAAAACAGCAACTGCAAACATGCATGAAAGAACATTTCAGTATGGCAGCAGGAATCAAACAAATAGATATATAACCAAGCCAGAGAAAGAGAGGTAGAATGTAACAGGCATTGTGAGGATTCCTTCTTCCATCCATCCCCTAAGCCGCAGGGGAAAAGAAGATGAATTACATACTAAAAAATATCACTGATCTTCACCCTCTCACTCCTTTCTTCCCCTCCCACACAGTCATTATAATTTGAAGAAAAATGAATGAATAAAGATGTCAGCTTGGGGAAAAATCCTTTGAGAGTCTGAAATATAAACCACTATCTACCATCACATGAGAGGTAGGCAAGTCCACTAGGGCTCACCCCCTGGGAGGTGAGCTGAATAGAGAAGTCCGAAAAATTATAATAATCATCCAAACTAACTGGTCTCTCAAAAGTGTTTAGGGACCTAGTATAAAGGATGCTGAATGAGAAAATAAGATAAAATCATCTGAGGGAAGAGACACTTGGAGAACTGTAGGTTAAAGCCAATCAATTTTCTTTTCTATGAACCAATGTCTTACAGTTAAAAACAAACAAAAAAAACCTGAGTGGGAGGAGATTGTGAATTACAGCTAGTAAAATATAGTAAGGGAATTAAAGATCTGGGATTCTCTATTTGAAGTTGATGAATGGGGAAGAATGAGCTGTATCTAAGAGTAGTTCCATGTTAAAAAAGAAAAAAAGCAACAAAAAACAAAACCCCCCAACTCTGTGGCCTGACTAGAAGGAGTGAACTAAGGTCCTGAACTCTTAAAAAAAAAATAAAAGCAAACCAACTTTTCTTATATTTTTTGTATAACATACATTTAGAAAAATACGTAAGTCGTAAGTGTGCATCTCAACAAATTTTCACAAAGTTAAGACAACTGCACAATTGCATCAAGAAGTAGAATGTTGCTAGTGCCTCTGAGGTCCCCCAGGGGCCCGCTTCTAGTCATGTCCTACCCGTCCCAGAAGCACCCATTATTCTAATTTTGAATCCCGTAGGTTAGTTTTGCCTGTTTTTGAACTTTATATAAATGGAGAATTCACGTAAGAGATTCTGTATTAGTCTGTTTGGGCTGCCAGGGGGGAAAAAAGTACAATAGACTTGCTGGCTTAAACAACAGAAATGTACTTTCTCACAGTTCTGGAGGTTGGCAGTCCTAGATCAAGGTTCCAGCCAATTCAGTTTCTGGGGGAAGCTCTCATCCTGGCTTGCAGATGGCTGTCTTTTTGCTGGGCTCTCACATGGCAGAGAAAGCAAGTTCTCTGGTGTGTCCTCTTATAAGGACACAGATCCTATCAGGTTGTGGCCCCACACTTATAACCTCTTCTAATGTTAATTGACTCCTAATGCAGTCACAATGGGGATTAGGGCTTCAACATATGAATTTTGGGTGGACACATTTAGTCCATAACAGATTCTCTCTTTTTTGCTCAACATTGTTTGTAGTTTTGGTTTGTTCATTCTTATTATTATATGGTTTCATTGTGAGAGCATATCACATTTTTTCCCATTTTATAGTTGAGGTATTTGAAGAGTTTCCAGTTTGGAAGTGCTATGAGCATATTTTGTATGTCTTTTAGAGAACACCTGAATACATTTGGAGAGCTCATGAATATAATACCCATGTTGGGTATATATCTAGAAGTTGAATTTCTGGGTCATGGAGTATACATGTGATTCAGGTTTAGTAGATGGATACTGTCAAGTGGCAGTTGGCCAGATGGTTATGTTAGCAATTTATGAAATTTCTGATTATTTTAGATCCTTGCCAACTCAGTCATTTTTATTTTAGCCATATGTTTATCAGCCAAAAGATAGTCATTAAAGTCTTTAGCCCATTTTCATGTATAGTGAATTTCTAACAGTGATATAAGAGAGCACATAGGCAAGGTCACCTATCTGAGATTGTTCATAGCCAGATTTAATTCTTCCCAATCATGCATAATGAGGGAACCAAAGCTCTATGGAATAAAAAATTTGGTCTCAGTAACATGGAAGGAAGACAAGAAGAACAAACCAAAATTATTTGGGACCAAAAGAAGGTTTTGACAAAAAATTCAAATGAATAACAATGAAGGCAAAAAGAAATGGCATGAAAGCTACATAAAAGCATTATAATAATAATCATTAAAAGGAATTAGTATTAAAAATTCCAACAGATGAAATATATCATTAAAAAAACCAAGGTCAAAGAGATAACGGTAAATTGCACACCGCATCAGGGCTATCCTAGGGCTGCCATAACAAAGTACTGCAAACTGGGCAACTTGAAACAACAGAAATTTATTCTCTCATGGTTCTGGAGGATAGCTTCTGGTGATTGCTGGCCATCCTTGACCATCTTCTCTATCTGTGAACCTATGAAACTAGACAACACGTTACCTGCTTTCAAAATATAATGGTAGGTCAAGCATGGGATAGATATTACCATTCCCAAGGGAGAAATTGGAAGGAAAAAAATGGGCCAATGGTCCCAAGAAAGTCTGAAACCCAGCAAGGCAAATTCCATTAGATTCAAGGCCTGGGAATAATTATCTAAGGCTTGATGCTCTGTCTTCTGGGCCTGTAGCAGTGGCCTTACACTCTCTGGCCTCTGTCTTTGTATCTGTAGCTCTGCTCTTGGAACCATTCTGTTTCCTTGAAGGTTAGCACATATTTGCAGCCAAGCTGTTTATCAGCTTTTTTTTTTCCTGGTAGAATTGCAGAAATCTGACGACCTGCCTTCCTTTTGTCCCACCTCTGTCCTTTTTAGTCAAGTCTGGTAGTGTTTCTGCAGGTATAACATTCTCAGAAGCCTGCTAGTCTCCCATGTAATTTACAGTAGTCTGTGTCATCACACAAGAAAGTCCTCCAGAGATCTTTCCTGGTTTTGGTTGGGATGGTTGCTTGGATCCAGGAATTACATACCTAATCCATTCAGCAAAAGGTTTTCCAGAATCCTTGGTCCTGCCTCTAGAGCATACTATCTAGGTAGGCTGAGAATTTTCCAAATCATCAAATTCTGGTTCCTTTTTGCTGAATAGTTCTTTTCTTGGTTTATCTCTTTCCTTTCACATTTGACTATCAGCTTGAGCAAGGAGACACTAGGTTGAACCTAACACAATCTACTTAGAAATATCCTCAGCTAAATATCCCAGTTAATCACTTATAAATTCTACTTTTACCAAGCTATAGAACACAACTCAGCCAAAGTTTCTGGTCCTTCATAGCAAGTATCATCTTTCTCCCACTTGACAATAACATATCCCTCACTTCCTCCTGGGACCTCACCAGAAGCAACTCTGATGTTCAGGTTTCTACCCAATATTCTGTTCATGACAATAGATGTATTCTCTAAGATGATAAAAGCTTTGTCTACTTTGTTCTTCACCTTCATCTGAGACTTCACCTGAATTGCCTTTAACATTCATATTTTTGCCAACTATCTCTTCAAGTCATCTAGATTTTTCTTTTTTTAATTTTTAAAAATATTTTATTTATCTATCTATCTATCTATCTATTTGAGAGGGAGAGAGAGAGAGCAGGAGGGAAAGGGAGAGAGAATCTGAAGCAGACTCCATGCTGAGGGCAGAGCTCAATGCAGAGCTCGATCTCATGACTGCAAGATCATGATCTGAGTCGAAACCAAGAGTCGGACTCTCAACCGACTGAGCCACCCAGGCACCCCAAGGCATCTAGATTTTTCTATGAAAATTCTTCCAGACTCTACCCACTTCCCAATTCCAAGGCCACTTCCACATTTTTAGATATTTGTTACTGCAGCATCTCACTTTCCAGTACCAAAATTGGTATTTTGGGTAGTTTCCTAGTGCTGCCATAACAGATTAATATAAACTGGTGGCTTTGAAAAAACAAAGGACACAATTCAACCCACTGCACACACCATGAGAGATCTGACCAGAAAAGAATTAGGAAGAACATGATTTCAGAAAAAAAAGAAAAAAAAATACAAAATAAAATAGTGGCATAATAGAAAGATGAAATGGGAGATTTCAGAGCTAAGGAAATAAGCAGAGTACTTAATACAGAAATAATGAACAAATTGGAATTAGTAAGGATTAGAATAGGCATGTCAAAAACAGATTTTCTGAAATGAAGGAAAGGTTTGGGATCATCACAGTGATTTCATATAAAAGCAACAAAGATTAAAGCAGTTAGAGGGCAGGTCATAGATGTGGAGAACAAAAGTCAATCCCACATGAAGATCTTCAGTATATGTGAATAAGATAAACTAAACACTAGAATAGAAAAAAGTATTCCAAGATAGAATAATGAGTATTTTTATAAGAAAAAGGAAAAACTGAAACTATGGATTAAAAAGCTTGATACCCAATGTGGGGCTTAAACTCCCTACCCTGAGGTCAAGAATCATATGTTCTACCGACTGAGCCAGCCAGGAGCCACTAAGGCAAAGGTTATCTTTAAACAAATGCAAAAATCTCAAGAAATAATCTCACTATAGGCCATCTCTCTCACCGATCACAATGAAAAAACTCTGAACAACAAATGAACAAAAACTCAATTGCTCGACGACTCAGAAAAGAAAGAAAAGCAGATATATGGTAAAAGAGCAAAAACTGAGTGAAATGGGCCACGTGGGGTGAGTTTCTCACTTATTTATGAATTTATCTTTCCTCTGTGGCCCTGCTCTAAGAGTAGGCCCCACAGAAATCAGGGGAAGGGGCCACCACAAGCTGAAGAGTGTGTGTGAAGGCAAGTCCTGGAATGGAAGGACATAGAGAAGGGGATTTCTACACGGGTACACAATCCTACACAGGTCTCAGCCTAGCTCCTGATCTCTGTGTGCACTGGTCAACCAGCCCATAGCAAGGCCTTCAAGAATGGAGCTGAGCTTTGAGCCATATGCACAAGTTTCAGCTTCGCCCTGGAATAATGCCTCCCTGGAACAATGCTTACACAGGAAAGACCCAAACAAAGGCCTAAAAAGATCTGATCTGAAAACTGGACTACTCGAAAAATTCTCATACCAACTCATGAATGCGTGGGCCAGACCTGAAAGAGATTAGTGAAATCTCAAAATACTGAACTGAGATTGGAATTCCCACTCAGAGAAATTAGACTGATCTTACTGTTTCAGTCATATTAGTTTCTCCAGAGGATTACAACAGGACCTATAGTCTACACAACATAACTTTTGCAATATCCAGGATGCAATAGAAAATTACTCTATATACACAGAACCAAGAATATGTGTCTAACTCCTGAGAAAAAAAAAAGAACAAACAGCTGTCATTCCTGAGATATACCTAGGTAATGGAACACTCAGGGACTTTCATGCAACTATTATATATTATAACTATGCAATGTGTTACAGAGAAAACACTCCTAAAAAGAATGAAATGAGAGGAAGTCTCATCAGATAAGTAGAGTCTATAGAAAGGAAATAAAAAGGAAATTTTAAAATGATAAATATAATCAATAAATTAAAAAGGAAACTTACTGGTAGACTCACAAGTTGAACTGAGATGACAGAGGAACAAGTCTGCAAACTTCAAGATAAGTCAATAGCAATTACCCAACCTGAAGAATAGAGAGAAAAAAGATTGGGAACGGAAACAAAAACAAAAACAAAACAAAACAAAAAAACACTTCAGCTCTCAGGGACTAGTGAGACAATATCAAGAGGTCTAGCACATAAGTAGAGTCCTAGAGAATCAGTGCAAGAGATATAGAGGCACGAAAAAGTGAGGAAAAAAATGGCTGAAACTTCTCAAATGCATTGAAAGTCATAAATTTATAGATTCAAGATCAGCAAACCGTAAACAGGATAAACTCAAAGAATACCATGGAAAATAAGGGAAATAAGAAAATACTGTAGACTGAATTATACTTAAAACACAACAAAGCAGAATTTATGAGATAAAGCTGTGCTAAGAAGGAAACGTACACCTTTAAATGCTTGATATTAGAAAGAAGAAATCTAGAATCAATGCCTAACATTCCACATTAAGAAGCTAAAGAAAGAGCAAAATAGATCCAAAGTCAGTAGAAGAGAGGAAATAATAAAGAAAATTAACAAAGTCAAAAGTTGATTCATTGAAAAGACCAACAAAATGGACACACTTTTAGGTAAAGTGATCAAGAAAAAGGAAAAAGAAGATAAATTGTCATGATCAGGAATGAAAAAGAGGTGCACCTGGTTGGTTCAGTTGTTTAAACGTCTGCCTTCAGTTCAGGTCTTGATCTCAGGGTCCTGGGATCAAGCCTGCTCACTGAGGAGTCTGCTTCTCCATCTGCCCCTCACTCAGCTCATGCTCTCTCTCTCTCAAATAAATAGATAATAAATACTTCTTGACCTGATGAGGTTGATCCCAAGAATGCAAAAATGTTTACACATTAGAAAATTAATATAATTACTCATAATACTGGCCTAAAAAGAGGAAAACTGATTATTGTATAATCAGTTTTACCCTATTCAAACAAAGATACTTGACAAACACCCAGCATAACAAAAGTACTTAATGGAGAAACTCTATAAACATTTAAAATAAAAGCAGGATGAAGGCAAGGATTCCCAAGGTTAACAATATTATTAATATTGTTCAGGAAGTAACAGTGAATACAAATTAAACAGGAGAAAGAAATAAGAAACATAAACACTGGAAGGAAAAAAAGGAAAAACAAAGAAAAAAACTATCATTTGCAGGAGAGATGAATGTCTACTTTGCGAATTTAAAAGAACCACACATGGGGTGGCTGGGTTGCTCAGTCGTTAAGTGTCTGCTTCGGCTTAGGTCATGAATCCCAGGGTCCTGGGATTGAGCCCCGTGTCAGGCTCCCGGCTCCGCGGGAAGCCTGCTTCTCCCTCTCCCACTCCCCCTGCTTCTGTTCCCTCTCTCACTGTGTCTCTCTCTGTCAAATAAATAAATAAAAGAACCACACACAAGGGGCACCTGGGTGGCTCAGATGGTTGACTGTCTGCCTTTGGCTCAGGTCATGATCTCCAAGTCCTGGGATCGAGTCCTGCATTGGGCTCCCTGCTCATCGGGGAGTCCGCTTCTCCCTCTCGCTCTGTCTCTCCCCATGCTTGTGCTCTCTCTGTCTCTCTCTCTCTCAAATGAATAAATAAAAAATCTTAAAAAAAAAAAAGAACCACACACAAAACAATCTTCTTACAACTAATAAAATAAATTTTAGCAAGATGTTTGGTTTAAATTAATATACAAAAGTCAGAACATTTTCTAACAGTAAACAATAACATGGATAAAAAGGAAGAAAAAATCCCATTCACAATGGTTATAAAAAGATAAATACTTAATGAGAAATGTATAGAATTTGTAAGACTTTTATGACTACATTTTTGAAACTATTAAGATTAGTAAAGGAAATGATACCTCATTTATGGGTAGATAAGAAAAATGATCAATTAATGCTAATTTACTTACTAATTTAAGTCATTCAATCTTATTAAAACACAAAAAGGTGGGGGGCTGGGTGAAATAGACAAAATGTTACCAGAGCAAATTTGTGAAAGTAAACGTATGAATATAAGGAAGAACAATCCTGAAAAAGAAAAATAGTAAGAGAAAACTGGTCTACCAGATAATAAAATGTGTAATCAAGTTAAAATAACTAAAAGAGTTTAGTACCAGCAAGAAATACACCTGGGAAACATAAAGGATCCAGTGACTGGTACAACTATTTATGGGAAATTAGCATATTATGAAGGTGCCATATCAAATCAGTGGGGAAAAAAAAGATTCATAAATAACATTGGAAAAATTTGCTAACCGTTTGGGAAAAATAATATGAATAAATTTGGAATAAATAAATATACCTGGAATAAATAATATATAATGTGAATATCAAAATAGTTTCTAAATACATCAAAGATTAAAAATAAAATAATAAAATTACTAAAAGAAAAGTTGGGTAAATTTATATACAATCTTGTTATGGAGAAGCTCTCCAGGCAGGACACCAAACACCAAAGCCATAAAAGTTAAAAAATTATACTTGCAAGAAGATGCTAAGCATAATTTTGTAAAAAAAAAAAAAAATTAAAAAGACTAACTTGGAAAAGTATTTGTAACAGATAAAGGGTACAAATGGCGATTTTTCTAAATTTCCAAATGGCTTATGCAAATGACCACGTAAAAGAAAATGAATGCAGAAAAACATGCAAATATATGTAGAAAAACATGCAAAGGTGATAAATACTTAATGGAAAAAGAAATGTAAATAGCCAAAAACATGAAAACATACTCGCTTTCCTTCCTAATTAAAGTCAACAAAAGCAAAAAATGGTGATCTTTTTCACCTTTCAGACTAACAAAATTAAAAAAGGTTTGCTATCCAATGTTGGGGAGGGTATGGAGAAATAGACACATTCATACACTACTGGTAGGAAAAAAAAATATACCACTTCTTTGAAAGGTAATTTGGCAACTGTTATTCCAATTGAAAAAATGTGAAGATTCAAACTCTCTTTGTTATATAATGTAATTTGTGTAAAATATTAAACACATATGTGCTTAAATTTGTGTGTGTCTGTATCTTTCCCCTTCTCCCTGAAGGATCCATAAGAAACTGTTCTCATTAGTTACCTTTGGAGAGAAGGACTATGCATGAAATGGGAAGAGAGACATTTTCTTTTCATCATATACAGATTTCTTTACACGTTTTTCCCTTTCTTTTTAAACCATAGCTCTATATCTTTTAAAAATTTTTTTATTTAGGGGCATCTGGGTGGCTCAGTCGGTTAAGCGGCTGCCTTCAGCCCAGGTCGTGATTCCGGGGTCCTGGAATCAAGTCCCACGTCAGGCTCCCTGATGAGTGGGGAGCCTGCTTCTCCCTTTCCCTCTACCTGCCGCTCCCCCTGCTTGTACTCTCTCTCTCTAATAAAAACTAAAAAATCTTAAAAAAAATAAAATTTTTTAATTTAAATTCAACTTAATTAACATATAGTGCATTATTAGTTTCAGAGGTAGAATTTAGTGAGTCATCTGTTGCTTATAACACCCAGTGCTCGTTCTATCAAGTGCCCTCGTCGATGCCCATCACCCAATTACCCCTTTCCCCCTACTCATTTCTGCTCCAGCAACCCTCAGTTTGTCTATATCTTAAAATAAAAAGAAATTAGCCAGGCCCCTACTCCTCACACCCTCACAAAAGATGACCAGGCTGATGGAAGGACTTCCATTACAGGAATTCTCAGCAGCTAGTCTGCATCCTTTTTTTCTGAACTTCTCTGACCGAAGCATTTGAATGAGCAGTTGGGAAAAACTCTTCATTCCTGAGTGTCTGTGCACATTATCTCGGTGAAGATGGAAGCCAGCGTGGTCATTAAGACAGCCAACTCCATTCGACTAATTTCTCTAAACTCCTGAATTGAAATACTCTTTTGTTAAAATAATCTTTCAGAGCTAAGTAGAGTTCTTGTAAAATGGCAAAATTCAATTTCAAGAAGATTAAAAGAAGTGGTTCAATAAAAGTTTAGAAACATTTAGAGTGTTTATCTCTTTCCTCATCCCAGATTGAGACAGTATGACGCTACTGACAATCTTTTTTTCTCTCTGACTCTAAATGACCATACCTTTTAGTAACTTGATACATAGCATTTAAGATAAAGTACTTGAGAATTTTTTTTTCATTTTTGTTTCCTTTCTTTTCATCTCTAGCTCTTTGTCTTCTATTAAAATTGAACTCCCTCTCCATTCTTTTCATTAATTTCTTTAAGACACCACACCATGCACTTCTATTTAAATGGGGGCCCTGGAGTTTGAAGACAATTTCCAAAAGTGCTTTGGGTAGGTTGATATGCCTTAAATACTCTGCAAGATGATGTGAACCACCATCTCAAAGATAAAAGTGACAGTTGCAATTACTTTTCCTTATTAGCTTTATTTATCTCATGGCAAAATCCTTCTTTTCTCTGAAAACTAAATTTATGGCTCTTTTTAAAGATATAAAACAGTTTTGTAATATAATAAGTGCAACATAGCCTTCTGCTACCCTTCCATGTAATCCCTTCTGAAAATTCACTGCAAGAGAAATAGTCAAGAAACCAAAGAAACTGTGACTTTTGTAGGTGTTTAGCTTTTGTATGATCTTTACTTTGGAATCAAGTTTAAGGACTTGACTGCCACTATATTCAATACCACCTGCCCGTGCATTTTGTATCTCATTGCCTAATTTTTAATTGTTATATTACTTATGACTGTCTGGAAATATTTTTTGGTATAATTGTATGTTATCTGTCTTGTTCATAGATTGGAGGCCAATTTTCCATGAGGTCAATGAAGTTTAAGCTTCAGGGCCCCTGTCTTACCTGGAGCCCCTGTGAATGCAGGGAATTTCTGTAAGCTATGGCGTATTCAGGGTAAAGAGGGGGAAGCAGGCTGCCATCTGGAAGCCTTAGCATGTAGGCATGTCTAGTAATTTGACTACGGGTATCTCAGAAGAAAGGGGCCTGAATTTCCAATGCCCAGGAAGTGGTTGAAATTTTTCCTCTTATTCCAAATAAGTATTGACTATTGTATCTAATTTTGCTTCCATGAATTGTAGGTTGTTTTTTTTAGAGAGAGCCTGCTAAATTATGTTCACTTAAGGTTCTACAAATCCTGAGTCTGTCACTGACTCGAAGGTAAGCCTGTGAAAAGGCCACATCTGCTGCTTTCATTATTGTAACCCCCCAAGGCCTACAACAGTGTCTGGCACATAGGAGATGCTTCATAAATCTTTGCTGAAAAAATATTGACATGAGAGAGATCCAGGAGAAGAGCAGTCCAACACTGCTGATCTGGGAACAGATATGGCTTATTTCAGGAACTGTAGAAGGTTTAGTGTGGTTGGAGCATGTGGAATGATAGGGAAGAGAGAGATTTTGGAGGCATATGCAAGGCCCAGAAAATTCTAGATGCATTGGAATATTTTAAACATTTATTTATTTATTTATTTTTAAGATTTTTAAAATTTATTTATTTGACAGAGAGAGAGACAGCAATAGAGGGAACACAAGCAGGGGGAGTAGGGAGAGGGAGAAGCAGGCTTCCAGCGGAGCAGGGAGCCTGATGCAGGGCTCGATCCCAGGACCCTGGGATCATGACTCAAGCCGAAGGCAGTTGTTTAACTGACTGAGCCACCCAGGCGCCCCTATTTTATTTTTTTAATGACACGAACATCTTTTTTTCTTTTCCAGTTCTAGTGTAGTTAACATACAGTGCTATCTTTAGACATGACTGACTTTCAGTAGATGCCCTTGGTTGCTGCATCGAAAATGGATTGGAGGGAGAAGAATAGTGCGAGCAGGTCTGCAGGGGAGCGATGGTAGGGACATGGACCAGAGTGACAATCAGAGAGGAAGACGGAGGTAAGGGATTCAGGATGGATTTGGGAGATCAAAGCAACAGCATTTTCTGATGGACTAAATGTGGAAAGGGAGTGAGAAGAAGCAACAATGGTTCATGGAATTTTGTGTTGACTAAGATGCTTTTTCTTACGTTGCACAGTGCAGGGGAAAATGCAAATATAGACAGGGTCTACGTAACACCTAATGTAGCCATGTTCTTTCTTTATAATAAAAATTTACATCTCAATGGCAGATTTCTCTAAGGCTTTGAGACACAGATTCAAAATAAACTAGCATCAGCCTTGCCTTGACTTTTTTCTCAAACATGAATCCTAAACAGTTACTCAAAATTTCTAAATTGTGATGTTATAAGACTATATGGAGGAATCAAAATAAAATAAAAAATTTTAGTAATTTTTCAAGTGTATTTCATTTCAAATACAGATCTTAAAATAGTTGGCCAGTCTTTTTCTTTTTTTGAGGTAATTTTGAACTTACGGGAAAGTTGCGAGAATACTATAAAGAAATCTTAGATATTTTTTACCCAGATTCTCCCAAATTATTAACATTTGCTATATTTGCTCTAATCTGTCTCTCTCTGTCTTGCTCTTACTCTCCCTGTCTGTCTGTCTTTCTAAGTATATATGCATATATACATAATATATATTGTGTTTATATACATATATGTATGTATGTTTATGTATATTTAATTTTGTACTTATACATTATTCTTTTTTAGAACCACTTGAGAGTACATTGCAGACATGATGTCCCTTTCCCCCAAATAACTTCACTGTGGGTTTTCTAAAAACAAGCAATTCTCCTCCACAACCACTATAAAATGATCAAAATCAGGAAATTATCTTTAATACCATACTATAATCAACTTTATAGAAATTCCTTTGGCCATTATTTTTAAATTCAAAGATCTAGCTTAGTATCTTTTCCCAACAATGTTATTGGACTACAAGCGGGCATTTAAAAAATGAGAGGTACTTACTCAGTATCAACGGACTGAGTCTCATTTTAAATTTATGATCATTACCCTCAAGTGGGCCCCTGGTGCTACCACCTGGTGATTCTACTGTATCTCCCTGATCTATTTAATTCTCACTCTCCTAATTGACATATTTTCTATTTTTGTTGCATTGCTACTACTTTCTTGCTTCTTTTATTCTCAGCTGATGATCTAGCTTTTTATTTCACTGAGAAAAGAACAGCCACCAGAAGAGGACTTTCACACGTTCTCACCACAAAGCCTATCAAACCACTGTACCCCTTGTATACACATCCTCTGCCTTATTTTCCTGCCACTATGAAAGGGTTATTTTTCCTCCAACCTACAGCCCACACCCTTCCTCTTGGCACTGGGTCTGGTCCCCATTCTCAAGTGCCTCCTCCCGCATTTGGGTTCTGTGGTTTTCTCTCTCCACTTTTGAGTCATCAATATATTCTTCATTAGATCATCCACTTGACCACACAAACCTGACTTCATCTCTCCCTACCACCATCACTCCCAGCTACCACCCATTCCCCTTACAATAAACACTGCTAAAGAGTTGTATACACTCACTGTCTCCACTTCCTCTCCTCCCATCATCCTTTGAACCCACTCCAGTTGGGCTAATTATTCTCCCCTACAGTTCCACCACAATCAGACCTATGTTGCCAGATTCAATGATCATTTCCCAATGCTCGCCTCATTTGATCTACCAGCAGCATTTGACACAGTTGATCACTCCCTCCTTCTTGAGACACTTTCTTCCCTTGGCTTATAGGTTACTCTTTTCTTGTGGTTTTCCTCTCTCATTCACTGCTTCTTTTCACTCTCCTTTCCTGGTTCTTCCTCATCTTTCTGATGAGTTGGAAATTTGTTTTGTTTCCTCTATCTTTAGCACCTGGAATGATGCATTCAATAAATGCTTATTAACTTATTAGTCATATATAACATATAATTTACATTATTTTTATATTTATATATGCTTAATGCATAAATATCTTAAACATTAAATATACTTATATGTAATATATAAATTATAATGTTATTAATATTAATAAGCCACAAATATTTATTGAATGAATGAATGGATTTACTCTTGAGGCATTATACACACATACACATTTTATACTTTCTCCCTTCTTGCTATGGAAGTTTTATTTTTCCTCCATCATAATTTCCTGAAACAATCATCTGTCTCCATTGTTGCTTGAATGTCTTCATCAGAGTCAGCAAATGCTTAGAAGTGCTGTCACAGTCCCTCTCAGAGTCTACCGTAATCATAAATAATCCATTCTGGTTTCTTCAGCACTATTATGACCAGTGTGTTTTGCCATTCTGATCAATGCAAAACTGCAAGCAGCCACCTCTAATTGATTGGATTTGGCAGGAAATGTGAAACCTGTTTGTTATCCTACATATATAAATAAACTTTATAAATTTATTACTACATATAAATTCAAACTTTCTTTGGTTATTGTTTTAGGCTTGATTTCCAAACTGATCAAGAGACACGGACCCATGGGGTAAAATGGAAACTACATGCTCTTTAAAGTTCTTCCATCTTTGCTGGGTAGGACCAAAAAGGCAGAGAGTACCTTAAATAATAACTACTGCATATGTTATTAAGACTCTAGGGCACTGGTTTCAAAATAAAACTCCCAGTTCTCCTTTATCTGTGCCTTAACAAAAATCTCAATTTAATTGAATCATATTCCTTCATAGCCTCCTAAAGTCTCATCAATCACAGATCTCAAAGGCAAGTACAGAAAACCCTACAAATTGTTGGCTTCCTTGTAAATAATGGGAGCCCTTTATGAGCCCCCCTCTGTACCTCTGTACCTCTTCTGAAGTACCTCCTGGACTCCAGGAGGCCAGGGAAACATTGTTTCCCCTCTCTTGCTCCTAAAATCAAACTGATACCTGTGGTCCTTGTTTCTAATGAGGTTTTTGAATGTAAAGTAAGATACTCATTATTACCAAGGGATTCCCACCAGGACAGGAAAAGCAAATCTGAAAGGAAAAATAGATTTTCTGCCATGTGTCTGGAAATCAGGAATTTACTGGTGACAAGTTTCTCTGATGGTTGGGGAACATACTGGCCCAAATCCTTCTTCTCTTCCTTTTTATGATCTCTGTCACGACCCTCTGGTACTTGCTAGACAGGTAAAGTGTTCCTATTTTAACTCCTCTCCAAAGACCAGTTCCTCAAAACGTGAATCTTACTTGTTAAGTTGAGAGGAAGATGGGTTTCTTAGACAGGATTTTGGAGGTCATCTTTCTCCTTGTGGACATTCTAAAAATCTGAAGCCTGATTCTTTAAAGCAACTGGCCACGTTTTCTATATATATTAATTGAGGTACTACTCTAATGTTGATGTTGATATCTTTGGTTTAAGGAATTTATTCCAATGTAGGTATAATCAAATTGCATATTACCTCAAAATCATTCTGGCCCAAGGGAAGAAAGTTGCATGGGATTTTTATTAACATTTTAATTAGCCTTTTGGTGGTTACTGACCTCTTATAGATCAATTTTTTTTAACAGAACAAACTTAAACTTTAACAAACAAACTAAGTCTTATTTTTGAAGTGCTCATAGTTGCTTCATGGCAGCATTTTCTTATTTGTTTAATCTGCTATTTCAACCTCAAACAATGGATAGAATGTTTTAACATCAATAGGAAAATGTTAGGAGATAAATGTTGGAGAGATAAATGTTGCCTTTTAATGTTGTAATTGTCTGTTATTTTATCTTTAAACTTTAGAAAAAGGTTCAAATAGTCTATATCCTCATCTAATCATGAGTTTTAGTTTTATTGGTATTTATGTCAATAAGTATTTTAGTGTGATCTATTAGAATTCCATTATAATGAAGCTTGTTTTTACCACAGTTTGAATAAATAATTTTTTTGGAAATATATTAATTTGCAAACAAGAAAAAGCTTCATATAATAGACTTAGCCTCAATGGTGGACAATATTGTTTATTCTGACATCAACCATATGTTAAGAGCGTCTACTATACTTGCTGCTTATCATGTTCACAGTGGGTTAGTGAGAGACGGTAAAGAGACAATGATATCTAATGATCGTTTGGCTTAAGCTTGATTTTTGATCCTGCTCTTTCGAGACAGTCAATTCATTTTGAATAATTGTACCTTCCATTTCCACTTGTTTCCCTTTCTATAAAATGTAGATAGCCTTCTTTCAAGGATGTAATCAGGTATTAGGTTGAAACACGGAAAGCAGATAGTTTAGTATCTGGCCCACAGTACAGTTCCCTTGCTAATAATGTGCCAGCCACACTTGTTTCCTTGCTTCTCCTCATTCCTGTCTTTAGATTGCTCTCCTATCCCCTCTACCTCCAGATCTTTCCATGGCTGGTTCCTTTTCAACATTCTCAGCTGGTGAGGGAAGTAACCACCTAGTCTAACCCCCATCCCTAATTAGTTCCAATATTACACATCACCCCATTTCATGGTTCTCATAGCCCTTAACAACAGACACAATTACCTTATTTTTCTGTTTACTTGTTTATTTTCTTTCTCTTCTTTATAGAATTGAAGTTCTTGGAGAGTAGGGATATTGTCTGTTTTTCTTTTCCCCAAATCCCCAGAGCCTAGAATAGGGAGTGACACATAACAATCAAATGAATGAATAAATGGTGGTTGTCACCCCTTTCCTTTAGCTGAGTCCACTGACATCCCAAAAGAGAGGCAGAAGCAACTTTTTAGTGTGTCATTGACCCATGCATAAATAGATTGCTAGAAATTAATAAACAGATAACTGGAAACAAGGCAAGGAAGTACATCTCCCTTTATCTGCTTGTACTGATGAGAAGTAAAAATATACTGTAGGTAAAAGATTCATTTTATTCATTCACTCAATAAACCTGTTATGTGAGCATCTAGTATGTGCTAAGGATTGGGCTAGTTACTGAGGTTAAATGCTTAAGAAGAGAGTTCATATTTAAAAAGCCCCTAATCTAATTGGCACAGTAAATCATTTTGTTGCCTTTAAGTGAACTATATCTTTATGCTACTAAAATGCTAAAATGCTAGATAAGCCCGGGCCAAGGGAGTTTGTGGGAGATAGCCTAAGGCAAAGAAATCTTTACAGCAGTGACATTTGAGCTGGACCTTAAAGACTGAGTGGAGGTTTTCAGGGTAGAGAAAGAAGGAAGGGCATTCAGAGAATGCAACTAGCAAAAGCAAACCCCCAGAAGGGTCCTTCTCCTGTGCGGTGGGGATAGGGAGGTAGTGGGGAGGGATCAGCCAGTGGCCTCAAAGGCTAAAGTGCAGGGGGGTATGGCAAGACTGGAAAGGCAAATTGAAACCACGAAGAGCCATAAATACCTTGCCCGGGGCTTAGACTTTAAACTGTAGGCAACAGAAAGTATGAGCTGATCAGATCTGCATTTTAGAAAGGTCATCACGATGACTATGCTGAAGAGGAGAGGGTTGCTAGAAGAGAGGAAAGACACCAGAGGCAGTGAGAGGCTAGAGTAGGAATCCTGTCTCAGAGCCCAGGCAGGAAGCCCTGAATCAGGGAAGTTCAGTAGTGAGCTTCGAAGAGAGAGATGGATTTGAGGGAAATTCAGCAAGGTAGCACTGCTAAACCAAAGATGATTCTGGAAATGGCTAAATATATTGACAAATAGTAGAAATACAAAGAGAATACAAAGAGAAGACTTCAATTTCTGGAACATTGACAGTGAGGGGCTTGCAAGGTATCGAGGCTTACAGATCTACTGGGAAGCTTAATATTTGAATGAACCTTTGTTAAAGTTCAAATTATGGTCTGAGTGGTCAGATGGACAGAATAGTGTCTGTTGTGAACTTGTTTCATTGGAGACATAAAGGAGGAAAGAGGTAGGAAGCATCGCCAACGTGCCCTTGGACATACGTGTTTCTGTAATTTTATTTATCAAGCATCACACCCAGACACTGAGTAACGAATTCGATTGTTACTTAAGAGGCTTACTTTTCCCATGGGGAAGCAGGAGTCTGACTCTGTCGTTGCCCTTGAGCACAGTGATGATAACAACAGTTTGATACTCAAATAAGAATCATTTATTGATTGCTGACTGTAATCAGGAACTGGGATGAGCTCTTCCCATGAATTAACTCATTGAATCCTCATTTTATGAGGTAGGTACCGTAATTGTCCTCTTCATTTTACCGGAGGGGAAACAAAGGCACAAAGAGGAATTGGCCCAAGTCACACAGCCAAGCAGTGGTCAACGTGGGATTTAAACCGTGGCACCCTGGCTCAGGACAACCCTTCACCTGTCAGACCCATCCTGAAGCATATTTCTCATGCCTGCCGGATCCCGTAGCATGCTCCTCACGCCCCTGCCCATCTTACATTTTGGAGTGACACGTTCTTAACCTCTTCAGTTCTTCTAGCCACTTGATTCTTCTGACAGATGAGCTGCAGGGGCCTCCATAAACAGACACTGGGCTGGGATAGTGCTCCTTTTAAGGACAAAACCAACAAACACCCCCAAACCCTAGGCGTTCAAATCCTCACAGTAGCAATTTCCCCAGAAAGAAGCATGGGGCACGTACACAGTGGACCAAATCAATGGAGGTGCTGCTAAAGTAAGTGTCCAGGGCTGCCCTGGCCGAAGCGGCAAAATCTGCCCTTTCTCTTCACATAGGCTTTCCTTTGGGATTGCCACTATCTCTATGGGTTGCAAAAATCTGATACCTGGTGACTATTAATCTCTACAAAAATCTGCCGCCACCTGGTATCTACATTGCCTCTCCTTTCACATACCAGTTTCCCCCAATTGCTGACTTACTGTGCACCCTGGGGCCAGGTTGCAGAAGAACAGATCACATGCCCATCCCAGTTGATCAGCGAAGCAGAGGCTTCCTGTCCATACTTCCCAGTTTTGTGTGTCCTCTCTGTTGGGAGGCGTGGGACCACCATGGCTGGGTTGCACACCTGGGTGTTATATTTCCTCTCAGAGCTGGGAGCAGAATAGGAGGGTCACAGACATTCTGCTCCTTTTTTTTTTTTTTAGGAGGTTGCATCGTTATCTGCCCCTTGGACCACACCTAATCAGCCCCATCTTCTTTCTGCCAGAGGGCCTTCAAATATTTAGAGACAGCTATTATATTCAGTGGGTCTTGTTTCTCCAAGCTGGCCAGCTATTTTCTCTTGTGGCATGGGTTTGAGTGGCTTGATAGTCCTTCCTGGGCTTCCAAACATACTTGCTGCAATTCCCCATTCTTATTTATTATATAAGTTCTGCATTTATGGTTTATATACATATCAATATGCAACTTCTTAGGAATTGTATCCTGTGACAAACATCCCTATTTCAGCGTCACACTCAAATTCCTAAATCCCTTAACTCGAATCAGCAACTCTGGGCAATATCAGTGCAGAAAGTATCAATAAAATAGCCACATGTAAATCATACCAGTTATAAAAGAAAAAAGTAAAATAGCATCAATACGTAAGATTAAGACTGTGTTAAAGAATGAAATTCACCTGAGTAAATTTGAAGATCTAATTGGCTTTATTAAGCGATTCCTGAATATCATCCAGCAAGTAGAGGGGAGCTCTGAAGAGTTTACAAAATGGAAGGTTTTTATAGGAGGGAGGATGGCGCAAGAACGTTGTTAGTAAGAGGAAAGGAAGGATGGTTCTGGGCAAGGTCATTCTTCCTTTAGGCGGTAGAGCAGTAAGTCTTGTTAAGTGGATTATGTCATCTTCCTTTGAAGGATGGAGAGGGCCTCATTGGTGCTGTTCAGAAAATGCCTGGCTGACTCCTTAAGACTGCATTTCTCGTGGAGGTTGAAACTGCAATTAGGTTAGGCATTAAGCCCTGGTTTGGTGACTTGGCCCAAGAGGGTCCATTTGGGTCCATGGTTTTCTTTTCAACACCTGAAATACGTTAACATTGTCCTTTCTTTACAACTTGATTGTCTTCTCTCAAACTACCAGCCTTATTTTTCATTCTTGCGCAAACAACATGAATCATTAAATCATTACAGATACCAAATTAAGCATGGCAGAAGTGAGGGGGGGTTGCAGATTAGAAACAGCATAAAGTGAAATGCTCACAACACAGGATATATCAGTGTAGATAAAATTCCAAGACTCCAAGTAAATTGAAACAGTTGATAATACTTAAAAAAAAAAAAAAGAGGCACCTGGGTAGCTCAGTTGGTTAAGTGTTTGACTCTTGCTTTGGGCTCAGGTCGTGATCTTGGGGTCATGGGATCGCCCCACTTTGGGCTCCATGCTCAGCATGGAGTCTGCTTCTCCCTCTCCCTCTGCCCCTGCTTGTGCTCTCTCTCTCTCAAATAAGTAAATGAAATCTTAAAAGAAAAGAAAAGAAAAGAAAACCTGAACTATTCACAGTCAAGAGCCTGGGCGGTATAAACTCCTTCAAACTCACATACGATACATCCTTGTATATGCCTTGTGTTTGTAACAAGTCACAAATCCTCAGTGTGCCACTGGCCAGGCCACTGCGGGCACAAATTCCTGTTGAACAAGGAACCCCACTCCTCAATTCCCTGCCATGGCAATGAACAACCGCAATTCATGCTCAGTGTGGGGCCACATCATTGTTCTTAATACTAAAATCCACATGGCTTTTATAGTCCCACCACATTCCCCAGAGTCCCAGCTCTTGTTAGCTGAGTAATTTCTAAGAATGCCTTTGTGTTCTCATCTCAGCGTCCTGTGAAGTTGTAAATGCGCTGCCCTGCACACTTACCCCCACATAATCAAGCAGCTGAACTGTCTTTGGGGCAGAGTTTTACTTTCTTGGCGCTCTCAGTCCCTGCTCATGATCTCTGAGTTCCCTTGTGCCATTGCCTGAAACAGCATGTTCCTTTTCTTTGCTGTAGCCCCGCTCCCCCACCTGGCTTTCTTCAGAACGCCAAGCCTGGCTGCTGAGAGAGGGATTCTCCACAGTCCCCTTCCCCTGATTCTGACCTTCCCCCCTGCCCCCCCCCCCAGGGAGGCATTAGCAAATGTCTCTCACAAGTTACCCCCTGTAATGCACTTTATGACAGGACTTTCACTCTTTTATTGTCATTTTTAATCTGAAGCTTTTTTTTTCTTTTTCAAGGCAAAATCTTATTGAGAGACTCAAAAAATTAAAGATCTAATATTGAGGGGCAGATTTGGATGCTGGGGACTGAAGTCCCTCTTCGGCTCCTCTACCAAGAGACCCCGAAAACACTCTGAAGAGGGACAGCTTAGCAAACACCTTATTAAATCAGTATCAGTCTCCTTTCTCTATTCTTTCCTCCTTCCCTCTCTCCCCGCTCCCTCTCTCGTGTCCATAAGGCTCTACTTTCAGTTTACAGTCTTAAAACTTTGTCTCTGGTTCATTCTGAAAACACTTTTTGTCTTTTCTTTGTTAACGGGTCCTTTAACTTTTCCTTTGTCTACAAAAACACTGATTTTACTTAATTCAGAACATTTCCCTGTGTTCCCACCCAGAACTTTTACTTTTTCCAATAAGCATTTAGTGAACACTTACTGTGTTCTCAGTCCTAGAAAAGCAAACATCCTTGCTTTTGGGTGGTGCAAAATAGATGAAGCACAATCAATAGGTAAATTATTTATTGGAAATTCATAAATAGTAGAAAGAAACGTACATTAGGGAGGTGAATAGGGAGTGGTGGGGAGGGTTGTTTCCGTTTTAAATCTTGCATTTTGAAGGATGTGAGCAGGGACAAAATCTAGGGTAACAGCTATCCGGGGAGGGAGGGGGGTGCTCAGGGAAAATGGCCACACATTTGGTGTGTTGGACAAGCAGCAAAGAAGGCAGAATGGATAGACGGGTGTGAACACAACTGAAAGCAGATGAGTTCAGAAGGACAGGAGGCCAATCTCGGGGGTTCTTATAAGCCATTAAAGGGACCTTGGCTTTTGCTCTTAGTAGCAAAATTTCTGATGATTATATGCTCTGGTTTATACTTCTCAAGGATCACTTGGCAGCTGGAGATGAAGAGACATTGCAGTAGGGCAAAGGTAGACGCAGGGAGGCCAGTTAAAAGGCTTTTACTTTAGAAAGTCCTTGACTCTTCAATTTATCTCAACTAATACATTGTTGACCTCTTACTGTATTCCAGGCACTGAGTTAGGTGTGAGGGAGAGAGGTGGGGGGGGAGGAGGGAGGGAATGGTGTTTAACAAGGCTCAGTAATTTCTGTGATTAGTCTCCTTCCACACCAAGACTCTCTAGTGCAGACCTGGAAATTCTATACCTTCAACAACTGTGTAATTCTTTAATCCTGTGTTCCCGCTTCCAAGGAAGAGAGGCAAGAGATAAGTCTGCTGGGGTGGGCCCGAATCCAATCTGGTGTCCTTAAGAAAACAGAAAGTTTGAACACAGGGAGAGACCCCAGAGCATGTGTGCACAGAAGAACGGCCACGCAAGGAGGCTGCAAGATGGCCGCTATCTGTAAACCAGGGAGAGACACCTTAAGAGAGACCAGCCCTGCCAGCACTGTGGTCTTGGACTTCTGTCCTCCAGAACTCTGAGAAAAGAGATCTCTGTTTTAAGCCACTCAAATTGTCGTATTTTGTTATGGCAGCCCTAGGAAACTCCTACAATATAGTAAGGAAAAGCAATCACTTAGATGATGGAAAATTAAGAGGACTTTAGGAATATTGAAGATAACAAATGGAACACACACACAAAGAGAAAATGAAATTAAAATAACGTCTTGATTACTGCATCTTAAAAATAGCTACATGGAACAATCAAGTGTATTAAGTGTAACCCTACAATGTCACAGAAAACTTTTCTCAGGAAAGTTAAGCAGCTTGCCCAGTGTCACTCAGCAAGAAAATGGCAAGAGCCAGACCTCCTCATCTTACTTCAGGTTCAATGCTGCTTCTCTGCTCACCTAAAACTTGGCACTGCTGGTTTGTTCCAATTAACATGACAGACAGCACACTCCTATTTACTGTGGAGTCCTATTTAGTTTATGCCCATCCTTTGGAATCATTTTCCCAGAAACAACAAAACCAGTGAACCCTATCAAAGCAGTTTTACTCAGTGTGGGTGGCTTTCTGAAGGGTTTTGTCTGTTTACACTTTAGGGAAGTACGACGCAAAGGCCAGATGATAGGAATAATTTTCATCTATGGAAATCTGTTTAACTATTCAGTGAAGGGGCTTTTTTTACTTGTGGCAGAAGCAAACACAGCTAGACCTACTTTACTTATACCCTCTGCTTCCTCCCTTACAAAGTAACGATTGTGAACTTTGAAACAATTACTTAAATATATGTGTGTGGGGGTGGAGGATTTGCAAATCAAATCACATAGTTCAGCTAAATATAGCCTTTGTCAGGAGCAGTAATTTGTGAGCAAATAAAAATTAAGAACTAGAATCCACTGTGGACCGTACCATGGAAATAATGTCTATTGTGCTCAGAATTTTCAGACTGTGACCATTGTCCATTAATCCAGACTGACCAAGTGATGGACAACTCTTGAAGGAAATCACCACGACATCTCAGGTGGAGATGTCATTCCACCCTACAATGTGGTTCTTAAAAAGGTGAAAGCAATCTAATCGAGCTGGAATGACTTTGGGGTAGAACCGAGAAACAAGAGAGTTGAGTTTCGCGAGGGACTCATCCACACTTAGCTGCAAAGAAGTGACTGACATCGTCTTTCTGGTCAAGGACACCGTTACCTGTTCTATTACTATCTGCGCAGATGAGTATGCATGAAATATCCAATATGCATCCCACTTCCTTTCTAACTTATCAGCATCTCTGGGCATTGGTGGATCCCCATTTTGTGAATCAGCTTACTCTTTGCTACCATGCTTTTTTCTTCAGAAGCCCAGTACCCTGTCTGAGGTTGAATCTGTTGCTCAACATTTTGAATTTCATTCCAATACAGTTTTTCCTCCATTTCACGTGCGTGTCTACTACATGCACTCCTACGTGTGGACATTAGCACTTCTTAAGAATTTGCTGTCTCTCCTTGTGGATGTCTGTGTTTAATTTGGCCCTTATGGGTCTTTTTGCGCTTCTTGTTACCCCATATACAAAATAGTGGCGGATAAATACATCATCAAAACTCTGATAATCAATATTTTCCTGTTTGAAAAATAAATGTGCGCGGTTTGTGTGCTACAGAGTGTCCTAGGTCGCATGTCGTACAGGCTATACCCTGGCTGGGTGAGACCACACGCACTTACCTATCTTCTCACCAACAACGTTAACTATGACACCAGTAATTATAGCAGACCGATAAATACAGTACAAACTTTAAAATTCAAATGTAGGAGGCGCTTCCTGCCTAAACATAGCATTCTAAAATATTGTATTATTCCATCAGGAGACATTTATTGAGCCTGCCTACTATGAATAGGAGAACTTCTGGGTACTCAGTGGTGAATAAAGCATGTTTCTTTCCCTCATGGGTTTATATTTTAGTGGGTTACTAAGCAAACAAATAAGAAGGAAATCAAAATAAAATAATTTCAATTTTTAATGAGCTCTCTGAAGCAAAGAGAAAGCACACAGGGTTTAGATTTTATGCTCCATGAAAGGCTTTTATGGTGAGGAGTACCAGAGTACAATTTACATCTTAAGAAAACCTCTCACTGGTTCCCTAGTGAGAGTGGTTTAGAGGCACAAGAGTGGGAGCAGGACATAGCTGGAAGGTTGTGTAGTAATTTGGGCACAAGATGAAGGTGACTTGGTACCTAGGGGATGGAAAGATGATTGAATACGGTGGCAAGGGGATGAGAGACAGGGAGACATCAAGATTGCTCCTAGGGATCCGGCCTGAGGACCCAGGTGGTTAGGGAAGCCATGTATTGAAATGAGAGAGTTTACGAAGCATGATTTACTGCATTGAACATGTTAGAATTGAGGTCTCTGTGATCAGTGATGTTGAGCAGGCAGTTGGGTCTGTGAGCACAGAGTTCACAGGAAATGTCATGGTGGAGGTACAGGGTAGAATTCATCAGCATACTCCTGGGAATGATGACCTCAGCAAGGGAGAGGAACGGGATAGAGAGAAAGAGAGGTCAAACAGTAAGAAGAAAACCAGCTTGGAAGCATGTGGTTTTGAGGAGGAGGGGTATCCAATACTGCCAAGAGATGAGTGAGATGAAGACAGAGAGGTATCCTTGAACCTGAGAGGTACCTCTGATTCCTGACTTAATATGCGTTTAGCAATAGTCCTTACCTCACCGGGATTTTGTAAGGATTTAAGAACTTCATACAGATAAAGCCTTTAGAGGTGGGCCTGAAACGTTTCATTCAACAAACCTTTCTTGAGTACTCACTGTGTGGCGGGCACAGGACTGGGTGCAGAGATCTGAGAGTGAACAAACCTCTGTCCGGATGGACAGAGACAAGAGGCAGACAATAAGCAATGAGGTCTTGAGGATTATAAAGAAAAATGAAGCACCGTAAAGGGGATGAGGAGAGCACAGAGTGAGTGAATCATCTTATTTTTTAAAGATTTTATTTATTTATTTGAGAGAGCAAGAGAGAGAGAGCATGCGCAGGGGGAAGAGACAGAGGGAGAAGCAGATTCCCCACTGAGCAGAGAGCCCACCTGGGGCTTGATCTCAGGACCCTGAGATCACGCCCTGAGTCTAAGGCAGACGCTTAGCCGACTGAGCCACCCAGGCATCTCTGGGTGAATCATTTAAATGGGGTCGTCAGGGTGGTAAGGAGCAACACCTGCAGATATCTGGGGTGATGGGCAGCCCTGGTAGAGGGAAGAGGCAGGAGATCCCTGCTGTGTTCAAAGGACAGGAACTGCCTGGGTCAGGGGGAGAGGAAATAGGATCAAAATCACAGATTTATTATGACCACTATTTGCGTTGGCAACAAAATGACATCATGACTTTGACCGGGTCCGGTGCGGTAGTGCGTGTGTAAGCAAACTGAAGGAAGTAGGAAGACACTGGAGGAGGTGAGAAGAGAAGTTGAGCTATGAAGGAGAGCAGGGAAATGCAGTGGGGCCATCATGCTTATCAACTTCTGATTTCTTATCAGCAACTGAGAGCCAGAGGAGAGGAGGAATGAAGAGCTTGAAACAGAGCTAAGAACCTGTTTTGTTTTGCTCATTTGAGTGAGGGCTGCTAGGACACGTTCCTATGCTGATAAGAAGCTGCTAGAAGGAGGCTTGTGAAGGGAGGGAAAGGTGGGTGAGTGATCTGGCAGCACCTTGCGAAGGTGGGGGACAGAACCCGGCACAAGGGGGAGGGGCTGGCTTTCTCAAGAGGCTGGCGGGGAGGGAAGAAGCAGACAGTGTGGGGGAGTCTAAAGGTGAGGCGTTGGGAAGGGTGGGGAGGCTTCCTCAGAGGGCTTCCCTGGAGAACGCAGGAGGGGCTAACAGCCGCTGTCAGGAGGGGAGGAGGAGGAGGAGGAGGGTTTGAAGAGAAAGGGAAGGTCTGAAATGTTTTTCTTGGGAGGTGGGAGACAACATTCTAGCGAAACATGCAAGAAATTGCGGAGTCCTCCTGAATACCCTTTTGAGGTTTCAGATCATGAGATTAAAATGAAACAAGTCAATATAGTTTGCTTTAATCTTCTTTGACCACTCCCCCCACCCCAACCAGCTTCTAGCCACAGTTATTCATGGACCTTCTCTGAAAGAAATCATAAAGTGGCTGGTGGGGGGGGGCAGAGAGTAAGAATTTAGACCAGGGGAAAAAGAAACAAAAATAGAAAAAAAGCAAAAACTCTTTTAAATTGTTGATTTTGTTCTCATAGAACATGGCATGCATATTGCTTATCCACACTTTCCATGAGTATTAATTAAAAAGAACTTTGGTATTTAATCAGCAGCGGGCTTTGTTCTCCTCAGGTAGCTTGTCTTGTGAAGATATGTCTTGTGAAGATAATGACATTCTCCTTTCTTAAAAACGCACAAACAAAACTACAGTATCGCTGTTGTTTTTTGGCATCCAGCAATGAGTCTCCTTGGTCAACTGATATATACACCTACCAACAGCACAGTGGTGAGGCAGCTTTGAGAGATTTTATGGGTCTGTAGGATCAAAGAAAGTACTTCAGGCTGATTTTGTCCTTACTTAGTCGCATTTATGTATAGGACATGCTTATTGATTCTTGGATTAACTAGCACATCTACTTTCCACATATTGCCAGAAAGCAAAGGTTTTCCAGCATTTGGTTGTCGTTTTCAAAGCAGATGCAGGAGAATCATGTTGGATGGGAGAAGCTCAGGATATGGTGAGACTGTTTCTCCGGACTGCAAGGAGAAAGGACATTGAACTCATAAATTAGCTATAATTACGCCTTTGTACTATGTCACTAGATTCCATTAGATGCGTATCTTTGTTATTTCCTCACAGGCTCATTCCTCACTGCTGGCAAATTTATTAGACATATTACTTAGAGTTATAAAGAATAGCTTTTTTTTTTTATTTAATTACTATGTTTAAGGGATGGAAATTCCCTTTTTTCACCTTGTACCACATGGAGCAAATCCAGGTGAATAACATAAGTTGATCCAGAGGGAGGTTTAAGCACAGTTCAGACCTGAGCAGCAAGAATAAAGAAGAGAAATAGGTCTGCATTTCACTTATTGATTCAAAATAAGCCTTTTCAGTTGTCTCCCCTAAAAATCCTAACCACCACCCACTCTTGCCTTCACCCTCACTTGCTTTGCATCAAAGTTTCTGAATTCTCACCCCCACTCTGCAAGATTCAGTCAACCTTAAGTTTAGAATTATAAGAAAAATCCAAGTAAAGCTACTTTGTATCCTGATTACGTATTCTGGAGCTTTGTTTTTAAGATCGGCTATATTGGAGAGATAGGAAGTAGGAGCTAGGATGGACTCAGGGACAACAGAAGTGGTATCAGACACAGAATTCTGGTGAAGCCTGGCATTCTAAGGATGTGGTAAAGCTTGTCTGTGATTGAGGCCACACTGCTCAGCCGAGGGTGGGGGTGGGGTGGGGGGTGGGGGGTGGGCTGGGGAGGTGCGGTTTCCCACCAGGAGGTTGGAGTCCAGTGGAGATCTCAGGCTGTTGCCAATACTTGGTTGTCAGGTCATTTGGATGATCCGCCTGTGGGTGCATGGAATGCTCCAGCCCTCAGAGGAGAAGGAAAAGTGGGGTAGTCGCTCCCCTGTCCCTGAGGGTGAGAGGGGGACTGACACCAGCACTCCAGGTCAGAAAAATGTAAGAATAACAATCAAAGCAGAGGACCAGATGGGGAATGAGGAAGACTGTAACTCAGGGGCACGTGGACACCAAAGGTTAGCTCTGTGAGCCCCAGTTTCTTATCGATGGGCATAAAAAGAAACACAAGAAAGGAAATAGGAGCCAGGAAAGTTTCTAGATTATTACACTGCTCTTATATCAAATCACAAATATTGTAAGAATAAATGCAAAACTATCCCTTTTCTGTTTCATCAGTGTATTTATTGCTATGGTTTAATTTTATAGAGAGACACTAACATATATTAAGGACCTAATATAGTCCTGAAACTTGAAGTAGCGTGACTCTCCAAATCCTAAGTGTGTTACTTCGGTTTTACAGGAGAAGAAACGGAGGTTCATAGAAGTTAAACGAGTTGCCTAAGGTGACAAGTTATATTGCAGAGCCAGGACACAGAGCCTTGGCAAATGGCCGTGATTTTTCCACCAAGCCATGTGGACACTTTTATCTGCTAGTGTTTGCTGGTTTAATTTTTTCACGCACTCAGGTGCCTATTAATCTAGTTCATTCAATTTGTAAGAGTGTCTGCTCTGATGTTTGGATATTCTGTGGACCGCAATGACAACTAGGATGTCCTTGAGGCAGAAGTGTCCTCTTGTGTCTTCAGCCTCACGGAAGCCGGTACCCGAGCCACATGGCTGAGACCCAGGGGTTGACTCCGCCACACTTCAGAGCAGTTGACAAATTGCTCACAGCTGTCTGGGGTGCAAGAACTCATCTCTTGAGAACTGACATTTTCTCATTTGCTTTTTAAAGAGACAAGTGCGCCTCCTTTTCCTCTTCACTTCTCATGATCGCTCTACTTTGAAATGGTCCCTGCGCTTGTTCTGTCTCACCAGCGTCTCCACGTTCGCATTCTTCTCAGACTTAACCTCCGTTTTTAACCATGACATCTTCTCACTCCATCTAACCTGTTTCAAATGACAGAAAAGAAGAGATTTCATTACGTCTCCGCTGAAGCGAGAGACTCTGCCACTTGGAAATGCTTCTCGATTATTGAATTTAATTGGAATGGGTGGCCTGTTATTAGGGATGGTGGAAGGGAATGACTTCTGCCTCCAACATGAAAATGTGTTGTGTGAACTTCTTAATGTGGATGACTTATCTCATGATTGAGGTTAACTGAGGTCAGTGGTTTTCAGAGTGTTGATATCAGGAATCACAAAGAAAGCTAACTTATATATGGAAATACAATTAATAAATAGATACAAGAGAGTTTTGAAGACCGCCAGCTCTAATGAACAAATAGACAAGATCCTAATTTTATTCTCTAGTGCTTGCACCAACCTTGAAATGCCACTGATGTGGATGTCAGTTTACTAAAACAATCTTTAAAAGCTTGCTAAAGAAAAATTATTTATTTGTGGCATTGTTTTTTAATTCCTCAAAACTACTGCTGCCACAGGAGGCCAGATTTCTTTTTTCTTCGAGCTGGTTATTGTAAGGTATCTAGTTTTTAATTTACTTATGCTGTATAAAATCCACTAAACCACAACCATTTATAATTCATCTGGCCCACAGCTGAGTACTGTTTAAGAAACAAATTGTCAAGAAGCCACGTGACAATAATTGAACTAGTCCATGTCACGCTGTGAATTTCCAAAGTATTCAACAACTTGTTTTAAATAGGTGCTAAAAAAGAAAAAAATATGTTGTTTGGACCACATCAGGCATTTCTACCTCCTTTTTTTTTTTTCCCTCTCTCTTTGAATAAGCTTTTAAAAGCCCAAGGATTCCTACAGAAATAAAGTTTAAAAAATTCCAGCAGATCGTAGTAATTGTAACTGTGCTTAGGATAGTATAATTCTAGGCAAAGTAACCTAACCTGCCTCACTGAAGAGGTCACACTGCCATACTGTACATGGAAAATACAATGCCAGTCACTTATAAGATTTAAAATTTTCTAGTAGGCCCATTGCAAAAAGGCAAATGAAACACATGAAATTAATTGTGGTAATATGTTACTTAAGCCGGTGTGTCAGAGATATGATCATTTCAATATATAATCAATATTTTAAAATGTTAATAAAATATTTTACTTTATTTGTACTAAATCTTTTAAATTCAGTGACTGTTTTACACATGGCACCTCCTCTCAGTTTGGAGGGACCATATTTCAGGACTAAATACCCATATACTGGTCGTGGCTACTGTACTGGAAACAGCAGGGTTATTCTGATAGCGGGCGGAGGTAATCTGTTAAAACGAACTGAGGGGCTATTCAGAGCTCATCCTATATTAAACAACATTTCTATTCTTTTTTTTTTTAAGATTTTATTTATTTAATTGAGAGAGAGAGAGCGAGCAAGCAGGGGGAGTGGGAGAGAGAAGCAGGCTTCCCGCTGAGCAGGGAGCCCGATGCGGGGCTCGATCCCAGGACCCTGTGATCATGATCTGAGCCGAAGGCAGACATTTAACCGACTGAGCCACCCAGGCGCCCCTAAACAACATTTCTAATACATTCCATTTTATTTGATTCTATGCTATAAATATTCTCAAACAACTGCTAAATTCAAGACAACATTCTGGGGCCACGGGGTCTAAATATATTAAGGAAAATAAACTAATCCCTGCCCTTAAGGAACCTGCCATCCAGTGGTATGCAGAATCCCTATAAACTGCCCTAGCATTGCTCTTTTTTTTTTTTTTTTAAAGATTTTATTTACTTGACAGAGAGAGACACAGCGAGAGAGGGAACACAAGCAGGGGGAGTGGCAGAGGGAGAAGCAGGCTTCCCGCGGAGCAGGGAGCCCGATACGGGGCTCGATCCCAGGACCCTGGGATCATGACCTGAGCCAAAGGCAGCCGCTTAACTGACTGAGCCACCCAGGCGCCCGCCCTAGTGTTGCTCTTGATGAACCCATGCCGTAATAGTTCTGGGCAATTTGATTGTAGTATTCCTTCATTGAGAAAAACGTCACTTTTGAGGATATGTATTTGCACATATTCTATATAATGTAGAACGAAAAGAAAAATATTTCTGAGCCATACCTTTGCTCATGTGTACGGCGGGAATGATGATAAATTTTCAATGTACTTTATAAATACCTAAAAGGTTGGGTTAGAATAATATAATAATCAGTGATAAATAAATAATCCTCGGGGCGCCTGGGTGGCTCAGTCGGTTACGTGTCTGACTCTTGATTTCAGCTCAGGTCATGATCTCAGGGTTGTGAGATCAAACTCCACACTAGGCGTGGAGCCTGCTTGAGATTCTCTGTCTCCCTCTGTCCCTCCCCCTCCACTCTCTTTGTCTCTACTGTTCTTTAAAAAGAAAAATAATAATAAATAAATGAATTTTTAAAATAAATAATTCTCTTAATTGTTCCATATTTTTATGAATTTATTTTATACATTTATTTAATATTTTTAATTTAGAAGTTTATTAATGCATTTATTAGGAAATTCTAATCAAGAAGTGGCAGCCTAGCTTATGGTAGGTACTGAACCCAAATGTATTGAATAAATAAAAGATCACTTTCTGGAAAACTTTCTGTTAACTACTATGAGTAATAAAATAACTGGACACAGATCCCACTCTCAAGATACTTAATTTTTTAATAAGAAAAATGAAACATGTAAACAACTAAATATTGCCAGGTAGGAGGTGATCAGTGTTATGAGAGAGACAGGAAGGTGCTATACATATTCATTAGTGAGAAAGGAAGCAGATGAGAAAGAAGTGTTATGTTTTGAATTTCGAAAGAATACCCCGATATTTCATTTGAAAAAGTGCAAAAAATAAATATATTATTTGAACCACTTCAGATATCTACCATCCCATTTTTCTTCCCTAGATGGCCCTTTTCCTCTCCTGCTCTTCCTGCAAAGACAATATCTAAACAAAGGGGGATGAAGGGGACTTAGCGTGTCTTCACAATGATGAGAAAAAGCAGGGCTGTTCTAGGCTGAATTGTCTCCCCATCCCCAATTCAAATGTCGAGCCCTAACCTGCATTTGTAAAGAGGGCCTTTAAGGAGGTAATTACGGTTAAATGAGATTATCAGGGTGGGGTCCTAATCCAATAGGACTGTGTCCTCTTTTTTTTTTTTTTTTTTGGTTTTTTATTTACAGCCTTTTTATTTTTAATTTTATTTTATTATGTTATGTTAATCACCATACATTACATCATTAGTTTTTGATGTAGTGTTCCATGATTCATTGTTTGAGCACTGGGTGTTATACGCAAACAAGGACTGTGACCTCTTAAGAAGAAGAGCTGCCAAGGAGCTCTCCCTCTCCGCATGCACACAGAATAAAGGTCTTGTGAAGACGTAGTGAGGAAGCAGCTGTGTACAAGGCAGGAAGAGAGCTCTTGCCGGAAACCAACCCTGATGGCACCTTGATCTGGATTCCAGCCTCTAGAACTGTGACAAAGTAGATCTCTGTTGCTTCCGGTACCAGCCCATGGTATTTTGTTATGGCAGCCCTAGCCGATTAATACCAGGGCCTGTGGAGGTAGGTGTTAACGTCGACTAGTAGTAGCAGTTTACACGGGTTTACTTCTCTAGAATGGTGGCAGGGCATGGTGACGGTAAAGGCATGGGAATCTTTGATTCCTGGAAACACTGATGGGCAGAGTCTGGCACTCACTTTGTTTAGACTTCTTTTCTCTATAGATTTTCTTTCAACAGCAGCAGGTGTAGAATTTTCAGAATGGCTCTCTCAGGAAGGAGAAGATAACAAGGAAAGCACAAGCTAGAGAAAGAAGCAACGAGCTAGTAAAAGCTTGATTCTTGATATGTAGTGACTTAAACAAAAGATGTGTGATTGCACGGATAATATGGTCACTGTATATAGTAGGCATGCTAAATGCTAAATGACTGGAAATCTAGAGTCTTTTTTTTTTTTTTTTTTTT